>NC_134116.1:40456899-41056899 GCF_040939455.1 Microcebus murinus
TAGAGAAATCCTTGAATTATTGCAATAAGATACTCTATCTGGTGTTGGCAGTAGCTAAAAGTGCTGAGATTAAAAATGATACATCCTTCAATGCTGGGTTGTTTTTTCAGTTACATTACTCGGAAAATAAATCTAAACAACAAATAGTCACTATTTGGTTTATAATTCTAATAGGAAAAGTCCATATGCTTTTGAGATTCTGTCTTAGCTTCAAATGCAGGGGGATTTATTACCTGTAATTGATGTACGTGGAGATCAAAGAGCAGCTTCCTTATATTTTCTCCTATTCTTTCTACCTCAGAAGTCGGGGGGCAATAACTCTTGCAATTCCACTGGAATATGTGTAGGAGAATGAAATGAATCTGGGTAAAGTACTGCCACAGTAATATAGGGCATTAAAAACATTTTTAAAAATCCAAATAGGTAATCTGATTTCTGGTTGAATGTTAATTTCCATAAGAAGAATTAATATTTTCATGATTTAAACATTAATAAATTTAAAAGATAAACCAAGATTTGGAATAAGGCTTTAATATACTGAATTTAAAAGCAACAATGTTACCTTCTCACTTTCTCTCTGAGTTATTGTATATACAATATACAATATTGTATATTGTATATATAATATGTATATTGTATGTATATTGTATATATAGTATATTGTATATATGTATATTGTATATAATATATACAATATTGTATATTGTATATATAATATGTATATTGTATATATAGTATATTGTATATATGTATATTGTATATAATATATATACAATATTGTATATTGTACCTTTTGCCACTTAGCACATGCCATTTTATATTGTAACTTGTCTTCCTATGTACATTTCTTCTCAACTGGACTGTGGGACCACAGAGCAGGAGCCATGTCTTAATAATTGCATAACATTGATACTTTTATATTTTCATAAAGCCTACAAAGCGCTTGCATATTTTATTTGGTCTTCATAACAGGTGGTCACATCAGAGATTATTATCTCCATACTACAGATGAGGAAACCAAGGTATAAATATGTACAAGATAACTCTTCCCATATGTTAGCAGAGGCAGTACTTGAATTTGGATCTTTTGGCATGGAATCCAGTGCTCTTTCACATCACCTGAATATAGGCATGCAAACAAGAAAGGTCCTAGCACACACAGATGGAAAACAGTGCTTGGCATATAGTAGACATTCAACATGTTGTTAAATAAATAAATGATAACCATATGTGTTTAGCCTAGAAATATGTAGAAGGGGCTAAAATTTTTCTATTTTTATTGATAACAATTATTTGGGTAGTAGATTGATCCCAGAGTAAATATATCTTGTGGTCAAGGAAACGAAGAGAGGCATAATGTCTTTGGTCTGGAGAACCTTTCATTCTAGGCAGGGACCAGATGTCTTTTCATGACAAAGAGTTAATTTCCTTGACAGTAAAATGGGGATAATAATCACTGCTTTATTTATCTCATAAGATTTTCATGTAGATCAAAAGAGACACTGCATTTGGATATGTTTTGTAAGCTATGACATACCAAATACATGTGACTTACTTCCTTATTAATAAGGCAGTGCATGGTGGCCCACTAAGCACGATACTCAACTCAGAGGCGAGAGAAAGGTTTACCTAAATAAATGTGGGAAATTTTGAAAGCATGATAGAAAAAGGCATTTCCAGGAGGCAGGGAGATGTAACCCCAAAAGCCAGCGATAGAAAAGAACAGAACATGTTTGAAGGAGATAGAGTAGCTTGACTTAGAAGTGTTTCTAGAAGGGAGCAAAAGTATTTATGCTTAGAAAGATAGGGTAGGTTGTATCTGGGAGTGCTTTGCAGTCCTGGTACCCGGTGAGGGAGTCTGATCTCAAGTGGAAATACAAAGCTTCTTGTGAGGATGGTGAGTACTTTCCATTTAGCTAATTGCATAGGAAGAACTCAGAGGAGACTTTTAGGGAGCTAACCACATTCCTAAAGAAAAAAAAATGACTCCCATGCACATGCAGAAAAGTATAATTATAATGAGAGAAGAGGTTCTCCAGATATTGTACAGTACTAACAATAACTTACCTAATTGGATGTGTGCTCTATGTCTCACATTGTTCTAAGTAAATAATTTACATTAACTCATTTAATCTTCATAATGGGGGAAACTATTACTATTTAACCGATGAGGCAACAGAGACCAAGAACGGTTAATTAAATGCCAGGCCTGTAATCCCATCTACTTGGGAGGCCAAGGCAAAAGAATCACCTGAGCCCAGGAGTTTGAGTTCAGCCTGGGCAACATAGTGAGACCCTATCTCTACATAACCTATCTTTGGTCACGTGACCAGGAAATTGCAAAGCAGGATTTAGCCTCAGGGAGTATGGCTGCAGAGCTTGGCTCCAACATTGCCACAGTCATGGTCTTGATGAATTGTTAAGTCCCCTTGTGAAAATTCATTGGTTTATGCACTTTTTTGTATGTACGTTATCCTCTAATAAAAGTTATACACAACTGTTATACACAAACTGGTTATTAGGAATAGGAATTATTAGGAGTATGAATAATTTCAAGTTTCTTAATTTTATTTATTTCTATTTTCTAGATTTTTGACAATTATCTCATAAAACTTTTGTAATAAGGAATATTTGTTTTAGGCAAACAGGGCAAATTTTTGGTGAGGATGAAATTAACATTGATTTAACAATTACTGTCAGTGGTGTCCTATTTATTATTTCTCAAAATAGCCATTCAAAGAGTTTTCATATTATTTGTGCCCATTTTAGCAGAAAATAAGTTTTAGAGAGGTATATAACTAGTTCCAGTCACACACAGAATCCAGCACATAATTAAAAGGGGACAGGATTTGAATACAGGACTGAATCCAAAACCCAGGAAAAAATGAAGGAGGCAATTTAGGGATTGAGAAAGTATTCTAGAGGAAAGTTCTAATTTGGTGTGGGACAATTAGGAGTCAGAAGCAATCATTTTGAAAAATTGCTAAATAGAAAGAAAGCAAAAAATAAGATTTTCTATTGCACAAAGGCCATTGTGGTTTAAAACTTTTTGACTCATCCCTTGAAGCCTTCTCCAAACAAAGCTAAATAAATCATCGGATTTTGTGTAAGGCCCTGAGAAATCTGATTTAAAAATATTGGTTATTCTCTATGAAGTTTTTTGTCTGTTTTTGTTTTTGTTTTGTTTCACCTGACATCCCCAAACATTCCTTACCCCCCCCAAACAACGCATTATTTTTCCAGACACTTTATAGTGACCAATTACATGGGATGTCAAACAATTTGTGTAACTGCCACAATTGGGAGAACTAAAATGACCAAAACAGTTAAAGCAGTTAAAGTTTCAAGTGTTTTTCCTCCAAAATTGGACAGAGAAGTAAAGGAAGTGACAATGCATTCTGGTGAGTACAATAAAAATGGAAAATCATTAAGTTCTCCAGTTTTAAAATAGACAAAACCAGAAACTCTTGGCATTTGACCTCGGCCAAATTACTTGAACTCATTGTTCCTGAGCGAAGCAAGCCATAAAACAGCATAAAAAGATATCCTCTGCACAATGCAGACACTATATCTGACTTGAGGTGCTCCAGATAAATAAATTATATCTTTACTAGTTGAGGCTGGGACAAAAAGGTGAGTACAGTTCTCTGCAAAGGATGTTTTAAAGATTCATCTTATTTTTTCTCCCACAATTTTTCTCTTCTATCCATGTGGCCATTTCACCGTTTATTTCTGAGTTTTTAGTAGATTGTGAAGCTCGCTATAATAATAATAATAAACACTGATATTTTTCTTTCAGTGGATAAGGGCACAGAAGGGCAAAGCATGTTTTCTAAATAGTAATTCCTGTGGTATTTTTCCGTGTGGCAAACAAATAGTTCTGAAGATGTGACACTCCATTTTCGATCTATTTTTATATGCTAGCAGTTGCATTTTCTTACTGGGACCTCTGAAATTACTGATTCTGAAAAAAATAAAGGGCAAATTCAGGAAAATATAAATTTACAAGGTTGACAGTTAAGTTCTAGAAAATTCCACAATGCATGGTTAAGCAAATGGTTTTTAGTGATCCTCAATAAGAACTATGTAAGGAGTTAGTGTTGTCAAACAAATGTTTGACATTTTAACAAAATACGTAAGAGAGTCTCCAAAGATATTAAAATGTTCCTTTTTTAATGACCTTTCTTGACCACTCTTTTTAAAATTATAACCTTCACTGTATTCTCCACTCCTCCTTTGCTTTCTCCTTAGTACTTACTATCATCTAACATGCTGTTTTATTATTTATTTTGTGTACCGACTCTCTCTTCCAGTAGAATATAAGCTCCACGAGAATAGGTTCTCTTCCTTCACATTCTTTTAACTGCTGTATCTTCAGTGCATGGTTCATACTAGTTGCTGAAAGAAGAAATATCTTTGTGAAGATATTGAAATACAGATGGAGTGAAGATAACTGTTATTCACATTGAACCATCAGAACCAATGGCCTGATGGCAACCTCAAGGAAGCTCTCAGGTGGACTAAGTATGTTGGGGTTCTGATTCTTTCCAACAAAGACTGGTTGAAAATATAAAAGGCAGGCTTACAATTTTTTTTGATGAATCTAAGCTAGGAAGAATAGGTGTATGAAAACAAAACCAAGCTTTGACATGATTTGGAGGGGCTAAAATGCTGGATTCAAGCTAGAAATCTACATAATAAAATAGATTCCTTCCTTCCTTCCCTCCCTCTCTTTGTTTTTTAGAGACAGGCTGTCTTGTTCTGTTGCCTGGAGCGCACTGGTGTGATTATAGCTCATTGTAACTTAGAACTCCTGGGCTCAAACCATCTTCCTGCCTCAGCCTCCCAAAGTAGCTGGGACTACAGGCGCAAGCCACCATGTCCAGCTAATTTTTCTTATTTTTGTGAACACAGGATCTCACAGTGTTGCCCAGGCTGGTCTTGAACTCCTGGCCTCAAGCAATCCTCCTGCTTTGGCCTCCCAAAGTGCTGGGATTACAGGAATGAGCTACCGCTCCCACCCTCATTTCTCTAATTGGAAGAATTGTATGACTACGAATAATTTACTTAATTTTCCCAGACCTGAGTTTTTTCTCTTCTGTATTAGATGGATCTGATGAGGCTTAAGTCTCTTCTAGGTAATGAGATTACTTGATCTTCTGAGGCTTGGGGCATAGTCAAACTGGCAGTCAAAAAGTGGAAATCACAGCAATTAAAAAGTGAAGGGTTAAAGGGGCAGAGTTACGGGAGTTGAGGGGACAGGGCCATATCAGGAGCATTTAGTGGCAGCAAAAGAGTCAATAGTGGTTGAAGAGATGCTTGTGGCTCAGGCCAAGATGGAGCCAGGGGCCGAGGAGTAGAAGAGGGAGAGGAAGATAAGGCAATGGAGATGTCTCTTGTAATGGTCTCCGGTGCTCTTGGGACACTCCTCCCCCCTCTCCTCATTTGTTTCTGCATTGATAGGAAGACTCATTACCTGTATGGAATAAACCAAACCAAAACAAACCAAAAAATTCACTGGAATCTTGAATAAAGGTCAGAATGGGCTCCTACTACCAAATTGAAACAACTGGTGTCAGGAAAGTTTTGTGCAAGTGCTTGAAAATTTAGGTAACAAAACATGCTTGCCAAGTGAGCTGGCTTTTCAGTATATGATTAAAAACCCCCTCACAAGTGGAACACCCTCAGATTCTGTTAAGGTAGCCACTGTAATTGTTGTATACACCAGTAGTTCTCAAATTGTAGTGTCCATCAGAATCACCCAAAGGGCTTGTTGAAACGCAGATTGTTTGGGGCCCCATTTTCAGAGTTTCTCACTCAGTAGGTCTGGCTTAGGACCCAAGATTGTTCATTTCTAACAAGTTCTCAGGTGATGTTGACAACCCTAGCCCAGGGACCATGCTTTGAGAACGGTTGTGTAGGCTGCATTCTGCACTAGGCTGCTGGCTGTGTTTTGGGGGTGGGATGGGGTAGGGGAATGAAATCCATAGGCTGCCTTGCTCCACATGCCCCTGCAGCCCTGCTCTGCTGTGTTTGTTTATTTATTTATTTATTTTGAGTCAGAGTCTCACTCTGTTGCCTGGGCTAGGGTGCCATGGCGTCAACTTAGCTCACAGCAACCTCAAACTCCTGGGCTTAAGTGATCATACTGCCTCAGCCTCCTGAGTAGCTGGGACTACAGGCATGCACCACCAAGCCTGCCTAATTTTTTCTATGTATTTTTAGTTGGCCAATTAATTTCTATTTTTAGTAGAGACGGGGGTCTCGCTCTTGTTCAGGCTGGTTTCGAACCCCTGACCTTGAGCGATCTGCCTGCCTTGGCCTCCCAGAGTGCCAGGATTACAGGCATGAGCCACGGCGCCTGGCCCTCTGCTGTGTTTAAATACGGCAAATTATACGAAACTCATCGTTGATATATCTTATTCCACCCCTTTGCAAATGGGAGAAATGGGCTCAATGAGAAAAACATGTGAGGTGAAACAGGCTTTGGCTGGTAACTATAGTACCATTTCTCAGTGACAAGGAAGGGAAGATACTGTTGGCCCTCAGTTGAGAGACTTAGATTTTAGACCCTGTGTTGACTCTAACAAGTTGTATTGTCTTAGCCAAGTCTCTTAATCCTGGATTCTGTCTTAAATCATCTGAAAAATAAGACTGTAAGGCTAGAGGATGTTTAGAATCTCTTTCTGCTCTAAAATTCATTTTGTCGGAATCTAAGTTAGAGGAGACGTTTATGTCACCATGGCAAATTGACCAGTTTATCTTTGTGGAAATGGAATTGGTTTGGAGAGTTGTTCTTTATTGGTGAAGGAAGATCTTTTTTTTTTTGCTTTATGGTACTGAGAGAGCTTTTATTTCAGACTTTGGTCAGTGTACAGAAGGTGGAGCTAGACCTAGGTTCCCAAGGCCAGCCACTGCAGGGCCAACCAACCCAACCCAACTCAACCAAGTCCCCTCCAACCCAACTGATTCCTTGCCAGCAGCTCAAAGGTGTAGAGTGAGTCAGCGTCCCTGGGCTTCCAACGAAACCCACATGGCAGAGAAGAATAACATTTTGAAAGGAGTATAGGTGATGTCATGTTTGGTGAACCAGGTAAGTTGCTGGAAACCCCCCATGAAGACGGGAAGGAAAATTGGTCAGGCTTTCCCAAAATGGTTCTCACACTTCACAAAATCTTTTTGGGCTCAAAGTGGGAAGCTATCAGATAACAAAAGAGAAAGGAAATGGAGATTGTGTGTCTGATAAAAAAAATCAACAGAAGGCATAATGACACGGGACTATGAGGTTTGTAGAATTCTTTCACGTCCAGGAGGGCTGCTTAGATGAGACCAGGCCTTGACAGGCGGGGCGAATCCTATCAGCACACCACGGCACATTCAGCAGGACAACTGCAGCTGAGCCAGTGCCAAACAGAACCCATGGCAGAGGACGCGCAGTGTGATCCAGACATGCACAGTCTGAGCGATAAAAGGACACAGAACAAGACGACTGTGCAAACAGTCACACAGTGGCAGAAGGCTCTGCATTTCCAAGAGGTGATCTACTCAATAAGTTTGACAATACTAGTTTGGTCAACATGCTTAGAGAGAACACACTATCCACAGTGGAGTCTCATTCTCTCTCAGACCAATCCATGCGCTGGAAACAATTTTCTGCACAAGCAAAATCAAACGAGAGAGAGAGAGAAAAAAAAAATGGATCCCACACTGAAGTATCCAGCCATCTTGTCCCAAGTGATCTGTGATGCTTGGTAGAAGTTTTATTTATTTTTTCTTGTTACGGGTGCTTTTACTGAAATGGTGACTTCTTTCCTATTGATTCTGATCTTAACAAGTCTGAACAAGAGGGTTGAGAAGGGAGTCCTGAGTGCCACTTTTTGCCTACCCAAGTCCCCATGAGGCCAATCAGTGTCATCTGCCAAGGATGGAAATGGGGCTTAAGGAGCTGCTCAAGGATAAGAGGGACCACTCTCCCATCTGAGGGGGGACTCCTCTGCAGCCTGCCACCAGCACCCAGGCCTCTGCCACATGAAGACCGGCACACTTGGCAGTCTGCTGACTGAAGGAGGCAGGGAGGGGAGCTGGTGATCTACACTGACAGGGGCCTGGCTAAGCCAGCTTCGGCTGGGAGAGGAATAAACCGGGAAAGCCATGGAGGAGGCAGTGCCGGCCAGCTGCCCGTATGCAGAGACACTGGCACACTTGTTCTGCAAGGACATAGACGGTGAGTGTTGGAGAGGCCATGGACTCCTTCTGCCTCCATTGCATTCCTTGCTGATGACCAACAGCTACTTGCACTGGTTTCCACAGCCAGCCCCCCATGCAAGTGTCCTGTCATGCTGAGTGGTCACCAGGATAAGTGGAATCTGGGCTCAGAGTCCGTTGGTGTCAATGGCTGTCACAGAGGCAGGTGTTGAGGAACGCGAGGTGGTTGCCACGGCCTTGTCCAGGGCTGGGCTGGGCACATTGCAGTTGGCAGACCTGGCTGCGCCCCTCCCCCCAGGAAGCAGTGGCCGGCTCTGGCTGTGGGGACTCTGGCCATGCAGGTTTTGGCCACAGAGGCAGTGGTGCTGCTCCCAGTCCTTGTGCTGGCAGAAAGAGCCCCAGTACCGTGCAATATTGCAGCCACTGCATGTCTCGCTGGCTTTGCGGCCACAGTTCCAGCAGTTCTCCGTGGACTCCTCTTGCTCGTTTATGTCGCCTGCCACTTGATGTCCGTGATGGTTTGCTCCATGCGAGCTCTCTCTGTTGCAGTCACTTCAAAGGCTTTCTGCTCTGCTTCAGCAATGGCCTTCTGTACTTCTGACATGGCCTGAATCTTCACCTTATTCACAGCTTCTGTTTTTTTCCAAAACTCCACAGGTACGTATCCTGTACCTGGCCTACTGCTGAATTCCCTCTGAGAATCATGGCTGAGAGAATCTGTAGTCCCAGGGCTGTGCTGCCTGCAGACCAACTCGGTCCCTGTTTTCCTCATGTCTGTGTTTTCATTATATCATCCTTTCCAGTAGTTGAGCTCTTCATGATCTGATTCCTGACAGCGCCGCAGAACTGCCATGGGGCGCTGTGTTTTCTCTAGCATTTCCATAATGCAATTCAGGACATGGTCAAGGTGTTTCCATTCATCAGCCCATTCTCTTTCTGTCAAACGGTGGTCTACCAACTCATCTTGATAGCTTCCATTTAGACTAAGATTATGGTGCCTATCACGAACTCCTCGATGTTCTAGCACCTTGTTGGGTTCCTGATACAGGTGTGAAGTTGCAATATCTTCTAAGGTGTAATGCTGAAGAGGCGGAGGAGTAGGATGGAACTGGCCCCCAGGATTCATGAGAGGTACCGTGAGAGCAGGACTACGCCGGGGCGCAGGGCTAATGGTACACACTCTCTTCTCAGGTGGCTCAGGAGCAATCGCATCTCTTTCAAAACTATTCTCTTCTCTCCTCTCTGGACTGGGCCTCTTCCCCTTTCCATGTACCTCCATGAGCAGCTCGGAAGAGCCAGCAGGTGACGCGATGCTTGTGTTGAGCAGAAGGTGTTGTTGCTGAGCCAGGTACTGGGACGGGGGCCGCTCGGCTGCCCGAGCACAGTGTAGCGGTTCTCGCTGCAGCAGGGGCAGGTTAGCCTTGAGAAACGGAATCACAAAAGGACGAAGAGGAAAGTTTGTGGCCTCTTGGAGCTTGCAATGGAATTCTTCAATTGTCACCGTTGAGTTCACCAATGCCAGAACAAGAGTCCGCACCTTCTCCCCAATCTCAGGTGAGATGTCATTGCCAAGCTGTTGCAGAGTAGTGAGAAAGCGTTTCGACCTGCTGAGCTGCCGAGCACCCACAGGTGGCTGGCAACTGCTGGTTTGTTAGTGCAGATGGTATGGAAGAGGCAGGACCATTGCTGAATCTCTGTGGTGGTGATGGGGCACCATTCGGGGTAGGAAGAGAATGGCTGATTCCATTGCTTAATGTTGGAATTCCATTGCTTAATGTAGGGGTAAAGGACACTGACCTCGGGATTTATTAGTGGGAGTGGTGGCATGGTGGGAGGTGAGGATCTAGACTGTATCTTCACTTCCACAGGTGACCCAAGCATTGCTGGCATCCTTTTCTCAGGACCAAGCTGGAAGGCGGCTGCTCCAGGGACGCCCACCATCGCCAAGCGCTCCCGCCGCTGGGCCTGCAGGCGAGACCTGCAGCAGCCGAGCTCACCGCCGCCGCCGCCACCACCACCACGGATGTCGCCCCAGGAAGATCTTAGTGATTCAAATTTTCTCTTCCATCGAATGCAAGGTAGTACCTAGCACACAGTATTCAATAATATTCTATCCTTTCAATTTCTTTCCTTTATCCCTCATGTTAATGATTCGTTGACAAAATTTGTTTTTAGTTCAGATGGGAAAATCTGTCACTTTTAAGAAATGTGTTAGAATTGGGGAGACATTCTTTGGTACTCAATCCCATCCTTTGCTCCTGTTGTTTATGTGTTTTGCCACCAGATAGCAGAATTACTCCTGCTATGATCTTTTTATGATTTAGATGGGCTTACTTATTGGAAGCTCTTAGGCAGAGAAATGTGAGAGAGGAAGTCCTCATTCCTTCGTTATCTGAGGATAATTTGGTACTGGAGGAAAAAAAGATTTCGTAAAGTGAATCCACTAAAAAAAAATATGCTGGAAAAAAGGGATTACGAAAAAATGGCTTGAGTGGGGCTTTATCTTAAAAAATAAAATTAAGAATTATAAAAGATATTCAATTGCTCTTATATTTAGCCAAATTTAGATGTTATTTTCAACTATGTTACAAAAAAAAAAAAAAAATCAAATTTCCCCCCAGCTCCCATTTTGGGCAGAATTCAGCTTGTGCTTTAGTAGCTCAGTTCTGCCCCCTGGAGGAGGAATTGCTGTCTTGGCTTCTTTGCATAGTATAATCATAAAAGAAATTGTTTTTGTAAAATTACTCAAGGGTTTTATCAATTTTTGCAAAAGCATCTCTTAATTCTTTGACATTTGAATTAATCTCTTTGGAAACACTTGTGTTGTTATACATGTTGATATTTTTCTCTAACTGTTGATATATTTCTCTAACTGTTGACTGGTTGAACTGGTTGAGCATTTTCTTTGACTTCATGGAGTCCTGGATCTTCTGTGAGATTTGCAATTCCTTTTTGTTGTTGATTACAAAAGTATGTTAACTTGAAATATGGAAATAGACATTAGTGTTAAAGGGAAAAGGATTTCTCTTTTTAGGAAAAGCTTTATTTATGTTGCATTCAAACAATCAGCCTAAAATCAATCTCTTTCTCTCTCTTCCTCCCGCCCTCCTCCTCTCTCTCATCAAAAAAAATATACAGGCTTTCAACATTTCTTTGTTTCACAGTTTAAAAACATTTTCAAATTCAGTTTTGGTTTCAAAGCATACAAAAAGCCTGTATCAGTGAACTTTTGTTGTAAGCAGGCAGTAAAGGAAGCCACCTCCAAAATCAGTGGCTTAAAACAACTGTCATTCATTCTCATGGATTTGCAGGTTGTCTGGGCGTTAGGTGGTATACAGTGAACTTGACTGGGGTAAAATGAATTTTTGAATAAGGATTGATTTTTGTAAAAGATAAATTGATTAGGGAATATTTTTGTACAATGGTATATTTTCTTTCCATGAAACACATTTCAATACTGGGTTCAAATCCTGGTTCTGCTCCATAGTAACCACGTTGACTTAATCTTGACTTAATCTTACAATGCCTTCATTTCTTCACCTGTCAAATGGGGATAATAATAACATTCATATCACTCAATTTTATGAGGACTGAATGAGGTAATTAGCAGATAATGGAGTGTTTACTAAATTCTAGCTTTTCTCTTTTTATTAAAAGAAAAAATATTTTTGATTGTGATTAAAAGTCTAGTGAGTTGGGCAGAGAGAGTGGGAAAACCATGGAGTTGGAGAAAAAGGTAGGGTTTGAATTTATCTCCAGCTTTCTGATCATATACATACCGCCAGCAAAACTGACATTTTACTTTATGGAATAAACACTTATACAGTATCATGTACTATGTACTAGACTCTGCAAGAGCTTAACAAATATTAACTCATTTAATTTTTATATCAACCTTGAAAGATAGATGCAATTATTATCTCCATTTAATAGATGAGGATACTTGGGCACAGAGAGGTTGTGAGACTTCCTCAAGGCCACACAGCTAGCAAGTGGCACAGCTGGGATTCAAATGCAGGGGAGCCTGGAGGCAGAGTCTGTAGTCTTAGGTCATTGTGCTTTTTTATAACAGGCAGCAGCACAAAGGAGGCATTGTCTCAAATGCAGTTATTTGATTTATATACTGCACTCAGGACACTATTATATACTGTAATTTTGAAGATGTAACTTTATTCTTTTTTTCTGAATCTGAAGATTTGATTAGTCTTCTGTGCACATATTTTTCTTGTGTTCTCCCCTCTATCCAGCTTATTCCAGGGTAGAAAAGAGATTCCATGAGACTTAACTACAGGCTGCTGGAGAATCACTTAATAAAGGTGTGGAGAATCGTCCTTCCTGGGCTTGCTGACTTCTCATTCTCCTTTATAGGAGGAGAAGAATCAGGGTCACCATATCAGGTTGTTTTTGCTCTTCAGTGATAGAATTTTTATTGCTAACTTAAGGAATATGGAATCAGTGAAAACAAACTAGGTTTTTACATCTAACTCTATTCTGTGCAGAGAAAACACACCATGCTAATAAATCTTCCATACTAAAAATATATCCACACAAGGCAAAGGATGATGTTTGTAAATCGAATTGAATTGAATTTCACTTTTGTGCTTTTTCGGGAGCATAGTTCAAGCATGAGGAGTATGTAGTTTGGAAATTCTCTCCCATGGGCCAGCAATCCAGGCACAGGTAATTGCAATTTTTAGCTCTAAGATTATGACTTATAATAAACTTAGTTGAAGCTCTGAAATGCTCGGTCACATAAAACTGCAATTGTCATGGGCAGGGTGGTCGACATGTGTGGTGATGCTTAGTAGTTGAGATTATGTATTTTTATTTGGTTTTGTTTGTAGCTCAGCTGAAGCAGCTGTCTTTGATCCAACAAAGATAGGGTGGCTTTTATTAAAAATTTAACACATATCTCATAGCAATATTTACTTTAATGTGGTAAATCAAGAAATTCTTCTTTTTCTGAATGAGATATGTTGGTAAGATAAACTCAATGCTGTAAGATAAATATTAACTTTATAATGAAAACCACAGAATGCCTTATCTGATACATTGCATCTGTATTTCTCTAAGGAGATGAGAAGCCATCCACGCTTCTTGCTCTACCTTGCACAAGAGGTAATGGCTTGGATTTTAATCCTTAATTATCTGTCCCGGCTCACTTTATGGTGACATCTCATCCTGTGTATTCTTCAACTTCTAATTTTAAAAATATTGAATCTGTTTGCTCATGCAAGAGACTAGCTGATGTGAGAGTTACGAAAGTACAGCCAGGCACTTTTACATGCAATAGCCCGTGGAGGATATGCCAGTGTTAGTAGGCAAAAATTCATTAGTCAAAAGGAGATTTTGAAAGTTTTAAAAGTTAAAGAAGGTCTTATAGGAAGTCTGGGGAACACAACCTCAAATCCAATTAGAAAATGTCAGAGCGGGGTTCAAAGGACACCTGTGATAGTTTTGATAAAGTTACTTACTGCTCTGGAAAGAACTGAGATATACTACTGTTCGCCACGGTGATTGTGTGTGGGTACCTTCACGCAGTGGCACCAGTTATGAATCCTGTAAGTGACCTATTAATAATACGAATGAAATGTGCTGCCTAGAAAATGAGGTTGCCTGGCTCTCATAAAATACCATTTTCTTTTCATAATTTACGGGGTATGTTGTCCAAAGAGGTGAAGTATTTCATGTTGGTCAGTTTGGGCTGTGCACAGGTCTCATACCATGTGGAATATTTTTAATGGTTGACTGATAAAACATTGTTTCTTGCAAGTCAGCCCTTTTTTGATTACAAACATCAAGGCTAAAGACACAAGTTCTTATTGGTATATCTTGCTAGTAGTTACAAATTCTATTAGAGACCCAAAATAAACCAACTAGGCAACTACATTTTCATTATGTGCCAATTAATGTGTGGAAAATTTGGAATTAAAAGATGTGGTCCTTGCTTTCAAGGCGCTGATAGTCTTGGAAGCAAAAGATTAATTCCATGTAAAAATTATGTTAACCAACCATTTCTTTCAGTTTTTACATACTTAACATATGTAGGGAGTCACACTTAGATAAAGAAGTTTCTGATCTTCCTTCAAGGCTCATGCATTTTGAGTTACTAGCAGGACACATGGGGTGCAGAGAGTATAGGTAAATGTGTTTTAAGAATTTAGAATTTATCCAATGTGTACAATAGAAGAGAGAAAGTTTCTATCTTTAAAAAATAATTTATTTTCAAAGCATGTGGATACTCAAATTATATCCATTCTTTAAGATTTGCAAGTTGCTTTATAAAACATGAGCCATACGATCAAGCTTGTAAGTACTCTGTATAAAAGAATGTTGCAAAAATTCTATTTGGCATCCTGCATGTGCTGGGCCTTGGTCTCCATTGACATATACCATGTCCTGTCTGTCCAGGCTATTTGCACCTCCTTCTGGGGCAAGGCAAATACTGCCAAATCTTCTTCTTCTTCTTTTTTTTTTTTTTCCATAACTAGCCTATGAGAGTTAATGGCAAGGGTGGTTGTGTCAGGTAGACAGTGAGGGACCTCCTGCCCTCCTGGGGACAAAGGCAGGTACCCAGAGCAATTGCCACACCTGGGGGAGGAGGGAACACCTTACCAATCTGACAATCAGAACCTGGCTGACCAAGACCAATTGCAAAAGAATGCAGAGGATTCCCTAGCCATTGGGCCAAGCAGCACAGGCACGATAGTGTCTGGAAGGTGACCTAGAACAACCGAAGGCTAATTATCATGTCATTAGCTTAAATCTACATTGTTGTTCACCACACTCCCCACCCCAAAGGACTTTCAGAGAGGCTCATGGGAGATCCGCATACGCAGTAAGATGCAGGTCATGTAACTCCCAACTGTCCTTCAAAGTGGTTCCGTGGTGATGTTTGAACCATGAGGAGGTCCCAGCCTAGGTGATATAAAACAGGACTCCAGATCATAATCTGGGCTCTCCTCTTACAATAGGGTGTCTGTGGTGAATATATCTTCCTTTACTTAATAAACTTCACCTGGTGCTTGCCTTACTTTGGTGTATCTGGTCATTCTTTGGCTAAAAGTACACCAAGAACGGAGAACAGACTACAACCCAACAATTGGAGTCTCAGAATAAGATACAGGAGGACATTATGTGCTCTTTTGTTGTGTCTGTGGCTGGATTTTAGCTGGAGAAGAGATTTGGGCTTACAGATAAGGCCATGGACTGGTGGCTGGGAATGTTGGGAGTGGGCTGGGCACACTCGCATTGTGTTGTGGGTGATAATCATACTGCAAATCATCCTTTATTGTGGTGCTTTGTTTTTGTTTCTGTCTCTTCCACCATACCCTGACTTCTTCTGGGGGGAGAGAGGGACACATGTGTCATCTTGTAGGTTAAAAAAAAAAATAGTCAAATATCGGCAGTTGTGAACGGTTCAAACTGAGTACAATGCACTGCTTGAGATGGCGATAGCTTGAATTTTTCCTACCATTTCTGCCCCTCCCTAGCAGTATGAGCTTGAGTAAGTCTCTTAATCTGTATGATCCTTACTTTCCACACTCGTAAAATGGGATAAAACATGCACTTCCTCATCAGGCTGCTGGGAATATTAAATTGTTAATAAATAATGCATATTTGTTTGCGCCTGGCATTCAATGAATACATCTGAGTAGTGTCTACGATGTTTCTTATTTATCCTTTTGGTTTCTGAGCCTAGCACCATCCCCTGCATATACTAGGAGCACAGTAAATGCTTGTTGAACAAAAACCAGCCAAGTTGAAACCTATGGTTTGGTAAATGCCCAAGAAATACTTACCACATGAGTGAGTGGTTCTTGTCCTAGATCAAATGGCCCAGAGAACCACCTGGGAGTTACTCATCTCAAAGTTAGCTCTGGGAATTCTAGCCTGCACAGCTCCACTTCAAACAGGGATTTTCATGAAAAGCGAATCAAAAGTGAATTTGAAAGAGAGGCAAAATACATTGTTTCTTGTTAGGCTTGCTGTTTGATTTTCATTAGGCATCCTGCCTGATTCTTATTAGGACTGCCCTCATTTCTTTAGGTCCTGGTCACTTAGGGTCAGTGCTGGTGTGCTGTATAATGATGTCATTATTTGACTTTATTACATACATGATGTAGGTAATGATTCAGGGCTTATTCCAGAAAATAATCCTAAGCACCTAATGCTGATTGGTTTAATGATACAAAAACTAATTTGGAAAGAATGGAAGGTTTCCTGGGGCACAGCTGATGATGTGAATGTGAAAAGGCTTCATTTCCCACATTTAAAGAATGGAAACAACGTGCAATTACGTGTTCTTCGATGAGGTGTTTCCTTTGAAATGGTAGAACTTGGAAACCATCCATATGCGAAAGGTGGAAAAATTTAAGTAACTGTGCCAAGGTTAGTTTTCCTTTTTTATTTCTTTTATTATTGTTATATTTATTCTTGGCTATAAACATATGCTTTCTCATTTTTTCCCTCTTTCTTCTAATATGAAAACCTAATGGGGAGACTGATGAGATTGGCCAAGTCTGTGAAATTAAAATGAACTTTGTAATTTTGTTTATCAGCTTGGGGTCAATGACATAGAAATTCTGTAAGCTATAAATGTAAATATGAACATGAATTCCATGTGCTGGATTCATTCATGCAGAAGGCGGGCCCATTCCTGCTCCCTGCCATCACCCACCTCCTACCAGTTAGCAATTAGCTACTTAAATAAGCCACCTTGGGGTTCTTTGTGTCTGTTTTACTCGGCACCCTGTGGTGCTTATCCAAGCTCTTTAAGAGAGATTTGTGCCTGGATCTGATCCGTGTGATACATTAAAAAAGATGAGAAACTGGCCATTTCTTTCTTTAAGTGCTTTTCCTTATGATGGAATGGAATAGGAGAGCACACAGAGTGACCCTAGTCGCCCACCGTAGACATCCTTTCAAGCACCAGCTTCAATGACTTGAGCTTCAGTGGCCTTAATTAGGTGAGTAAATTCCCAACTGTTTGTGTCGTTTTGATTTTCTGAATCACCCTCATCTCACAATGCCTGATTTCTGTCCCGTCATTTGTCCACTGCTTGCCATTGCCTGTTTTTGACTGTTTCACTGCATGTTATTTAATAATCAGGAAAAAGACCTTTATTCTGATCATTTCTTCCAGTGGTATGAATTTCATTTCTTATGAATTTTTGGATCTTTTCCCCCCATGGATATTTTTCCCATCAAGGTTATCTTCATACCTGGAAGGGGAGATTGTAAATATGGCAGTTAAACATAAGAACGTGAGCTCAGTTTCTTCTTTTCCTCCTCCAAAGAGGCACATCCTTTACCAGGCTCCAAAATGGCCTTTTCCCCAAATTTTATCAATTTCCTTGTGACTGGTTTTGAAGCTTGCCATTCTATCTCTAGTTTCCCTGATTTCTATATCTGTTCTTAACTGCCCTGAGTCAGAAAACCGAAGACCAAAGCAAGCCTCAGGGAGAGAAAGGCGAGCAGAGTCAGGGGAAGTGGACTGACATCCTGATCTTGTGACTGTCGTGCCCGATGCTTTCTGGGGCAGCTCTGACCACTCATGGCTCCTGGTCCTCACATGTATCATGAAAGGCTCAAAATGGAGCATCCAGGGTCGTCTCCATGGCATATTTTTGTTTTGTTTTTTAATTTCAGAATATTATAGGGGTGCAAACATTTTGCTTACATGAATTACTTTTGTACAGTTTGAGTAAAAGTTGTTAGTGTGTCCGTCACACAGATAGTGTGTATTGTACTTGTTAGGTGTGAATCCCCCCCCACCTGCTTGATTTCCATTGGATTTTACTACCATATGTGCACATGAGTGTTGATCATTTAGTTCCAATTTAATAGTGAGTATTTCCATTGGATATTGAATAATTTCCTCATCTATAGCAGAGTATAGACTTAAGACTAAATCAGATCATATATATATGTGTGTGTGTGTGTATATTTATATATTTTTTAACATAGTGTCTGTTACAAAGTAATAGGTTATAACTCAGGAGCAGTAAAACCCTGAGATAGAGCTAATTTGGCACATTTTTCTGTCCAGCTCTGTTCTCAACTAAAATTCTTTTTTATATGAGAATGAGGGAGGGGAGGAGAGGCCTGGGTAGGGTAAGAGTCCTCAGGGAGGTACTTGAGAGGGTAGGTCCCTGAGTCCCCAGTATTCTTCTAGCCCATTCATCTTGGATCAGATCAACAAAAGTTTCCAACTAAGTAATGGAATCCTCAAACCACTGCCGCCTGTCCTGGGAGTGGCAACCAGCTACAGTACCTAGAATGGTTCTCACCAGTATATAAGGCAGAGAAGACAACTCCTATTAGGCAGCAGCAAAGAGCAGCTAGAAAAGGTTGGACTTGGATCATGCAGCCAAGCCCTGGAACAGCCCAGCTAACTCTGCAGGCTCACTCCAGTCACTTGATTAACTTTACAGTAACACAACCTTGCATATGACGAATGTCAAGTTTTAGGCCCCATTTATCATATTTAGTTTATATCTGGGTGAAATAAATATATTAGAGAAAGTTGTTACATATTCCCTCAGTCTAAGGCCCTATCTAAGTTTAGATATTCTCTTTCTTATTGTGGCCATGTCTGGTTTCTTAGGTAAAGTACCATTGAAGACTATTTTGGTTCCAGGTAATAGGAGTCTAACTCAAATTGGCTTGAACCTTAAAGAGAATTTTTTTGGCTCAAATATTTGAGAAATCAGGCACGACTGCATTTAGGGACTTAACAAAGGTCAATTAGGGTTTGGTCTTTTTTCTTCTTCTTTTCGATATCCCTTGTTTAAACTTTGCTCTTCTCTGTTGATTGGAATCCTAAACAAACTCTTGCCTGTGGTAGCCTTAGGTAAATTCAAGTCTATACTCCACCAGCCTCCAATCTAGCAGGTATGGAACTTACCTTTCATAATATTGTTCCTCGCTAGACTGACTAGGGTCACATGACTTCTTCCCACTCAATTAGTTCCGGGGCTGGGGTCAACCCTACCTGAAGCAAATAGGCTAAGGTAGGGACAGGCTGATATTCCAAAAGGAAAGAAAGTTCTTTTACTATAGTCTTCTGAAGGAGGGGGAATGAATGCTCGGTGGGCAAAAACAACAGATGACTACCACAGATATCTTCACTGGAATTGGGAGCTTAAGAAAAGAAAAATAAAATGCTTTCAATTGTTCAGTTGAATATTCAGAATAAATCCTAGTTTCTAGCTTAAAGCACTGCAGATGGTGACATTTAAAGTGATGATTATAAACATGGAAATATGTTTATGGTATAATAAGTAGAAAAACATAGAATACAAATTTTATGTTCACAATGGTCACTGTGACATAGATTAAATCTGGAAAGGAAATTTAAAATATGAAAATAGTTTAGATCAGAATGTTTACCGATAATTTGCCATTTAAAAAAAAAAACTTGAATTTGTCCATATAGTTTTCAAAAAAAAAAAAAAAAAGAAAGAAAGAAAAGAAAGAGAAAGCTCAGTGAATGAAGTTCAGTGAATGAATGAAGGTTGACCTCATTAGATGGAAATGTGTGCATGTGCAGTTCATCTTGACATCATGACAACTGCCTTCAGCGTATTAGTAGCAGCTTTGAGAGAGATTCCTGTACCCTTCATAGCATAGTTCCTGGCTCAAATGTTCCATTTTCTATCTTACTGAAGACTGGCTTTGTATTTCACTGACTTTGGACATTACCAAGATATTACGTTCTTATTCAGTCTTACTAGTTATTAATCCTTTACATTTTCTAACCTTGACATTTCTCTTTTTGGTTTCTGTTTTCTCTCATAGCACTGAATTTATTACCTAATCCCTTCCTTCTACCTTTGCCACAAAATTGCGCTGCTAAGTGATAAGCCCATTATTAGGAGCAGTTGTCAGGCAGGCAACTCAGGATCAGGGTGGCATCTCGACAATGCCACCAAGTTCCTAGGCTCTCCGTATTTTCTCATTCTGCCATTCTAACTTATGAGTTGTACTTATGAGCCTAGTAAGATTTTTTTTGATCATTTGGTTATTTATTTTTATTTAGATTTCCTGATAATGCACACCTGAAAGAAAAAAGAATATGAGTCAACTAATTTTATGAGTAAGCCATTCCTATATTTATTTATTTATTCTTCTAGAGTTTTATTTTTATTTATTTATTTATTTTAGCATATTATGGGGGTACAAGTGTTAAGGTTACATATATTGCCCATGCCTGCCCTCCCCCCTCGAGTAAGAGCTTCAAGCGTGTCCACCCCTCAAATGTTGCACATCTTACTTGTGGTTGTATATATCCATCCCCTCCTCCCCCCTCCCACCCTCCCACCATTCCTATATTTAAAAATTAAATTGCTAGTATATTTTTCTTTATTTTCAGGCTAATTTTGTAATGTAATCTCTACCTTTTTCTTTCTGTATTGTCTTGGGTGGAGGGCAAGAAGAGTGTCTTGTTGTTATTCACAGAAGAGTTCTTAAAGTTTGTTATTACTTGCTGTTGCAACATTATCATCTTCATGCTGGTTCTTATTCTGTATTCCTTACCTGTAGTTACTCTCACGGATTCTTCTATACCCTCCTCTACTTTCATACTCTACCTTTGTGGGTATAGATGTGATGATAGCACTGTGGTAGTTATTTTTAAATTGGGCTCCACCACTTCCTTAGGTGTTTACTTATCAATCTGTTTTTTGTTTTTTCAGCTCTGAAATGGGGATGATTACATACACTTTTTTTTTTAATGGTTGTTAAGGGTTTTGAATAAAAATATTTGGTTGATCAGAAGAAATTGCCTATATTGGATCTATAAAGATGATAATTTCATGTGGTTCAATCTAAGATTTATAAGGTCTAAGTGCAGTGCCATAGGTGGTAGCTCCATAAATGGTATTTGATGTAGTGATTGTGTGAGCGGTCACATAAAGTTGATGAAACTAAGAAGTGTGCTTTACAGTTCCAATGCCCAAATCCTGTATGTAGTTCAATCCATGTTAAATAGGACAGCATGCCCTGGCACTAGGCCAGATTTAGGTAACATTTGGAGGTCAAGCAGCTCTTAGCAAGTAGGAGGGGGTGGGGGATATAAATAGAGGTATAAACAGAGGATGCCTGCAGTCTTGGATGGAAACCTTGAGTGGTAGAAATATTCCTTGCCTTACCTAAAGCTATAAAAGTTCTTTCTCACTCCAGCAACATGAGGGGCAAAGATATATTAAGGACCATTCATGTGCATTTGTACTGAAAGAATCACAGGGAGAGGTGAAACTTTTATAGCTCTTGCATTGCACAGATTCATTACATTGAATTAGAATGAAAGTAGCAGTGAAATACAATTAGTAACTCTGTATGATTCAAAGAGAAAACTTGTGTTTCAATGTTGAATAATTGCAGATTGAAAGACTGAGACCTCTCTAATGTTAGCATGTCAGCATCAAGATGGAAGTCAGCCGTACAGCAGGAAATGAAGAAGGGAATGGTACTAGATAAATAAGCAAGAGAAAGACTTGGAAAAAAGAGGACTTGGTCCAAGGACAGAGATATAGACTGAGCCTCTGCTGGTTAGAGCTTCACCAGTTCCCCAGAAATGAAGGATCATTTACATCAAACTTACACTGCAGTGGTACTTGGGTTAACTTGTAATTATACATACATTTAAAATCGATTGTTATATAAGCAGTTTGTGGGTTTTGTTCCAAGTGACTTTATAGCTTTTCATTTAAGGCTCTGTTTTGAAAAAAGTGGACTACAGGTAGGCTCAACTCACATTTGCAGTTAAAATATCCTGGTATATGATCAATCTACCCTCTTTTTGGCTCTTCAACAGACTTCTCCATTCATTGATGAGTTTCAGTGATTAGTGGCGCAAGTCAAGGGTTATAATAATGGTTGAGTAAAACCATATAAATAATCATTAATGGCAAGTTGACAGTCTTAGTTGCAGGGATGTTTCCAGGCACAGAGGTAGGGGCACTGGGAAGAAAAAGGATGGATGTTGGACATTGATGAGGACCATAGATTATGGAAACCAAAAGACAGACCCTCTCCTGCCACCTCTCTTTATCCTCAAAGCCTTCTTGTGAAAGGATTTTTAAAATAGAAGAGGGAGAAGAGGGACCCAGAGAAAAATATCCTCTTTCCCCTCTCCTAAACCTTTGATTTGCATCCTTCTGTTTAGTAAATAGCTTTTCACCAATACATTGTTTGACCTGTATGACAATCTCTGAAGATAGACTGAATGAGAATCATTTATTCAATGTGACAGATGAAGTAATTAACCCTTAAGAAAAAGTAGCGATTTACCTAAGGTTGAGTTTAGTTTGTAACTTGAGTCTTCCATCCCCCAGTATGTTTCTGTTTTCACTAACGCATTTTATTCATGTGTATTATTTGACATTGAACTACTCTTTTTGTTACTTTGTGCTATTAATGTCTATTAAAAGGAAAATTGGAATCTGGGCAGTGGAGCAGTATAGGATTAGAAATCAAACAATATATGTCTAATTAATTCAATGAATACTTGATTAATATTTGGCAGTTGCATTTTCATTACAATATAATTAATTAGAATTTCTAGATAAACAACTTCACGCAGTTGCTGTGAGAATTAAATGTGATAATGTATGTGAAAGTGTCTACCACAGTGACTGGCAGTTAGAAGGGACTCAATTAGTTGAATATGAATTCTTATCAAGACTAATTTTCATGAAGATTTATTTGAGGTGAAACTTTACTCTTTGGTAGAACTAAAAATAGAGAAGTACCATATAGTGCTAGCATTAGTTAATAACTAACTTCTGAAAAGCAAATCGTTTGGATTCTCTACCGTAATACCTCACTATTATTTTAAAATCAACATCTGCAAAATGTAACTTCCACGCCTCTCGTAATTTTTACCTCTCATTCCTTCCTTTTGCTAATGTTGTTGACCATGCTCAAAGTCATGATTTCTCTCTTCCTTTCAAATACCAGTCACCAAATTCTTTCATATTTTCTTTTGAAATATCCTATTTTGGTTATTTCCTCTTCATTTCTACTACTATTGATCTTTTTATGTCTCATCAACTCCTAGTTGGAATACTACCTCCAAATGGGCTCCATCTCTTTGCTTTTGTGCACATTGGAGACTTCTTCTGGACTAATTGTCCTAAAATCCTACTTTTATTATGTTAATCTTATGGTTAAGAAATTTCCAGGCTTCCCCGTACCTCATATACCAAGTCTAACATCCTCTTGATTTTCACTTACCTTCATCATCTCATTTCTCTCAATATTTCTAAACCCAATCTCAAGTCTCACTCTATCTAGAAACTTGAAATTTCAAGCCTACATTTGTTTCTTTCTTTTTCTTTTATGTTTGGTGTTTGCTTAATGCTGTTCTATATTGTTCAAGAATTGGTTTTTCTTTTCATTTGCTGGCCTTTCCATCTCAATTGCAAGTACTTTTAAGATAGAGTCCCTATGCTGTGCTTTTGTGTTCCTAACATAATCTAAATCAGTCCTAAAATTATAGTAGCAGCTAAATAGATTTTTTTTTTTGAAACAGGGTCTCACTCTATCACCCAGGCTGGAGTAACAGAGTGGTGTGATCGCAGCTCACTGCAGCCTCAAACTCCTGGGTTCAGGTGATCCTCTCTCCCTGGCCTCCCAAAGCATTGGGATTATAGGCATGAGCCACCAGCCGGGCCTCAATAGATACTTATTGAAATGGATTGAATTGAACTGGACTTTGCTATTGGGGTTTTGTTTTGGGGTACTTACAGTAAACTTGCACAGATATTTCACGAGGGTAGTGGTAAACATGGAAAAATCACCTAAAGCTCAACTTGTTCATTAAAAAAAAGTTCTTTACTTAACTGCATATAATTTTGAATTATGACTTTATACTGCTTCTCTAATTTTTTTTTTTTTTACACTTTCCCAGTTTTTGTTTTTAAATTGAAGTACATTCTAAATAATACCAATGCATTAGCAGTGGTGTAGTTTTTCATGGTTGGGGAAGATGTTATTCAATTTTTTGAGAATTAGAGATACCTCAAAAGCATAATTATAAATAAATGCATTTTGGGTTTAAAAGGAAAAAAGAATGCCAATCTTCATTGGTATTTTAGAAAAAAGGGCATGCCACAAATATTCAAAACTCGTATGAAATTGGGAGCCAAGTAAGTCATGACAACTGTGTAGAAACCTTACCATGGTGTGATTTTGGTGAAATTTCTGTCATTGGTCCTTTTCATGAATATTTATTTAAATCCCAAAGGAAATCATTGCTCATCTGAAAGGGAGTTAACAATCCTTAATAGCCTCTTCTGATTTGATTGATGTTTTTGTCACTTTCCTTGAAGTAAATAGGTTCCATTAGCATATCAAATATGCTATCTGTCCTTCTACCTCTACAGGCACTTAACTGACCACTCACTTAAGATTTAAATATCCCACCTAGGATTTTGTTGTCAGCTCAGGGTCAGTCTTTCCAGAGAGAAAAGGAAAGAGCTTTAACTATTTAGCTGGTGAGTAGTTCCTAAACAAAGAAAAATTAGTTTTCTTTGTAATAAAACCTACTTCATTGAGACAAGTCACTTATTTTGCCTCCAAGTGTGTAGAATGCCAAGATTGTAGAGTTTATTGAAATCAGTGTGCATTAGGTAAAAAGTAAGAAAAAAATTGGAATGATTCAAAAGTGGTTAAGTCACTCAACAAAAGGCCTTGAATCAAAGAGATGGAAATAATTATTGAAACTAAGGCATGGCATACAAAAATCAATAAATCTGAGTAGAAGACTTATTCTTATGTGTTCTTCCAGTGTGTAAATGCATCCCGGAGAGAAGTGTGGAGCTGTGGGTACTCTTTCAGGCCACTAGAGTTCATAGTTACTTACAGGGTGTGGAGTAGCCTGGACAAGACCACTTTTGGGAAAGCTCCGTTCTTCCAAGGAGCTAGGGTGCCCTTCAGATGTGCGCAGGACCAAAAAGAAACCAGAAGAGTGCCACGTCCTCAATCTAATCTACAGTAAGTTCACTTAACATCGTCCATAGGTTCTTAGAGACTGTGACTTTAAGTGACACAGAGTCCAAAGACACCAGCGTTGCCACAGGCTAATTGATACACACAAGGGTTAAGTTCCTAGCATATTTCTGGTCACAAAAATATCATCAAACTTCTATGTAAACCTGAAATACTTCTAATATTAAACATTGAAAAAAATGTGAGCTTTAAGAAAGAGTAATAAAAACAAGTAATATAATTACCCAATTTTTTTGTGAACCAGCGAGTGACCACAGATTCACCAAAACCCAGAGGGTTAAAGCAAGGAATGAATGTTTGCAAAGAGAAGATTGTCAGGAGCACCTCCTATCACTATGAAGTTCAAAATCAAAGAACAAACACAGCTATAGTGGGCTCCCTGAGCGCTTTTGCGCTATGTTGTTTATCATCATGTATTTACATGCTTACTGTATGCCTTATGGATTTTTATTTTATAATATTTTGTATTCATTTTCCAACTGAATTACTCCAGTTCAGGGTGGCAGGAGGCCAAAGCCTACCCCAGCAGCTTAGGGCACAGGGCGAGTACCCAGCCTGTGGGACAATGGGACAGGATGCCATTCCATTGGAGGGCACACTCACACACCCACACTCATTCACACTGGGACCACACACACAGGCCAATTCACCTAAGATGCACATCTTTGGGAAATGGGAGGAAACCAGAGTACCTGGGTAAAAGTCTTTCAGACATATGGACAAGGTGCAAACTCCACAGAATGGCCACAGCCAGGAATCAAATTTTTTTTTCTCATCAATGTTATAACAAAAGAAAATTGAATACAACAACATTAGTTGAAGACCTGCTGTATTTCTCTTTTCCTGCAAGTTCCTTTTTGATTGGATGTCATAGAGAATCTGAGTACATTTGCGTATATGTGATCCCAGTGCATGATATAGTGATCAGGAGGGTGACATGGATTAGTGTGAGGGGAGATCAGTGGTAGAGTGGGTGGGTCCAATGCCAGACTGGTAGTATCCATAGGCATTTTTTTTGGAGAGAGGGTCTCACTCTGTTGCCCAGTCTAGCTATGTTGCACAGTGGTACAATGATAGCTCACTGCAACCTCCAATTCCTTGGCTCAAGTGATCCTCCTGCCTCAGCCTCCTAAGTAGCTGGGACTGCAGGTCCATGTTACTCCACCTGACCAATTTTTTCTCTTTTTGGTAGAGGTGGGGTCTCAGGCTGGTCATGAACTCCTGGCCTCAAGCAATCCTCTTGTCTCGGCCTCCCAAAGTGCTAGGATGGCTGGCGTGAGCCCCTGTGCCCAGCCTCCCATAGGTTTTGAATAGACTTTTTATTTTTCATGCATTTGGATGTGGAGAAGTAAGTTTAAATTCATTTATTTGAACAATTATTTACAAAAATCTTTCTTAATGATACAAAATAGTTAAAATGCTTCAAGGCAATTGATTTGAATAATTTTTTAATTAAAGAGAAGCAGAGAGATCTTAGAGCAAGATGGCTAAAAAGAAACCTCCAACGATCGTCACTTCACACAAACAACAAATTCAACAACAGTCCACACAAGTAAGCATCTTCAAAGGAATAATAACAGAGAACTTTCCAAACCTAGAGAAAGAAACAATCAACAAAGGGAAGAGACAGCCTACAAAATGGGAGAAACTATTTGCAATCTTCCCATCTGACAAAGGACTAATAACTAGAATATGTAAGGAGCTCCAACAAGTCAATAGGAAATATCAAATAACCTGATTAAAAAATGTACAAAGGACCTGAATAGACATTTATTGAAAGAAGACATACAAATGGCCAACAGGTATATGAAAAAATGCTCAGTATCATTAGTTTTCGGAGAAATGCAAATCAAAACTACAATAAGATATCTCACCCCAGTTACAATGGCTTTTATAAAAAAGACAGGCAATAAGGAATGCTGTTAAGGAGGTGGAGAAAGGGGAACCCTTGTACACAGTTGGTGGGAATGTAAATTAGTACAATCACTATGAGGAATAGTATGGAGGTTCCTCAAAAAACTGAAAATAGAACTGCCCTATGACCCAGCAATCCCACTTCTGGGTATATATCCAAAGGAGGGGAAATCAGCATATTGAACAATATCTGCACTCCAATGTTTATTGCAGCACTATTCACAATAGCCAAGATTTGGAATCAACCTAAGTGTCCATCAACAGACGAATGGATCAAGAAATTGTGGTATAGATACACAATGGAATATCATATAGTCACAAAAACGAAATCCTGCCATTTGCAACAACATGGATGGAACTGGAGAACATTATGTTAAGTGAAACAAGCCAAGCACAGAAAGACAAATCTCGCATGTTCTCACTCATATGTGGGAGCTAAATATGAAAAAAAATTGATCTCATGGAGATGGAGAATAGAATGATGGATACCAGAGACTGGTAAGGTAGCGGGGAGGGACGATAAAGTGGGGATGGTTAATGGGTACAAAAATATAGTAGATAGATAGAATGAACAATATTTGATAGTGCAACAAAATCACCGTAATCAATAATAAGTTAGGGTATACTTTAAAATAACTAAAAGAGCACAATTGGAATGTTCTTAACACAAAGAAATGATAAATGCCTGAGATCATGGCTACCCCAATTACCCTGGTTTGATTAATTAACATTGTAGGCCTGTATCAAAACATCACATGTACTCTATAAAGATATGCAACTATTATGTGCCTATAATAATTAAAAATAAAATTAAATAAAAAGAGATAGAAGCAGAATGATACATAGAACCTTGAATTTCAAGTTAGAAGACTTTAATTCCTGGTTCTGATACTCTTTGGGTCTGGGTTTTTTTTTTTTTAAATAAAGAAAAAAATGCTTTGAGAAGGATTTAGTGGGATACTGTATATGTGAAAGCATTTTATAAATGATAAATTACAAGTCAAATGCAAACTACTATTTTAAAAAACTTTTTATTTTGAAATAGTAATAGTTTCTGACTTGCAGAAAAGTTACACAAATTAGTACAAAGGATTCTCATATGCCCTCACCCACATTTCCTAAAAGTTAACATTTTACTACATTTACTTAATCATTCTGTCTCTTCTTTCTTTGTATCTCTGTGTCCATCTTTCTCTGTCTTTCTACATATGTATATGTGTGCGTGTGTTTTATTTAGAAACCTCTGAAAATAAATTGTCAGTATAATACCTCTTTCTCCCTAAATACTTCTATATGTATTTCCTAAGGACAAGAACATTATCTTCCAAAGTCATAGTATACTATCACAATCAGGAAATTAGCAGTTAATACATTACTGTTACCTATTTTATAGAGCTTATTTGAATTTCATCAGTTGGCTTACTGATGTCTGAAATTTACTATTATCAAATGGCTAGAAATTTTAGAAATGTGCGTTAAAATACATGCAATTACTAGAAGTCAAGAGTTGGAAAAAAGTAGTAAAGAAAAGAAAGTGTGGTAGTTTTACTATCTTAATAAAGGTCACTTAGAAAAAAATTCCTTCTGAAAATACTGTTTTTAAGTTGGATAAATATTATTATTTTTTAAAACCATAATAAACAGTAAAAAGACATAGACTGCATTAATTTAGGCAGAATATAATGAAAGGAGAAACATAGAAAATAATTTTGGGAACATATGCATTTCTATCAAGTGATACAGACTTTGGGAAATAAAATAATTTAGTTCAATCAATTTTTACAATGACAAAGAACAAAAATATGATGCTAAAATGAAAACTGAAGTAAAACAAAATCAAACAAGTTCAACTAACTTATTTCACTAATGCAGATGGTAGGTTTTTTTTAAGACTCATAATAGTCAACAAGTGCTATATGGAAATGGATGTCTTTTCTTTATCAAATTTGGGAGTCTTATGATTCTCTTTAAGGCATGAAGTATATTTGTCCCTGGCCAAGTTTTGAAAGAGGCCATTGTATACAGCAAATCACACACACTTGGGCAATATGATAAATAAATAAAAAGGAAATATACAGATACAATCTAAGCATAAAATACTGTGTTAGACTTTAGGTACCCCAGAACCAATAATTTGAAGAAAAATTGGAGTTAGGCCAGGAGAAAGCAATTGCACTGATTAAGAGAAGGAAAGGATTAATTTATAAGTACAGATTTAAGTAGACAAATATATAGCTAGGCAAGTAATGACTACAGAGTATATTATAAGATTCTACAAATATTTGAAAGTTAAAAAGGTGGTAGTAGAATTATTTAAAATGATATGAAAGAGTAAGTTGTTACCAGGAGTAATTTAGCCAGGAGAACTCTTTGACATTGAAAATCATCAGTTTTGGGGAAACTCTTCTAATAGGAAGTTAAAAGTACCTATTCTTTCTGAAGATTTGAAACTAGAAAGGAAATGATTCTTGACTGTGAGTGGTGTTTTCTGGCAAGTGAAAAGACTGATCAAGTCATTTGACTCTCTATCCTTTTCCATGAACAAAAAAGTCAAAGATATTGAACCCAGGATTGGTTAATATAGTGTCTACCAATTACTCAAGAGCTCATGTTAATTACTAGTGCCCCGATAATACTCTCAGATTGTGCTACATAATTAAGCTCTGTATTATATACTGACTTCAGCAGTTTATTATCTTTTATTTTGGAGGGAATAATTGGCTTGAGGGCTTTATATTTTCATTCCAAACAGAGCCTACTGGTGTTGGACACCCTTTATGATTTCGATATACTCTTCAAGTGGAAAGCTATATTCACTTTTCAAGCAGGATATTTTCATTTGACTTGATTCCAGAAAAAAAAACAAACAAAAAAAACAAACTGAGGTGCATACTTGTTCCCATTTCAAATTTGGAATATTTTTTTACATGTATAAAAAGACTTTCCTACTTCTCCATGCTCCTCCCCAATTGGTTGCCAAGTAAAAACCTTTCAATTCCTATTTCCACTTTCTCAGTTTAGATCCTCATCATTCCCCATGCAAGAGCTAACACTCTTTTTTTACTTCATTGTTTTCTCTTTTCGATTATTCCTCTACCTTGCTGCCACAAACATCTTTCTAACCCAACTGTGTTAAGGTTCTTTGTTAGCTAAAAATATTCAGCAGTTCACAATTACCTACAGGATAAAGTTTAAATCTATTCACTGATGTCCTTCCAGGACCTGTCCTCCACTTAAACTTTTTCAGCTCCGTCTCCAGCTACGTCCATGCTTCTAGTCCACTGAGGGCCACACAGCCTTTCTCACACACCCACCTCTGCTAGTGCTGTTCTTTTGGTTTAAATCCTTCACATCCTCCATGGTTCCACTCAGATGCCACTTTCTCCATGAAGCTTCTCTTGAATCCTTTAGATGAGACGAATTATTCAATTCCTTGTGTTTTGGGGTAACATTTACATCACCTGTATAGCTCAAATTAGTTTTGTGTCTCTTTTCCCCATGAAAGTACAATTTCATTGGGGACAAAATTCAGAGCTCATTCAACCTATATGCTCTTGAATATATGGCCTTTATATATGGGCCTTGTGTATAGTAGGTCCTCAATACATTTTTATAGAATGAATGAAAAGACACAATGCTTATCATCTTCATGTGGAAGAAATCCCAGAAACTAACAATGTGGCAAAACAGATAGATGTGTTTTTCCAACTATGTTGCATTTCCCTGAACTCTCTAATAGGGCAAGGTAGACTACAGCTTATTTTGGAATTACCTAGGTTTCCTTAGGTAGTTTCCAGATTTGACCTAATTCAAGCAACACAAGTATGTGTTGTTCTACTTCTCATTTACATCCCCTACTAAACTCTGCCTGCTTAGCAGCGTGCTTTTCTTCTCAGCCATTATCACCATTTAGACATATTACATATTATCATTATTTGATTAATAATTTATTATTTTCTATCTTCCTTCTCTGGAGTGTGAACACCAAGATAGTAGTGACTTGTTTTTGTTTATTGCTTTATCCTCACTGTGCTCCACAATACTTTACACACAGCAAGTGTTCCACAAATATTTGTTGAATAAATATGTGAATTTACATTGTATCATTTGTGTTATTAAAAGAACTACCTTTTTTGTAGCGTCAATGTTGAGACTATTGAGCTTAGCATTTTATAGCACACAAAGCATATAATGATAATTTGAGTCGTTCAGAAAACTCATGTTGATTATTTAGAATTTTTATTTAGGAAATTGTTGGCTGTTGTCCGTGAATGTTAAGTGTAGCTATTAACAGCAGTCTTATAGCACAGAAAAATATGAGCTATTTATTTATGGGGCCTTATACTTGATATAGAAAATGGTATAAACATGAAATATAACTTAGCTCCCCAAATAATCCTTTGACTTTGGGGATAATGATGAATTTGATTTGATACAGTTTTTGGCACGTTGTTGTATATCATTTGCTTTCCATCACCTTTGTTCTTTTCACAAATTGTCATTGAAAAAGCTATTCCAGTTCATTTTTTAACGGCAATATCCTTTCAACCTGTGGTAGATTTTCTAAAAGGCTTTGCACATATTAAGGGTAGAGCTTGTACAACTTAAAAAGGAAAAGTAAAATGCATATATACCTTAAATTGTGTAATCCAATGATTGAGCCTTTGATCTTGGATTGTCTTGTTGGATGTTGTTCACTTTGTATCATACACTGTGTTCATCGCCCACTAGTGTTCATAAGGACTCTTTTAAAGGATTCTGAAAATGAATATATTTTATTAGCTTTTTTTAAAAAAAATTAAGTTGACACCTTTTTCTTTTTCTTTTTAAGACTTGAACATCTAAATATATAATTATCAACTAATTTTGCATTGCATTTGAAGTGAATTAAAAATAAGATAGAAATCTTAGTTAATATGGAAGTGAGTAGTAACATAATTTTTGAGTTTAAAAAAATTTCCTAAGATTTAAGGTCATTATCATTTGCCCTCTTATTATCAGGGGGAAATACTTAAGTTCCTTTGATGAGATCACTTAATTTCTTGCTGTATTACCAGCGTGTGTGTGTGTGTGTGTGTGTGTTTGTGTGTGTGTATGTATGCATGTATGATCTTGTCTTTCCTTATCATTTATTGATAATCTGGGGCTTCCAAATTCCAAAGTTTCTCCAAGGCAAAGACAGTATTTTTCTCAGGACTTGCAGGATTTATATTACTAGATCTATTAAAACTTCTTTAGAGTTAGAACTAGGCATAGTAAGTGCCTCATTGAGAAGGAATAAAGTTTTGATTTTTTAAAAGAGTGAAACATTGGTATTTACCACTTTCTAGATCTATTAAATTAGGAATTACCAAATTCATGATGCACACTACTGGGTAATACTAGATTATAAAATGATTCTAAACATGCTAATTTATATATGAAGTAATGCCAAAAGTTAAGACAAATTTGAGATTTATCATTGAGAAGAGATTGTAAAGGATCTTGAATTTCAAAAAGTACCAGTTTTATACTTAGTTTAGCTACAGGGTTGTCTATGATCTCGGCAAGTCACTAGCTTCATTTGTCTTAGTGTTCCCATCTGTAAAATTGTGGTCATTGTACTTGACACTTCCTTTCTTAAAAGGGGATGTTATGAGGATGAATAAGGTAATGCATTGTGGTAAAATGCTTTGAGCTCCTTAGAAGAAAGGTGTTACATAAATACAGAGCATTATCTCACATGAAAAATAACTGCAACACTTTAAATATAGCTACTAAGAGGCACAATCAACTCCTACTCTATTTTTTTCTCAATGTGGAAAATTTCTTACATTAAAAGAAATGATCTTCATATACAGATTGGCAAATACATCATCACCTCTCTCTATTATTCTGTCACTAATACTCTTTTAAAACTTAAATTGTAATCAAACACACTATCAATCTTTCCTGTACTGTACACTGAAAACTTTGGAGTCATCTTCAGTTCCTTTCTCTCATTTGACCCCTAAATTTTCATAGTTCTTGCTTGGTAAAGCTTGTGATTTCTCTTTTTTTCCCTCTTTGTATACATAGGCACCTTCAGTGACTTACATTAGCTAAGTTTGCTAAGAGGTCAGACTCAAGAGTCAGAGTGTGTGGGTTCACATCCCAGTTCTTTTAATTACTATGCAAACTTGAGGATGTGATTTCACCACTCTGTCTCTCAATTTCCTCATCTGTAAAATGGGTAAAATAATGATATCTACCTAAATGGATTGTAGAGGGAAATAAGTTAATACATGTAAAGCTACTTATAACTATGCGTGGCACACAATATACTCTTAACTAACTTTAGCTATTACTGTTATACAGATGACTGTAATAATCTTGTATTGTTTATTATTCATCAGACTTACTGAGGCACTTTCATATCCACTAGTCTGCCATTACAATACAATTTTCTTTTTACAATTAAGTTATTCCTTTTTCAATTTTGAATTGAATCTTCCCCAAGCTCCAAAATGATCATCTCCTATCTCCTAATTATGTGCTTGAAATTAAACTTCTTACATTCCCTATGAGCCACTTGCACCTATCCATACTATCTGACCTCATTGTCAATAACACAGGTGGGCATACTGCTTCAGTCAGGTAAATATCCCTGTCATTCTTCACCAACATCTCATCAACTTCCACTCTTCACCTCTACTTCTCTTTAAAAATATATGCCCATCCTTTCTCAGCCTCAAAGTTCTGCTCCTCTGTGGAGCTCTTTTTAAGGATTTTCTCTTTCTTCCGATCTGTCTCATCATTTCAAGAATAATAACCCATCAGCACATTGTGTAGGTCACTAATGTATAACTGAATTTGATTATGCAGTTGGTGTGTTTATATTTTTATGTGCAGTATAACTTTATATTGCTTTTTGAATCAGGTTGAGGCATTACCCATACCAAAGAGAGGGGTCTGGAGACCTTTCCTCCCTTGCCATGGGTACTGTAAATTAGGCTGAAATGGGTATTGTATGTACAGAGTTCTTTGAGAAGCTTCTAAAATTATCCTTTGTTGGTTTAGCAGTTCCTTAACATACGGCTCCTCTGACTTCCTGTTTAGTCTCTTAGGTCCCAAAATTTTAAATGAACTGCTTACTACGGCAAGTTTTGAGCTGAGTAGATATCATATGTAAATACATTGTTTTAGGGAGCCTTAGAGAAAAGTTCTAAGCAAACAGTAATAACTGCTCATACAATCATAGAAGCTGAAGGATAGAAAGGTCCTAAAATGTCATCAATTCTTCAAGACTGAGAAATCACAGTAGCCCTTGTTTCTATTAAGTTAATAAGGGATAATTCTAGAGAATGACCTGATATTTCAGTATCTCCATAACACACTCATAAATATCACTCAATTTTTGCTTTAGATATACTGCATCATGTAATTCTAGCAAAGCTTAGAGCCAATAAAATTTCTGATTTGTGTGTGAGAGTAGGGCATGTAATACCTAATGCTGGATTTGAAGTTAATACTGCTCTTACAATCTACTCTTTTTTGGTCTCAGCCCTTCCCCCCATAACTTTGATAAAGTCCATTCCATTTATTTATGCTGTATGTGTGTGTGGGCGGGGCAGGGCGGTAGAGGAGAGAGGCTCACAACTTTGTAAAAACTGTGCAGAAAAAGAAAACAGTATATAAGTGACACATTCTGTGGGGGTGAAGGGTGCCGAAACTTGCACAGCTAAAAATCTGCATGTAACTTTTGACTGTCTCAAAACTTAACTACTAATAACCTACTATTTTTTTTTTTTTTTACAATTCATTTGTTACATGAATTGCTTTTGTTCAGTTTGAGTCAAGGTTACAAGTGTGCCCATCACCAGATTGTGTGCATTGTACCCATTAGGTATGATTTTACCCATCTTCTCCTCTCCTCTCCCACCTGCTTGATTTCCATTGAGTTTTATTTCCAAATGTGCATGTGGGTGTTGCTTAATTAGTTCCAATTTAATAGTGAGCACAGATGGTGTTTGGTTGTCCATTCTTGCGATACTTCACTTAGGAGAATGGTTTCCAGTTGCATCTAGATTGTTACAAAAGGTTTTAGTTCACCATTTTTTTAAATTTTGGCATATTATGGGGGTACAGATTTTAAGGTTTCAATAAATGGCCTTCCCCCCCTCCCCCCACAAGTCTGAGTCTCCAGCATGACCATCCCTCAGATGGTGCACATGTCACTCGTTATGTATGTATATACCCGCCCCCTCTCCCCTCCCCCCTGCCCAATACCCTATTACTGTAGTACCTATGTGTCCACTTAGGTGCTACTCAGTTAATACCAATTTGCTGGTGAGTATATGTGGTGCTTGTTTTTCCATTCTTGGGATACTTCACTTAGTAGTATGGGTTCCAGCTCTAACCAGGAAAATATAAGATGTGCTATATCACCATTGTTTCTTAGAGCTGAATAGTACTCCATGGTATACATATACCACATTTTATTAATCCATTCTTGGATTGATGGGCACTTGGGCTGTTTCCACAGCCTTGCAATTATGAACTGTGCTGCTATAAACATTCGAGTGTAGGTGTCTTTTTTGTAGAGTGTCATTGGATCATTTGGGTAGATGCCCAGCAATGGGATTGCTGGATCAAATGGTAGATTCACTTGTATCGCTTTAAGGTATCTCCATATTGCTTTCCACAGAGGTTGAACTAGTTTGCAGTCCCACCAGCAGTGTAGGAGTGTTCCTCTCTCTCCACATCCACGCCAGCATTTGTTATTTGGAGACTTTTTGATTAAGGCCATTCTCACTGGAGTTAAGTGATATCTCATTGTGGTTTTGATTTGCATTTCCCTGATGATTAGAGATGATGAGCATTTTTTCGTATGTTTGTTGGCCATTCTTCTGTCTTCTTTAGAAAAGTTCCTGTTCAAGTCCTTTTTTAAAAAATGGCTGAGTAGTACTCCATGGTATAAATATACTACATTTTATTAATCCACTGATGTATTTATTTTATATTTATTTATTTATTTATTTATTTATTTATTTATTTTTTTGAGACAGAGTCTCACTTTGTTGCCCAGGCTAGAGTGAGTGCCATGGCGTCAGCCTAGCTCACAGCAACCTCAAACTCCTGGGCTCAAGCGATCCTCCTGCCTCAGCCTCCCGAGTAGCTGGGACTACAGGCATGCGCCACCATGCCAGGCTAATTTTTTCTATATATATTAGTTGGCCAATTAATTTCTTTCTATTTATAGTAGAGACAGGGTCTCACTCTTGCTCAGGCTGGTTTCGAACACCTGACCTTGAGTAATCTGCCCGCCTTGGCCTCCCAGAGTGCTAAGATTACAGGCGTGAGCCACCACGCCTGGCCTCGCTGATGAATTTATTGATGGGTACTTGGGTTGTTTCCACATCTTTGTGATTGTGAATTGTGCTGCAGTAAACATTGAGGGTGTCTTTTTGATAAAATGAAAACATCCAACAATGGGATTGCTGGATCAAATGGTAGTTCTATTTTTAGTTCTTTAAAGTATCTCCACACTATTTTTCATAGAGGTTGCATTAGTTTGCAGTCCCACCAAGAGTGTGTAAACATTCCTTTTTCTCCACATCAATGCAAGAATTTCTTGTTTTGGGACTTTTTGATAAGAGCCGCTCTCACTGGAGTTAGGTGATATCTTATATGGTTTTGATTTGCATTTCCCTGATGATTAGAGGCATCGAACATTTTTTCTTATGTTTATTGGCCATTAGTATTAGTCTATCTTCTTTTGAAAAGCTTCTGTTCATGTCTTTTGCCCACTTTTTTATGAGTTTGTTTGAATTTTTCTTTCTGATTTGCCTGAGTTCTTTGTGAATTCTGGTTATTAGCCCTTTATTGGCTGTATAGCATGCAGATATTTTCTCCCATTCTGCAAGTTGTCTATTTGCTCTATTGATTGTTTCCTTGGCTGTGCAGAAGCTTTTTAATTTAATCAAGTCCCATTTGTTAAGTTTTGTTTCTGTGATTGCCTTTGGGGTCTTCTTCATAAATTCTTTGCCTAAGCCGATATCAATAAGAGTTTTTCCAACATTTTCTTCTAGAATTCTTACAGTTTCATGCTTTAGGTTTAAGTCTGCTGTCTATCTTTAATTAATTTATGTGAGTGGTGAGAGGTAAGGAAACTGTTTCAATCTTCTGCATGTGGTTATTCATTGTTCCCAGCACTGTTTATTAAATAGGGATTATTTTCCCCAGAATATATTATTGTCTGCTTTATCAAATATCAGATAGCAATATTAGGATGATTTAATATCTGTGCTCTCTGTTCTGATCCATTGGTTTGTGTCTCTTTTTTGTGCCTGTATCATGCTATTTTGGTTATTATATCCTTTTGATATAGCTCAAAATCTGGTAAAGTGATGCCTCCTGATTTTTTTTTTTTTTGCTTAAGGTTGCTTTGGCTATTTGGGCTCTTTTCTGGTTCTATACTAAGCGCAGAATGTTTTTTTCCGAATCTGTGAATAATGTGTTGGTATTTTAATGGAGATTGCACTGACTCTGTAAATCACCTTGGGTAGCATAGACATTTTAACAGTGTTGATTCTGCCCAGCTATGAGCATGATATTTTTTTCCATTTGTTTACATCCTCTATGAGTTCCTTCCTTAGTGATTCATAGTTCTCCCTGTAGAGGTCATTCACTTCCTTGGTTAAAAATATTCCTAGGTATTTTGTTTTCTTTGTTGCTATTGCAAAAGGTATTGAGTCTTTGATTTCATTCTCAGCTTGACTGTTGGTTTATAGAAAAGCTACCAATTTGTGTACATTGATTTCGTAACCTGAGACTTTGCTAAATTTATTTATCAATTCCAGGAGTCCCTTGTCAGAATCTGTGTGGTTTTCTAGATATAAGATCAGATCATCAGCAAAGAGTAATAGCTTGACCTCTTTTTTTCTTATTTGGATACTCTTGATTTCCTTCTCTTGCCTGATTGCTCTGGCTAGGACCTCCAGCACTATGTTGAATAGAAGTGGTGACAGTGAGCAATCTTGTCCATCTCCAGTTCTGAGTGGGGATGTTTTCAATTCTTCCCCATTCAGTATGATGTTGGCTGTGGGTTTGTTGCATATAGCATTTATAATTTTGAAGTATTTGTATGTTCCATGTATGCCTTTTTTCTTAAAATTTCTTATAAAAGGGTGCTGAATTTTGTCAAATGCTTTTTCTGTGTCTATTAAGATGATTGTATGGTGTTTATTTTTGCTTCTGTTTATGTGGTGAATCACATTCATGGATTTACATATGTTGAACAATTCTTGTATCCTTGGGATGAAGCCCATTTGGTCATGGTGGATTATTATTATTATTTTTAAATAATATTGATGGTGGATTACATTTAGATGTGTATCTGAATTTGGTTTGTTAAAATTTTATGAGAACTTTTGCATTTATATTCATAAGAGATATTGGTTTGTACTTTCTTTTTTTATTGTGTCCTTTCCTGGCTTTGTAGAATGAGTTGGGAGGATTCCTTTGTTCTCATTGTTATGAAATAATTTCTGTAGTATGGTACCAACTCTTCTTTGTAGATTTGGTACAATTCAGCTGTGAAACCATCTGGTCATGGACTTTTTTTTGGGGGGGGATTTTTTATTGCTGCTTCAATTTTGTTATGCAATATTGGTCTGTTCAGGAGTTCTATTTTTTTTTTTTATGATTGAGCTTCAGAGAGATTGTCTTTCTAGTTATTTGTCCTTTTCCTCAACATTTTCAAGTTTATGTACATAGAGATTTTCATAATATTCAGAAATGATATTTTGTATTTCTGTTGTATCAGTTGTATATTTCCTTTTTCATTTCTGATTGAACTTATTGGGATCCTTTCTTTCTGTTTCTGGTTAATCTAATGAGAGGTCTATCAATTTGTTTATCTTTTCAAAGAACTGACTTTGTTTCACTAATCTTCTGTATAATTCTTTTGTTATTTATTTCATTTAGTTCTGCTCTGTCCTTAGTTATTTCTTCTCCTGGATTTGGGATTGGTTTGCTTTTCCTTTTCTAATTCCTCAAGATGATTCATTAGATTGTTGATTTGTGATCTTTCTGTCTTTTTGATGTAGGCATTTAAGACTATGAAATTTCCCCTTAGGATTGCTTTTGCAGAATCCCACGGATTTTGATAACTTGTGTCCCCTCTGTCATTCAGTTTGAGGGATATTTTGATGTCCATCTTAATTTCCTCCTCGACCCAATAATCACTCAGCAGTAGGTTGTTTAATTTCCATAACTTTTTGTAGAGTTGAGTACTTCTGTTGAAATTGATTTCTATTTTTATTCCACTGTGGTCTGAGAAGATACATGGTATAATTTCTAGTTCTTGAAATTTGTTGAGACATATTTTGGGGCCTAAGAAGTGATCAATCTTAGAGAATGTTCCATGTGCAGATTAGAGGACCATATATTCAGTAGTTTTTGTGTAGAATGTTCCGGAAATGTCTGTTAGGCCCATTTGTTCTAGAGTTCCATTTAAGTACAGTGTTTCTTTGTTTATTTTCTGCTTGGAGGATCTGTCCAGTTTTGTTAGTGTGGTGTTGACGTCCCTGGCTATTACAATGCTGCTATTTATCACTTTGTTTGGATCTAGTAGTGTTTACTTTATGAATCTGGGTGCACTATGTTAAGTGCAGAAATATTTTGGATTGTTATGTCTTCTTGTTGAATTCCTCCCTTTACCATAGTATAATAACCATCTTTGTTTTTCTTTACTGGTAAGCTCTGGTCCTCCAAGTGGGGCACACAAATGCCCCAAGCTTTAGGAGGGACCCTGTAGCTCCCAGGGTGTTACCCTGCTCTTTAGTCCCACTGAAGAGCTGGGGGAGAATCAAGACAGATCATGGCCAGATTGTGAGAGCCTCAGAGGTTGCTTCTCCAGCCATTAGGGGAAGATGCTGGTATGAAGTTCAGGGCAAGCTCTCCAAACTGGGAAGGCTGTTCCTGTGGGAGGGGCCTAATTGCTAGAGTGTTAAGGTCCTGGGCCAGGCTTTTTCTGCTTTTGTCCAATAGCAGTTTCTCTGCATGGATAGGTGAGTGACTTCTCTAATCACTGGAATGTCACAACACTTTCCCATCAGATCAGTCCACATGAATTCCCTCACCACGTGAGGCTAGCCTTGGAATTTCCTCCCATCTGTGTATCTGACCCACTAGCATGTGTGTGAAACGCTGGCAGGTAGAGGGCTCCCTAGTTGGGTACCCCTGTTCCATCACAAGACCCCAAGGAAAAAGTACTAGACCTCTGTATCCGCAGGAGCCTCAGCCAGGGAAAACTCCCACTGGAGAGAAGAGGCCACTCATGAATTTCTTGGCTTGAGCTGTACTCCCTATTGTAATGAGTGAGGGAGGGGCTTCTGGTTCCATTCAGCCAGCATGCCCAAGGCTTTTGGTTGCCATGGGAACCAGGGGCTAGGCTATTTCTCTCAGAGTGCCACACCCCTATCCAATGTGGCAGTTCTCCAGTGGGGGTGGAGGCTGGGCACACTCACAGGTTCCCCATTCCTTAGCACCTCTCCACACTCTCCCATGGGATATGTCTGCAAGGGTTTTCTCACCACCTGAGTCCAGGACCGAGACCTCTTCCCTGCATCTCTCCCTGCACGGATCTCGTGACTCAGGGGCACCAGGAGCAGCCCACCTATCTAAGCCACCAGCGTGTGATCCCACGAAATGCTAGCAGGCAGGAAGCTCCCAAATTGCGATGGCCCTGCTCTCTGTGGTGAGCTCAGCTGGAAGCATGCACCCTCCATAGAGAAGCAGCCATTCATGAGCTTCTCAATTCAGAGTACTCTTGTGGTTGCAATGGGAACCACCTGGCTACCATTTGGCTGGAGCTCAGATTACTTTCTCTAATGCTGTGAATAGGGGAGGTGCAGAGGAGGAGTGTCTAGGTGTAAGAAAGCTGGCACTCTGGTCTCCCTTAGCACTCTCCCATGGGGTGTCCTGTATGGACACCCAAACACCTGGTTCACTGGTTCTCCCCACTATTCCTATTTAGCTGCCATGCCTGGGCTCATGGAGGGAGGAAAAGCCTTCAATATACTTTGTGTCCCACTGTTCACCGAAGGTACCTAGGTGGGGAAGAGGAAACCCCCTAATCCTTTCACTGGGCTCCCAGCCTCTCAGGGTTTGATCCATGCTGCTGTCTTCTCCCCTCTGTTTTCTTATTTCTCAGCTTTGCAGTGTTTCTCTGTGGGTTCCCCACAGAGTCTCTGTTGTCTCTCTCTGTGATCCACACTTGAGCTGTGACTCTTCTCCACTCTCCTCAGTCCAATATTCCATCTTCCAGCCAGGATGGTCCAACAAGTGATGTCTCTAGTTGTCCTTCTTGGCTCTCTCTCTAATAACCTACTGTTGACCAAGAGCCTTACCAATAACATCAACAGTCCATTAACACATAGTTTGTATGTTATGTGTATCATACCCTATATTCTTACAATAAAGTAAGCTAGAGAAAAGAAAAATTTATCAAGAGAATTGTTATGAAGAGAAAATATATTTACAATTCATTAAGTGGAAGTGGATCATCATAAAGGTTTTCATCCTAATCATCTTTACATTGGGTAGGCTGAGGAGGAGGAGGAAGGGGAAGGGTTGGTCCTGCTGTCTCAGAGGTGGCACAGGTGAAAGAAAATCCACGTATAAGTGGACCTGTGCAGTTCAAACCCATGTTGCTCATGAATCAACTATATATAGAAACAGGTATCTGAGAGGCAGAACTGAGCATAGGACTGAAAATTTACTTCCCCAGAATATATAGAAATCTTTAAGAGGGCTTTAGACTTCCATAGGACCAGGTTTTAGAATTTGAGCCAATCTTGCCTAGATCCCAAGGGACAGAGTGCCCTCTCCTTATATCTAGGTTAGACATATAACATTATAAATTAATAAAGATAATTTTCATTAGATACGTTTGAAAGTTAAACCTATTATAATATTGAGAGCCATGGACCATTTTCATTAGAATCACATGGAATTTTATTAAAACACTGGGTCTCACTCCAGATCTACCAAAAGAATCTCTGGGCTTGGACGCAGACATTCTTCTGAACATTAAAGTATAAAAACCACTGCCTTTGAAGCAGATCTCCTATTTTGTGTATATTTCCTCTTTAGATGATAGGTATCTTGAGAATCATAATATTTTATATTTTTGCAAAATTTATGGGATTTCTATTTAATGTGTAGGCCCCTTGGCAACAATCCCATCACAAATGCTCAATAAATATTGCTAAAATAGAGTGGAATTACTACAAATGTATTTGCTATTTTATATACTTCCAGAAAATCCCACAAGATGTCAGAAAGAATATAACTGTGTAAAAATGTCTGCTCTCATTGCATTCTTGAAAATTGCTATGAGAGTAAATTTTGTGTTCTCACCACAAAAATGTTAAGTGTGTGAGGTAATACATATGTAAATTAGCTCAATTTAGCCATTTTACAATATATACATATTTCAAAACAAACTGTACCTGATAAATATATACAATTTGTTGTTTGTCAATTAAAAATAAATAAATAAATAAATAAATTCCTGCTCTCTTTTGCTTTTCTGTCTTGAGGTTCCTGAACACCAATACATCACATAACAGTTGAATTTTGACTTGAATTGACAAAGTCATTATAGTTTAAGGCAAATATAATGGTCCATCAAAATTTCTGAGTTTTAACTAATTGAAAGCTTTTTAGGTATATTGAATGACCTTTGCCCCAGGCACGTTGGTAAACTTTTGAGAAAGGTGAGACTTCACAGATCTTTCATGCTCAACCATTGTCATAGTCGCCAGTGGCTTCCCATGTCCAGCTGTCTTCGCAGTCTACTTGATGTCTAATGGCCACCTCAGTGTCAACCTTCCCATGTTCTCAGGTCAAAGTCCTTGGAGTGAGCTTCAACTCTTCCCTCTCCTTTGGCCTATGTCTTCTCTCTGCCCACATATTTTAGTACCGTCTTTAAAATACGTGCGCAGAATCTAACCACTTTTTAAAAAATGGACTTTTATTTTTTAGAGCAGTTTTAGGTTCACAGCAAAACTGACTGGAGGGAAGAGGGATTTCTCATACACCCCCTCCTCCAACACATGACATGCACAGTGTCCTCCCTTACCAGCATCCCCTACCTGAGTGGTACATTTGTCACAAGTTGATGAACCTATCTTGACATGTCATTATCACCCAAAGTCCATAGTTTACATTACAGTTCGCTCTTGATCTATGCACTTTTAAATGATTTCACTCCATCCCTGGTCCAAGTTACCATCATCTTTTGTCCAGATTGTTGCAATAGCCTTCCAATTGGTCTCTTGACTTCTACCTTCTCCTCCTTTAGTCTGTTTTCAACACAGTGGCCACGGGGTGAACAATCACTTACCAGATTATGTCATTACTTGGCTTGAAACTCTCCAAATGCTTTCCACTTCAGCCAGAATAAAAGCCAAAATCCTTATAACAAACCCCAGTTTTATTTCAGCAACATAACTAGTTTTGTTCTAGCAATAGCATCATTGTATTAGAAGAAAGCAAATGCTAATTTCAAAAACCAACATTGTTGACTTCCTTTAAATTAGCTTTTACTATATGCATTAAAAATAATCACTTGCTATTAAATATATACAAGCTTTCATTGCACTCTATCCACCAATATTTATTTATTAAGTACAATATTTATTAGTTATTTATCAGACACATGCTCAGTACTGGCTCAAGCATTATGAGTACTCAAAGGCTGTAGAAAACATGGTTTATTGCAGACCTATGGAAACTGGGTAGAGTTGGGAAAACCAACCGCTGTGATTGCAGAAAGATCTTTATTTCCTTTAGTGTATTTACTGCCAGATATCACAATTTTTGGTAACTTTTTCTTGAGAATGAAAAGTTTTGTTACTCTTTTAGTATTGCTTTAAGTATTCCTTCTTTCCATAATTAGTGACTTTCTAATTTGTTACAATTATAATGGTAGATCAAATGTAGAGAACATTGTCATCATAATTTTTATATCATACTTTGATTTTACCCACCTCCCCCCCACATAAAATAAGTTAAAAGAAAACCCACCAATTTCAAAACATTGTATATTTGAAACCAAATAGAGTAAAAGTAAGTTTTGCTTATCTAAGAAAATTAACTTCTCTGACAGTTGAGTCAATGTTATCATGACAAAACCAAAATTTCTGTCTTAGAAAATTCATAGTCTACATAGAAATGGCTATAGATTAGAAATGTGACATTTTTATATATAAATATACAATATATGAAATAATGTTAAGTGACTAATAACCAAACGCTAGCTAAAATAAATTTTTGCAACCATTGCTTTTATTTATTTATTTAATAGAATGTCTGTTCAGCATTCCATATTGCTTTATTTAATGATGAGAGAAGCCTCAATTTCTTAAATTAGCTACTACTTAAAATAAAGCCAAACAAACCCAGAACTGTGGGTAAAAAAGCTTTAACAACTTTTAAAAAAAAGAATCTAAAAATCTCTCTGAGGTCTTATGGCTTGTAGGAAACATTTCACTACAGTATACTTTTCAGTGACTTGAGGTACTGCAGCTAGCCTGTAAACTCCATTGTATTAGTGCTACAGCTGGGCAGTAATATATTTTAGTATGTTATTTTCATTTCAAGGGAAAAATTGGAGAGTGGTACTTAGACTAAAATATAATCCTATCAACTTTACATAAAATATTGATAAGAACTAAAAATTTAGCATCCCTGGTGTGAATTCACTAGATTGCACAAAATACAAATATATAGATTAAGGAAAGTTAACATAATCCTTTTAGGGGAACCAAAATCAATTACATGTCAGCTTTGTAGTATTATAAATGTATTTAGTCAGCATAGAATTTTTCCAGCAGTGTTTTCCAGCAGATTGAAATTGACTAACCAGATGTTAAATATTAAATAGAACTAATCAAAGCATGGTTCAAGAGACTTTAAAAACAATGATCAAAGGGAGCTATTTATTACCTGATTCATGTTACTGTTGAAATATTGGGTCTGTGATATTATATTTAAACTTAGTTTTTTAAAGATCACATTTTCTAGCTTTAAATGAACAATAATTAATGTTAATAAATTAACTCATAAACTATGTAACTAGATCATTGTATGTAATAATGATTGAAAACTTGACCATGAAATATAAAGCTTCAATTCATAGACATAAAGCTTTAGTGGGATATTTAGTATATATATATATATATATAACTTTTAGTAATAATATCAATATTCAAAAACACTAGGGTTCATTTGTTCCATGTCTAAACACACACACACATGTAAAAACAAAAACAAGAAAAGAAGGCCATACTAGAATCACTTCTGAGGGATCTTGGAGCAATCATTTGGTCAGGTCTTTTACTTTCAGAAAATTAATTATTCTATTTTAAAAAATAGATAAAAATGATTTTTTTTGAAAGATTTCTAGGAAAAAGTATTCAATAATCTCCTATATACTCATCACATTGTTTTACCGTAGTACCAAAAGTTTTTGCTTATATTCAACAAGAATCTTTTGTAAGATTTTATTTGGGCCGGTTTTCTCTTGAAATATATTTGAAATATACGAAAAGCAGAGATAATAGAATTTTTACTATTGTTGATATTTTATATAAATAGTTTATATAATTTAAGAAAACTTCTTTCAAAATGTAAAGGTTTCAAATAAACAATGAAATTCCCAGCACTTTGGGAGGCTGAGATAGGAGGATCACTTGAAGCCAGGAGTTCAAGACCAGCCTGGGCAATATAGGAAAACCCTCATCTCTAAAAAAAAAAAACAATTAGCCAGGCCTATGATCTTAGCTATTTGGGATACTGAGGCAGGAGGATCACTTGAGCCCAGAAGTTCAAGACTGTGGTGAGCTGTGATTGTGCCACTACACTCCAGCCTGGCAAAACAGTGAGACCCTGTCTCTAAAACAACAACAAAACCAAACAATGAAATGGACAACTATTCACACACCAGTAAATGTTTTTCTCCAATATACAAAGTTTATAAAAATTTCATGTTTGAGGATAAAATAGGGAAATGTAGTCAAACTGAAAACTATAAAACTATATTCAAAATGTTCTCTTATTCTTAAATTTCCTCACTTCTACTAATTGCTTTTTTGAACCAATTTTCAGTCAATTTCTGCTTGCTTTTAATTTCTTGTATTCTATAAGTAATTACTTTTAATAACCATTATAACAAACTTTCAAAGAAAAAATTTGTTTTGATATAGATGGCATTGATTCTTCTATAGAAATGAGGATTTGCTGTATGCCATGCTAACTTCTGTGCCTTGAACCTGTAAAGTTTCATTATAGTTTTAAAAGTAAATCAAGAAAAATGTATTAATTGGAGAGTGTTATACATTCATATGCCCCAACCATATATGTCTGTCTTTAAATTTTGTTCATATGATGTCCTAAAATGGCCCTTTTCAGCTGGTTCAGGACTTACCTTCTCCAAAAGTTCTCCTCCCAGTTAAAGTAGAAATCATTGCTTAAATAAGGCAATATACAGTTTTTAGCCTTTGGCATTTGTAAGCTTAGCTTACATGATGTCAGGTACAAAATAGTTAAATAGGAGCAAAGCATTCCCCAAACAACTACAGCAGGAGGCGAGGAGAGAGTGTAGGTTGGGGGAAAAACATTTTATATGAGAATATTTCATGCTATCTATATTTCTCCCCATTGTGGGTAGCCAGAGTTTTTTTTCCCTCTCCTTGCCATTTGGACTTCAGTTAGGAATCCTACTGAAAGGGTATCAGAACTGCCTTCTTTTCGTCAGCATTATGTGAAGGTGGAACATGCAGAAGGCATGGATGGGCGAAGGAGGTCTCAGACAGGCTTGAGAAAGCAGAGGTGATGAGTAGAAGGAATTTGGCAAAGCTTGTCTGAGAAACTTGTTTATTTGAAATCTGAACATTGACAAAGGAAATAAATGCTAATAAGCGTTCTGATGCTATGACAATATCACCTTGCAGATGACACTAGGGGACATGGCCACGGACACAAAAACCATCAACAGAAATAAAACAACACAAGCTGACAAATCCAGGCCAGACCTACAACAGTTATATTTTATAATCCATTTTGGGTTAATAGATTTTACTAGGTCTCCAGTGAGGATAAATGATAAGTATAATCAAAATCTCACTTTACATCATTTATAGTTTTGTGATATATAATTAAGCTTTAATTAACTATATGATAGTATGTGTATAATTCTCATTTTTAAATGTTGCTATCATTCTCAGTAAATCCACAATGTGTTCATGAAATTAAATCTCAAAAAAAAAAAACCATTATTCAACCTCTGCATAAGATTTATTTTCAAATTTTGGACTTCTATATTATGAAGACTGCACATTACATATTTTTTTGAGAATGGCGATGACACTTGATGAATATTCTCTGATTGTTGTAGTTAAGATTCTCTTGCCCAGAGCCAGGAAAACTGAGTAAATGGCATTGCTAACAGGACATTGCTTTAGAAAGGCTCCTTTCTCACTGGGCAGGCTACAAATTACATAAGGAATCTAGGTTTTCTGAGTGACAGTTTTCTATATAGTAAGCTTTGTGTGCTTAACAGATTAACTGCTTTTTATATTATTCTTTTCCCCAGGATTCAGGAAAGCAAATGACATAATAGATTTTTTTTCCTTAGGATCACAGTAAACCTCCTTAGTCAAACCCAGTTGCTCCTTGGGAGGTAAAGAGCGAACTAACCCATGTTTCTACAAGTTACAAAATCATTTACATTTATTACCCTTGCACAGTGAGGCCCCAAAGCCTCAGAGCTATGATTCTCCAAATCACTGCATTCTAAGCTTGACTGATTGGTTTAAAAGCTTGTGAGAGATTTATAATGATTCACTGTGTAAGCCAATGATTTTATATTTAAGGCAGTAGACTGCTTATAAATGACAGAAAACTTTAGACTCTCCTTGGACTCAGCAGGTGATCAACTGTTTCCAAAGGTTTAGATAAAAGCTGCGTTTCCTTTGCACTGTTTGAATCTAAAATTTGTAAAGTGCATACACATTATACTGCATACAAGCATTGTAATATTAGCTTCGCATTTATAGTGCTACCTTTGAATTATTTGGCTACATTAATGTCTGAGCGTATTTGCCACAGAAACTTAAAAAGCTCTGTTGCTTTTGAACCTTTTCTTATTTATTCTCGTAAACTTTAATTGCTTCCTCAAATTCCAGATTTATTACTTAAATAGCATATATTGCTATACATCAAGTTCAGAAAAATTACTATGCTTAGGTTACTGTGATGTTTAACAACAATGTAGAATGGCAGTGTCTTTTAGTAATTAAAAGTTTATATAAATAAATTGCCATTGTTTAAATATGATATTGGTATAAATGAAAGAAATAGGATTAATGGAGTACATGTTGAAAAAATGTTAAACTTTATGGAATGTTTAGCCTTGTTTGATTGATGAAGGAAATTCGAGATTTGTGTGGAACACCAAACATTTTGATTAGGAACTTATTGAGAGTAATAAAGTTCTTAAGCAAGAAGGATGCAGACATATCTAATGATATCAGCAACTGCTCTTTCTTTGGGACATTCATTGTCAAATATAGCACACACACTCTTGTCTCTGGCCTTCACTTAAGACATTCTATCAGTCAGAAATGGCTTCCCCCATTTCCACCTACTTTATGACTTCGTGCACATACCTGCCTTGTGATGCAGTTTTCTCAAATGCAATATAATCAAATTTGTCTGAACATAGATTTGGGCTTGATTTCTGGTTCTTTGTGATCTTAACTTCAGTTTCTAAATTTGGAAAATGGCATAATATCTGTATTAGTTGTCTATTGTTGTATAGTAATATTACCACAAACTTCATGGCTTAAAACAACAAACAACTATTATCTCACAGCTTCTGTGTGTCAGGAGTCCAGACACGGGCTTTGCTGAGTTTTGTGCTGCAGGAACTCTTGTGAAAGTTGCAATCAAGGTGTCAGCTAGGGCTGCGGTCTCATCCCAAGGCTTGACTGGGGAGGGTCTGGCTCCCAGTGCACATGATTGTTGGCAGAATTTAGTTCTTTCTGGTCTGTTGAACTGGGGGCCTCAGTTTCTTGCTGGTTGGAGGCTGGAGGCTACCCTCAGCTCCTTACCAAGTGAACTCTTGCTTCTTCAAAGCCAGCAAGGTAGAAACTTTTTTTGTACCAAGGCAGTTGTTACAATCTCATATATGGTGATCAAGAAAATAATATCTCCTCTCCTCTGCCATATTCTAATGACTAGAAGAAAATCTCAGATACTGCCCACATTCAAGCAGGGGAGAATGTGGCTCAAGAATGAGGCTCAAGAATGAGTCTCAGGAGGTGGGAATAATTGGGACCACATATTAGAGTCTGTCTGCTACATGCTATAATTCTAAACCTACAAATTTGAAAACTATGTATAAGAAGACTTCAGCAAGGTGCCTGACTCTTGGAATATATTTCAGAAAGGGCAGCATTATTATTCCTCCTTGACAGATGTGAGGGCAATCTTAAGAATGTCTATTTTTGCATCACTTTAATGATGTTTATAACTACCAACTTGATGTATAGTTATTTGTGTATATATTTAATTTTATTACAGAGTTATAAGATTTTGAAAGGCAGGGACATATTCTTTTTTTCCCATTTAATGCCATTTTATTTTTCATTTCACCATATTAGCGGGGTACAAATGTTGAGGTTACGAATGTTGCCCTTGCCCTTTTCTTTTTGTTTCAATTGTCTTTCCTTCTCCCCCTCAATTTCCTCTTACTAAGCATCAGATATAATACTTGGCATATAGTGGATGCTCAAGAAATGATAATTCATTGAAAAAATAAGTAATAATTATTCAGAAACATTTTGCTCAATGAATAAATGAACTTTAAGAGGTAGTGTCTACCACTAAAATCTCAAGAAATAATATAAACATGGGATACAAAGAAAAAATAATAAAAAAGTATAATTATCTTAAATTTTTACCTGAAAGAGAAGGTTTTCTAAAAATATCAATGAACTGGTTTTTGACAACAAGTATGTAGGCGAGTACAAAAGGAATTGTTGGCACGCTAAAGGCAAAGAGCTGAGATTATGACTCCCTCCTGATCCATTGAAGGGTTGAATATTCTTCAAAGAAAGATATGTTTTAGTAGCTGTCCACTATTTTTTATTGTGTTGAACTTGATATTTTGAAAATTTGAGATATCTACCTCATAGGATTGTTGTAGGATCACAGAAGGTATTATGTAGAAAGTATTTAGCAGAGTTAATTTCACAGCAGTTTAATTTTGGTTTAATTCTTTAAACATTGCTGAATCATTCTGCCAGCCTCAGGTATAAGTGAAAAAGACTTTAGGTTGGGTAAATTTATAAATTGGGTAAATTTATAAATTTTATAAATTTATAATTTTATAAATTTATAAAATTTATAAACAACTGAAATTTATTGCTCACGGTTCTGAAGGCTGGGAAATCCACGATCAGGGTGCTGGTGGGTTTGGTGTCAGGTAAGGGCCGGCTCTCTGCTTCGTAGATGGTGCTTCGTTCTGTGTCCTCACGTGGCAGAAGGGACACACAGCTCCCTCACACCTGTTTTCCATAGAAACAGCACCGTTTTACATTTCTACCAGCAATGCATGAGTGTTCCAATTTCTCCACATTCTTGCTATACTTGTTACTTTCTGATTTTTTAAAAAAATTATATATATATATTTATAATAGCCATCCTAATGGGTATGAAGTGGTTTCTCTTTGTAGTTTTGATTTACATTTCCCCAATGATTGAACACCTCTTCGCGTGCATATTGGGCATTTATATATCTTCTTGGATGATCTGTTCTGAAAGCCACTAATGCTGTCCCTCTAGTCAGATTCTCAGCTGCAGGTACTCCTGATACTATCTTTCTCGCTGTGTATTTTAAGACAGTCTTTCAGAGCCCTCAAATTGTTGTCAAATGCCTCTAAGTGACTTCTAATACATCTGTCCCGGGATATCTGGCTATTACTTCAAGCTGAACATGTATGATGTTTAAATTGTCATCTTGAGCTCATGGCTCTCTCCCAATTTCTGTTACTGTCTCAGTTTTTAGCTTTGCTTTATCTTTGGCTTTATCTTTGCTTTCTCTGTCTTCATCCTCCATGTGCAACTAATAACCGGCTCTGGCTTATTCTTCCTTCCTTTACAGTTTTGAACTTTATCCTGAGGAGATGCAAGCTGACATTCTCATAATCAGTGAACACACTTTCTACTTAATCATTCTTTTGTGAAAGAATTGATTAAACTGTTTATTTCTGAATGAGAAATGCTATTGTGTTTTTTAGCATAATACAATGCCTTGCCCATGAGAGGCGTTCAATAAATATTTGATTTAAGTCCAATTTGAATATTAAACTGTAGTAGTTTATTATTTAATTCTATCCCAACATATTTTAGGCTCAAGAGAAGAAAACAGTGTGAATTTCAGAAAATACATGAGAATGTGCAATTCACTTTTTACAGGATATGACAAATACAGACGCCTAAAATTTTTAAATTACAATCTGTGCTTTCTTTTTAAACATTATATTTAAAAGATTTTTAAAATTTAAAATGTGTCTAGTAGTGCTTACATGTGGTATCAAACATAAGTGATTAATAATTCCATGTTCTCTGAATTCTTGATTTGTTTCCTGTGTCAGAGATTTGAGACTATTAAGAGGTGATTAGGGAGGATATCCTTGAAGTCTCCTTCACACCAAGAATCTCCCTTTTTTTTGGTTCACTTCACTTAATGTGGGAGTTGCTTGTGATATTTTCTACATTTCACCTTCCGAGGTTATGGGCCCCATTCATATGCCATATCTCCCTCTCAGATGAGTAACTATGACTTTTATGAATTTTCTTGACTTGTAGAATTTAATTTACATGAATAATTAGGAAAGGACCAAGTGAAATTTCTCTCTCCCTCGGCAAACAATCTCCTTAATAAAATCAACTGCAAACTTTTCCTTTAATGTTTTTTTCTTTGCATCTTTAAATTTATTGCTTGCTACAAAGAAGCAAAATAAAAAGAAATATAGGGTGCTACAACATACTGCTATTTTGCATATTGATATCTGAATAATTACCTTAGGGTGTATTGAGTTATAATATGAAATACTATTCCCTCAGGACATTATCTTAAAATATTTTACTTGTTTAGCATACAGTTCAATATTTTAGAATTATGTAGAGAGTATAGTTGTTAACTGACATCGAGTATGCCGGCAGAAACAAAAATCAGAGGGAACTAATAGGGAAAGGGAATTGTTCTTAGATTTAAATACTTTTGCAATATAGTTGGTCAATTATAATAGCCAACATAGTAAAGGAGAAGGTTGTAATTCTGTATAGATGGCTAATATGTGCATATTTTTCCTTTAAAGTGTATTTCACATGGAGTTTTGTTTGATATTAATGCCTGTAATCTTGTCTTTTTAAGTTCCATTTGCACTCAGCCAGCAGTTGATATTCTTTTACAATACAAAGGCCTGGAATAGATACCCAAAGAATAGTGCCTGAAAATGAAGAACTGTAGTTTCCGGAGGACAATGCTCATAGTGCAACTCTATAGTCACTATGAGTCATTTTGAACACCACGAAATACCACATGGAAGGCAGGCTGATGTAGTGTTACGTACTCTAGTGCCCACTTCTTAGAAGTTTCTCTGGCAAATCTAGTTGAAATGTGTGTTCCATAACAGCCCTGCACTAAAAGGAAAGCCCACCAGTGCCAGACACACTGTGGCCAAGCTGGACATACCAGGGCTTTAGTGTAGGTTTGAGTTTTGCAATTCCACTGACTGTGTGACTATGACCAAGTTATTCAAACTCTCTGTATTCCCATTTCCTTACCTGTAAAATTAACTGCATGAATTAAATGAGATCGTGCAAGTTTTGTTTTTTGATGTTATTACTATTGTTGTTGCTGTAATGAGACCAGATTTTTATATTCATAGAAAAAAAATTTACTACCAGTATGCTGTTAATTGTGACTGTTAAAACCAGAAATGGCAGCATCGATTCCAGAAGAAAAGGTCAAATGAAAACAAACCTTTATTTTACATATGAGGTCATGAAGTGTGTTTGCTTTTAAAACTGTTTTTGAAATGCCTTCTTTTAGGAAATTAAAGATGATGACGTGTATTCATTCATAAAATACTTTTCATCGTGAGGCCATTTTGTCACCAAGGATGTATCTTATTCACCTTGTTTATCATAAAATCGGTCAATTTTTATTTTTAATGCACTGAACTAGCTATTTTTCATTTTCTCCTATTGGAGAGGGAGCAGCATTATTATCCTAATTTCGAAGATGAAAAAAAAAATCTACATGCAGATTAAACAAGGCGATTGATTTTACATACCAGGTTAGTGGCAAAGCAGAAACAGGGTTGGGCTTCTTTCTCTCCTTGGTCTCTCAGGCTTAACCACATTTCCTGTTGCTACTGTAAAAAGAAAACATTAGGCGATTTGTACCATGAGGAACTAAGTGATGAGTATTTAGCATCTTGTGTAAACTGATCAAAAACTAAATTGATTCTGCTGCATTATCAAGTTATTTTTACAAAATGGGTATATTGGACTCTCTCATCTATTAATGCTACAGCCGGTGCCTTCTCAATTGCAACAGCAAAATGGCAAAAGGAAATGTAAGTTGTCGTGTATTAAAAATCAATTGAAACAACATTTCAACCTTCAGTTGCAGCAAATTCTTTGAGAGAATGAGGCAAAATCCTGGCGATACCAGTGATACCAGTCTGTTGCTGCTCTTCTAATCATTTGGGTGTAGGATTCCTAACCCCTGCCAAGTGTATATTTTGCTATCAGGATATCCCCTCTTCTCTGATCTTTCCTTTCTTTTCTAGACCTCATTTCTTATGCACCTACTTCTTTCATGGCTTAGTTCTTCTTGTCACAGAGGAAATGTATTCCAAATTAATTTACACTTAGAGTACTTAAACATACACTTAGGGTACTTTTCATATTAATAGAAGACCAAGGATTGCTAGACTCAAAGAAAAAAATCCCTAATAGTGTGATTTCAGGAACCATGTTACTTGAGTGGGAAAAATATTTTGCTGCTAATATGGTCTTTTAGCCACACCTCCGATCATATCCCCTTTGTTTTTCTATAAGCCTATCTCTGCTCTTATTTCCAGGGTAGATGTGTTTGATGGTGGTGAGTCTACAGAATTGCTAATTTGGCACACAATCTCACAATGCTCACAATCTAATGAGGAATGAGAACCTGTGGTTAACTACTATTTTAGAAGGATGATTAAAGTGCAAAGTCAGGTGGAGTAGAGGCTGATGAAACCTGCCTGTGTACAGAGGGAGAGGGCTTGACAGATGCAAGAAGTGGGTTAAAAACCCTGCCCCTCAGAGAGTAACATGAAGGGAAGCATCAAAATGGATGGCAAGTCTGATATGATGGATATATAGAGAGAGATAGGGATGATGACTGATTGAAACCAGCTTTTGGAGGGTTTTGAATGTCATGCCAAAGAGTCTGGACTTGAGCCTGTAGACAATGAGGCTCTGCACGTTTCTTCAGTTTGTGTACTCAGAGCCACCTGAGCTCCTCACAAGAGCAATGCACTACCCCAGAATGGCGGGAAAAGTGTAGTATTTGGAATCACAATACTGTGTTCAGAACCTCTTAAAGACTGTATGATCTTGGGCAAGTAACGGAACTGACAACCTAGTCCCCGTACTTGAAAAGCTTCAACGATGTTACATGTTGGAGCTCAGGCAGACATGATCCCATTAAGTAGATTTGACAAGGCACGCTAGAACCGGAGCACGATGCTAATCCTTTTCACCAGGGTAGGGCATAAGTGAAGCATTACGCTGGAGAAAAGCTCTGTAGGTGGGCAGACCCGGTAGTCTAGAAGATGCAGCAATAGATGGCAACCCAAATCTCACCTCCTCTGTAAAGCAGTTGCAAAGTCTCTGAATTTCAGTTTCAAATTCTCTGGAGAAAGCGCATCTTGTGGTCAGTCTTATTTCAGATGTCTCACCCTGTCCAATCCACTCTGTCCAGGGGAATGGAGTTACACAAACCCTATCTGCCTGTACAGGCCCACCCCGTGAATGGGAAATAGCTTTCAGGGCGGGGAAAACCAGTGCCTGGGCTGGACAGATACTATGAAGGGTTTCCACTATCGATTTTGTGCTCCTTCAAGGCTAGGGACTGTGTTTCATTGATATTTTTGTCACTAGCACTTTGCATACAATTTTGCACATACCTAATAAGCATTGATACATTTTCATTGAATAAATAAATCACTCCTGGCTAAGGTCAGAATTCCTCCTAACAGTAATTAATATTTTCAGAGAGTTTTATATTTTATAAGATACTTTCACAATCCATTTATTACATCTTCCCAATCATCTTATGAGTGACTAAACTTATAATCCATTTTTGAGAAGATGAAACTGAGACTGCAGATCATGAGCCAAGTGACAGTGTGGAACAGACAAGCGTTGAGCCTTACTGGGGTCTGGCGAATGAGTTAGAAGTGTGCTAGAATGGTGTAGGTGGTGGGTGTGAGGGCCTAGTCCATGGCAGTGCCAGTGGGGATGGAAAGGTGGGTAAGGATTCTAGAGATACTAAGTTAAAATTCATAGGATTTGGTGACCAGTTTGTTGTAAAGTGAGGGCTAGTATATTCCAACAATCAAAACAGCGTCTACATGGTGCTTCATACGTGCCAGGCCCTGGCACTTACATGGCTTACTCGTTCAATATTCACAACATGACCCTGAAGCTGGTGTTTATTATTCCCATTGCAAAGATTAGGAAAGCTGAGGCTCAAAGAGGTTGGGTGGCTTAATCAACATCACAGAGCTATTAATTGGCACATCTGGAATTCAAACCTAAGTTTATTTGACATCGGAGCTCAAACTTTATAATGCCATATGATGTTGGGACAAGAATATGTCCCCAACTTCTGAATCTGTGGTCAGGCCTGCTGTCATGCTATGTTTTATAAGGAGATTTAACAAGGCTAGTTAGCTCCAGTGTGATCAAGATTAAACTAACCAGAGATGACTCTGTATATATTTCAATGCTTTTTATCCTATAAGTAATTGTAGAAAACATGATAGTGTTATGAAAATAGTAAATTCTATAAAATAAGGATAAATATTATAAGCAAATAATCAAAAATATTCTAATTTTCATGTAAAAGTAGATTGATAACCTTGTTCTCCTATTCATCTGAACTCAATATGCATAGACTTAGTTTCTGCTCATGACGTGTTGGTCATATTTGGACAGTACATTAATAAAAAAGGAAGGTTTACAACAGAGGGAGTTATCTAAATGACTGCAACCATCTTTGAGTAAAGTGTTTTTGTTTCATTTCATTTAATTTTGTTTTCTTTTACAGTGATGGGAATAATGAAACTTTCTGGGTCATTTATTGAACTTTTCATTTCTTTATGGAATACCAATTTAAAGTAATAAAATATATGGTGATTTTTAGACACATTTTTTGGAACAAAAGATATTTTTAAAAACATGGCCACCTATGCATAGTTTCAGTTTGAATAATTATTTATGATCAAGCCATAACATCATAAAAATAGGCAAAACATTGTATTAAGACATGAAACTAATAATATTTATCAATTTACTACTATTATCTTTTGATGAAGAGGAAATAAAAGATTACATAGCCGTCTCACACTGGCAATTAAACAAAGGTTTCTGAAACTCAGTCTTCAAAATCTTCTGCAGAACAAAGGTAGTATAGGTTAAAATTAAATATAAATATTGAAAAGGTATTTTGGCCATTTTCTCAGGAAATAAGATAATAAATATAAAGTAGAAGACATATAAACAATGATAAAATAATAATTTGTTTGTCCTGATCACTTGTTTGCTTCTAGAAATTTTTAAAAGATTTATGAGTCTGTATCTTTGTACTTCAGCGACAAGCAGATTCATTATGATCATTAGTTTCCTGTGGTGTTGCTATATCAGGTGTATTTTCATCAAGACTGCTGGTGAAATTATCAACCATAATATTAAGATTAGAATAAACAAGAGAGTCTTTCCTTATACAATCAATTCAGAATTTTATTTCATTAAAGTGTAAGATGGCAATGTTACTAAATTACTATCTAGACTATTACTGGTCTGTGTTAATAGTCTTAATTTATCAACATTTACTTTAACCTTTGCTATAAAGACTTGCAAATAAAACTGATCTTTATTAATTTCTTAGGTGAAAACAAAACTACTATTTTTGTGCCTGAGTTCTTTTATCACAGTATATTTTTAGCAGAAGGTTAAGTTCTTAAAATCTTTTTTTTTCTATGTGTGTCTTCTCTATAAGTCCTACCTGTTCTTTACACATTTATATATGTATATAACTTTTAAACAAAAATTTGATACAGTGTTGCACTATGTAATGAAGTGTAATTGTGGAAGCAGCCTGGGCTTTGGCTATAAAGACCTGAATTTGAATACTGGTCTGCCCATTAGAATTCAAATAATTGTATAACAACCTCTCTAAGCCTAACTTTGCTCATCTCTGCAATGGGATAATGATACCTATTTTGTAGGTGCTCAAAAATAAGAACACTTATTTAAATTTAAATACAATGACTAAACGGAATATGTACTATAAAGATTTATATTTTGCCATTGATGCCTAGGAGATGTTTTATTTCTCTAAATGTAAGTGATTGCAGTATAGGCCCTGAGCATTTGCAGGATTAGCATGACAGGAATACCCTACCACCCTGGTTCATAAGTCAAAAAGAATAAAATTAAAATCTTGAGTTTAAGTCACTCCAGATTGCTTGATATTTATTTGATGACATAATTTTAATTATGATCCTCCATTTTAGTTCACACTGAGCCATGAAAAATTGAAGGTGAACTGTCATACAATATGTCCTTTGGTTCATTGTTAGTACAGCCTCTATTACCTCAATACACTATCGGATATTTTATGGAGGAATAAATGAATACATAAGGGTGTGGGTGGCAGAGTCTTAATGTAGATACTGGATCCATCTGGTGAAATGTTTCATCCAAACCTTCCTTGGAAGACATTATGCTCCATGGGGAGAGGGGCTTTCTAGCCAAAATGATTAATTAGTGTCCCGTGAAGCCTAAAGCTGTTTTGCTGTTTCTCTGGGCTTCCTCCCACAAATTTACCCATGTCTTTTGATTGGTCATTGGAACAGTGAGTCTTACTTTATGATAGTTAAGGGGTCACATTCATGAGATATGTGTAACAGGTAAAATCCTTGAATGTCTTTATAAGGAAGGTCTCTTTGGCTATAAGGTCCCAGTTCCCTGTGCTTCTTTTTGGACAGGTTGAGGTTTTAAATCAGTGCTGCAGCTGGGCATTGAAATACGTTTGTAAACCAGGAAATCAGGCATAATATCAGACACAAGAGATTATATTAATTTCTAATCAGATTTCTTCCCTTCCAGAACCATTTTGCATATAAATATGTGTTGAAGACATTGAAGAGATATTTGAAGGCATTCATTCATTAAATAAAAAATTTTACTGAGAATCTGCTACATGCCAGACCCCAGGCCGGGTCCTGTGAATGACCTTGATTTTGTCCATAAAGGTGATAAACAGAAAAAAATATATATAACATAATTAGATAAAGGGTTTTAAATACCACAACAGAGAGGAAGATAAAGGCTCAAGGACTTCAAAGATATACATCAAATGCCACACACAAGGTCAGGCACATAGTAAGGCATTTGATACAATTTCATTCTTCCCTCTTTCTTTTACTTGTGGGAAGGATTACTTTGTGTATATTATAGGTGTGAGATTGTATCTATGTGTGATCCTGTGCTTGTGTATGTAAAGAAGCAACAAAGTACTTTATGAATAATGCGGTTTACTGGGTTTGGATATTAGGTGGTGGCAGGCAAAAGACATTCTAGGCAAAGGACATAGCATAAGTTAACAAATAGAGGCAAGAATTGTGAGAAAAAATCCAATCCTTTAGTTTCCTGGAGTGCAAGGTTTGTGATGGGAGTGTGAGGAATTAGGTTAGAAGGAAGTTTAATGATTATAGCAGAGTTTATATAGAATATAAAGTGAGTATTCTCTGTGAATCTCACAATAATGTCACTTCTGGAAATATTTGTAAGTTTGCAAAAAATTTTAGCTTTTCTATGAATTATTGAGGGCTTATATATCGAAAAAATACTGGTTTCCAGTTTGGTAAACAAAAATGCAGTGTACTACACTGAGTGAAAACCAAAAGAGCATTTAATAAGTTTGATACCAATAAAACCAAAAATACTAGTTTCCAGTTTGGTAAACAAAAATGCAATGTACTACACTGAGTGAAAACCAAAAGAGCATTTAACAAGTTTGATACCAATAATACTGGGCAAATCGCTTCTGAGCTATGAATGTTGTCCCAGCATGTTAGTCAGGATAGGTTGTGTTAGACTGCAATAACAAACTCTAAATATCTGTAGCTTTATCCATCTAGTGTCGTCTCACTTATACAAAGTGCATTGTCCTACTGGTGTTGACCAAACATTCCTGGCTGCTTTGATGTTACGTCTCTTCCTTATTTAAATGTTCCCCCATGATTTCTATGGCAGGGAAAGAGAAGACTGGACAATGAAACACTAGCAATTATACTTCCATGTGGATACATGTCACACGTCATTCTATTTCCATTTCATTGGCCAAAGCAAGTCATTTGATCCTACCTGTCTTTCCTTTATGTTGTTTGTTTCTGGAAGGTAAAGATTTCATTTTGTTTATGTTGTTGGCTCAATGCCTAGAAAATGGTAGGAAGTGGATAAATGCCTTCATTTTTTTTTAAACTATTTTATTACATAAATACTGCATGATCAAGGTCAGCATTAAAACATCACAAAACCAAATAAAATGGAACATGAAGATGCCCCTTCTCAAAATGTGTTAAGAATACAGGAATGCAAGATCAATTTCAAACCCTTTAACAGCATACAATATTTTTTACTATTAAATATCTGTCCCCAATTTATCTTTCAAGTCCATTTTTTTCAGCATTTATCCACGTAGATTATTTTCTATTCAATACATTCCCCAAATATATTCTTTTACACCACTGTGCCCTTCACTTACTATTTTCTTTGCTTGGAATTTGCTGGTCAAACTTCCTCTGTGAAGCTTTTTAGAGTTTTCTTGACAGTCCTAATGGTCTCCATGCTCTTGTAACACCTTGCACTGTGTAGACTTGTCTTATCCATTTCTACCCTTACCTCATGGGAGCTAGGCAAAGGCAGCTAGGGTCTTATTCATATTTAATGGCCAGTACTCTTCCCAGGGACTGGTGTAGAGGAAGTGTTCTGTCCACTGGAACACGTGTTCCATGTTCTGTTCTACCACTGCCTTGTATATTTGTTATTTCTATCTCTGTTCACTTTGTCCCACCAGCCTGTATAAGCACCAATGCTTTCCCATTCTGCAAAAAGTCTGTACCTGATTTTCCAGTCATAGTTTTAGCTCTTTTCTTTCCATTGTTCTCAAGTTGCTTAAAAGAGTTGACCACACTTGCTGTCCCTACTCCCTCACTTCTCATTCAATACTTGTTCATACTGACACTTTTAAATGCCTCTCATTCAATCTTTGACACTCTGCCACAAGGTTTATTCTCTTAAAAATTCACAGAAATGACCTAGAAAATCTAACAAAATGATCTACATGCCAACTCCAATTGCAATGTTTTAGTTCTTATTTTAAATGATCCCTCTGATGTATTTCTAAAAATTGCATTAAAATAATTGGATTAAAGTAATATTTGCACATGGTATTATAGTTATCTGCTCTATTTCTCCATTGTACATCCTAATTCTTTCATTGATTAGGATTCAATGTAATGTCCCTTAACTTTTTAACACGAGTTACTTTTTAAGAGTTGTTAAGTGAGACCCAGCCTGTGAAGAAGATCACTGACAGGTTATAGGACAAGAAAAAATAACATCCAAATGTAATGTGTTGAGTTTGTTGGAAAACAAAAACAAAAACTGTCTTGATCTGTTTGCATTGCTATAAAGGGGTATCTGAGGCTGAGTACAGGGCAGTCCTCGGTTACAGACCACCCAACTTACGGCATTCTGTACTTACTAACAGCCTCCCAAGGCACCCCATAAGGATAATTTATAATTAAATAATTAAATTAGTAGTTTGGGAACTAGTTCCTTTGGTGCATGCAAACAAACCCCCATGGTGTAAGTGGTTCGTTGGTACAACATCTTTACGCTAGTGGCTAGTCTCATACATACACAGAGAAGCAGCTGATAGAAACACAAGAACACAAAGAATCAGAAGATCCAGAGCCAAGAAAGTCTGTGACAAAAGAATTAGCTGAAGCCTTTCATCTTGCTGAAGCAGGATTTGCTAAGCTTGAGGAGCAAGATCCTGACATTGAGCACTTTACAAAGGTTTACTGTGCAATTAGTGAGAACATCAGCTACTACAAGGCCATTTATGATGAAAAATAGAAAAAGGCTGTGCAGACAACCCTGGATACCTTTTTCAAGAAACTGACTTCAGGGGTGAGCTCTCCTCCCCCAGCAACAGAATCAAATCCTGACTGCAGCACCCACTCCATCCTCTATGGCACCATTTTCATCATCATCTTCTGATTAATGTTAGTCCACCTTCTTGCTTCCAAAATGCCACTTTCAGAAAACAAGACATTGATGCAACATGAAGTGCATGTTAATCTTTATAATTTTATTATTCTTTTTTGAAATTTCTCCTGTCTGTTCTCTAAACTTTTTATATGAGTTTGTTTTTGTGTTTTGTTTGTTTGAATTGAAAGAGCACAATAGTTTCTGTAACTTATTATTACAGTACAGGGATATTATTATAATTATTGCATTATACTGTATTATTATTATCACATATGAGCCATTATAGTATTGTTGGTATTATTATTATTATTACTACATATGCACTATTCTACAGGGATCTGAATTACATACAAATCCAACCTAAAGACATTCTCAGGAATGTATCCTGTCTGTAACCTGGGGACTGCCTGCAATTTATAAAGAAAAGAGGTTTATTTGGCTCACGGTTCTGCAGGCTGTACAAGAAGCACAGGGCCTGCTTCTGTTTCTGGTAAGGTCTTCAGGGAGCTTGCAATCTTGGTGGAAGGCGAGGAGGAAGAGGAGTGCCACATTATGAGAGAGACAAATATACAAACTATATCAAAAAGAAAAGAAAACAAACAAGCGAAAACCTCTTTGCAATCGGGAAAGATGTACAAATATGAACTGTTGGCCAGTGACCTAATATTAAATTAGAGAACACGACTGGGTTAAATATTAATAATAGCTTACTAGGCTAAACAGACTTGGTTTCAAATGATTCTTTTGAAGTGGGGAGTTTTGTAGTGGGTAAAGGGATTATTTATGATAGATAGATTATTTGCAAAGTATCGAAGAATCTTCTAGACAGCATTAAAAACAGATGTCAAGGCATTTGCCTTTCGGATGTGTAGGAAAACCACACTTCCTCCAGGTACTAATTACATGGATGTGTGAATTTGCTATTGGTACTATGAATAATAGCATTTATGATAGAAACCAAGTTGATAAATACCATGAAATTGAGACAAAAAGTCTACAGTTTAAAGTCTAAACTTAGAACAATTGAAGACAGAGAGACTGAGAACTCTCATATTGTTGAGACAAGCGAGAGTGGACTAGGGTAGGTTGGTTGCCCTGGAAGAATGTGATCAAATCACAGGCAAAATTAATTAAGAAGTAAATGAGAAAAGGGGATTCATATTGACATTTCCAAATGCCTCCTAGAAATCCAGTAGAATTTTCTAGTCTTCTCTCCTATGGCTGCCTCTCATGCTCTATTGCTTCAGCCAAACTGGACACTCTTGTAGCTTCACTATTGATGTGAAGTTCGAAAAATTTTTGAACCCTTTTTCTATTAAATTTACCTGCACATTAGGGTTTTAATAGCCTTAGGAACTTGGAGTAAACTAGAAAGCAATTGTAGTCTCAAGTCTTTGTCATTTATCTGTATGATAATTTGTCTTTGTTTGCTAACTCTTCCTCTTGAATTTCAAGAATTAGTTACTTATTCATTATTACCATTGACATTTCCTGTGCTTTCATTTGTTTCTCTACCACTGACTGTTTCCTCAATTTCATTATTATCAAACAGCCCTTCTGTGATAGACTGCTGTTCCACATCTTCATATTGATTAATTTCATTTTCACATGCATCATTCTGATTTCCAACATCTTCAGAACAGTCTTCAGAAGATGAGTCATTTGCAAAGACAGATTTTCATTAGTGGAGTCATCCTCGGAGTCAGAATGTGATGGTCTGTTCGCAGGAATATTGTTTGCTCCTCTGTGTCTTTCATTATCTCCTGGAAGGGATGTGCCTGATGTACTTGCTTGGTCATTATCCAAGTAATTAAAATCAAATGTACTTATTTTGTAGATTAAACAAGAACATTCTTTATTATGATTGTTTGCAATTGAAGCTTCGGGGACACTTTAGGCTAGATATTATATTAAATATTATTTTCCATTTAAATTAAAACATTTAATCAGAAATTCTGAAAAGCAAGATATGTAAGCTAATGCCTCATATGTTAAAATCATGAAGATGCAGTTCCACTGTAATATTGTTTCGTGACATTAATGTACGATAGAAGTAGAAAGTTTACAAGATGATCAGCGTTGATTATAGATTTTAGGCACTAGCATTGTTACTCTGTGTGTGTGTGTGTGTGTGTGTGTGTGTGTAAATTTCCAAGGAGGTTATAAACTGTTTAGCACCGGGATCCTTTAAAATTTTTAATGAATTTTTCCCCATGGTAGGGACCTTTTTTGTAAGCAAGGATATTTTGGATGATTAATTGATTGAAATTCCTATTTAAAAACATGCAATTTGGTAGGTAAGTGAGTATTGGAAAGAAACAAGAAGAGAACCTCAGAGCTGTGAGGCCTACAGTGAGTGCCTGCCTTTTTGGATTAGATAATCAGGCAAGTTGGTGACAGGGTACTCTGGGGATCATACGAAAATGTATATCAGGAACAAGGAAAGTTTACAGGACTACAGGAGAAAGCCTAAGGGATCTGCACACCACAGGTAGCATGGGGAAGGGCTTGTCCTTATTTAAAGTAAGTTGGCAATTATCAGATCTTAAGAATTTAAGAGCCAGAAGAAATAAGATGGTGGAATTTGCACATGCAGTTCTCACTGAGCTATTCTTCCTGCTACTGCCTGTGAGGCGGTAAAACTTTTGACTTTGTGAAGTGAATTTGGATAAGACATGACAAAGAGGGAGCAGAGAAAGTGTGAGATTTGCCTGGGATCAGCATAAAAAAGCAAATGCTACAGAGTTATACCCACCCCTCTTCCACGGCAAGGAAGGAACCTTAAGTCATGCTAGCCACACAGCAGGAAGGCTCAGTGGTGTCAGAGGAATTGCTACCAGGTACCACCTTATGGAGTTGGAGCTGTGGGACAGCTTGGGGGCAAGTGCAGCCTTGAGGCTGCTGAGGGGAAAGGGAACACATGATTCTCAGAATCTAGCCCTGCAAACACCCAGGCCCCCCAGGTCTGGGAGCTGTGAGGAGGGAGGTTTCAGCTAGAGTTTGAGAAAGTGTTGGTAAAGGGGGATACACTGCAGAGAACGGAAAAATTAGCTCATCACTGGTGTGTCAAGCCAGGTGTCATAGTTTGGGCTGCTGTAACAGGAATAGTATCAAGGGAGTGCTTTAAGCAACTAACGTTTATTTCTTACAGTTCTGGAGTCTGGATTTGAGATCAGAGTGCTAGCATGGTTGGCTTCTGGCGAGGGCTCTCTTCCTGGCTTCTGGACCACTGCCTTCTTGCTGCATTCTCACAAGGCAGAGAGAAAGCATGAAAGAAAGAGAGAGAGAAAGAGAGAGAGACTGACTGAGAGAGAGCGAGAGAGTGTGCACAACAGAGAGAGAGAGAGAGAGAGGGCATGCGCCACACAAGTTCTCTTCTTTCTCTTCTTGTAAGGGCACTGATCATAAGGGCTCTACCCTTATTGCCTAATTACCTTCCAAAGATCTTGCCTTGCAAATACCACCACATTGGAAATTAGGGTTTCAACATATGAATTTTGAGGTTACACTTTCATTCCACAGGACAAGGGAATGCCGTCTTTGGGTGGTTTTGAAAGGATTTGTTTAATGGAGAAGAGTTTCTGTAGCCGAAGGGGAAACTTAGGCACTCTCTATTCTATCCTGGGGCAGATACACACTCAGGGGACTGTATTTTTAGAGCCTGACTTGGCTATCCAGTCTCTACAAGGTTGGGCCTGGCCCTCATACCACTGAGGGGTTCCTGACACTGCCCAGGTCTGCTGGTAACTCAAGTTAAACAGGGAACCTGTTGGTACTTGAGACTAGGGGGATTTGGGGGAACCTGCTTGATATTTATGCCTCGTTTTACATTTATCTTTTGGATTTATATCGATTCAGTAGAGCATGTTGGATTTCTTTTGACTAATTTATTTTTCAGTTAATTTCCTTTTGTGCTATTTACTATATTTATCCTCAGGCCTCCTGTGTATGTATGGGTGTGTGTGTGTGTGTGTGTGTGTGTGTGTGTGTGTGTGTATGTCTGTGTGAGCAACATAATGTGTATTTAAAAATAAATTCTCAGTTCAAAAAAATCAAAACTTTTTTGGGAGAACAAATGACAAGTTCTTAGGTTTTGTGTTTTAAGGGGACCTCTGTAAACTACAATTCTACTGTGCATAGTCATTTCATATATACCACATAGCGCAGGCTGTTCATGAGTTTACTCAGAGTTATTTACTTTAATAAAAGACAAAAACAAATATTTTTAGCTGTTACTTATATCAAGTATGGTATGCTTTCCCATCTCTAAATAGGTAAATCTTATTAAAAAATAATTTACGAGGAACTGTTGTAGGGAAATGGATTGCCTTAGTGTGATTCCATTGTTAATTAATGAAGAAAATGAAGATGATAAAACAAAAGATGGTATCTGAGAGACTATTAACACAAGAGGAGAAAGTACAGAAATTTCCCAAAGACTATCCCCCACATATCCCAGACATCCATTTAAAAAAAAAAAAGAGGAATAAGCTGATTTGCTTCAAATTATAATAATTTGGGGAAATAGAAAGGAAAATACAGGAAACATGGTAAAAATGAAAATCAGTCACTGCTATAAATGTTATTTCTTTACCTCGTTCTCAGTAGTTTTACTTTTATGATAAAATTCAGAAGATTATTTTGGTAAAATACTGTCTATTTTTAAAAATTATACAGAACTCACAATAAAGCACTAGTTTAATAACCCATCTCTCCTCACCGCCTATTTAAGGCTGTGTTCTTTGTTTCAAGGTCCCATTGAAATAAAACAGAATGAAATTAGTGACCTTCATACCGACTTCCTAACCAGCTTCTGGCAACCGACCCAGCCATCAGTCTGTCAATATCTTGTACAGTTTCAGATTTCATTTAGGAAAAAAAAAAATCCAGTTCCTTTCCATAAACATATTTCAATTGTTTCTTTTAAAAAAGCTAATTACATTTACACATGTTACATACAAATAAAGATGTATTTTGTTGGTAAGCTTTCCGTGGAAGTGGAGCTTGATTGGAAATGTTTTATTTGAGGCATATGGAGAAAGCTGCAATAGTGAAACAAAATATTTATAATTCTTCCCTGTTTGGTTTAGATTTGTCAATCTTTTCCCTTCTTTACATAAAACAACATCTTGCATACAAACTGTTTAAAAGTTGAAATAGTAGCATTCCAAATATAGTCAGAGGAAGAAAATGTAGTCAAAGCTAGAAAGAAGAATGTGGAGAAAGGAGAAAAAAAAAACGTTCAGATAGGATTTGTCAGTAGGAGAAGGGCTTCGGGGTTTTAAAGGGTGAGGAATTGCTAGTTTTTCGAGTGAGAACACAGAAAAGACACATATGGAGTTCGATCTTTACATTTTAATTTTTGTCTTAAATTTAAACCAGTTTAGTACCTTATTGAGTTTGCTTTTTCATTCTCAGTGTTCCCATCTTTTCGTGGCATCCCTTTAAACAAATCCCCATCCTCATTTCTTTTTTCCTTGCTTCCTATATTTATTTTGTTCTTTTTAAAGATATCCTCAGTTGTTTAAAGTCAGAAATGCTTGCGATCCTGTCCCCTGTAAGTCTTCCTCAGAATCGGAAGCTGTTTGGTTTCAGCTGTGCCAACAAAGAATGCCTACTTTTAAGTAGTGGATTTTCTATTAGTGAATTCCTCAGGGTGTGGCCCATTTCCTCCAAGTCAGCTTTCCTGAAATCACAAACATTTTATTATTTCCTTTAATCTTTCATGACTTTGCATTTCAACTCTGGTACTATTTATTATCCCTGGATCTTAGCTGTTTCCTTACTATGACCTTACAATTGCTTATCTTCCAGGCTAATTTCTTTGTGTTTGGTCCAGAATAGCCAGCCTCCTCTTGCCATGTTGCTGTGTCCTTTGAAGATCTGTCACATCAAGGATTAGAGTTTCAGTCTCCAGGGAAAATTTATCTCTAGGATCATTTATAGTATTTCGTATATATTTTTATGCAGTACTTGGAAAGGGATTCTTGAGTCTTAATATGTTTCACGCAAAGGAAATGCTGTGTCTAAGCCTGTTCCACGTGGTGCAAGGAACAGCTCAGCACATGGTTTTCAAAAGCTAATGACTTGGAGGGAATTTCTTCTGAATTGAAGGCAAGCTGATGCAGTTATTATTTTAAGAAGCAGGGTGAGAATAGAGAAAGATTGCTTTTATTTACTTATTTTTCTAGACTTCTGTGGTCTGTTTGCTCTATATACTGGTCTTATTTTTTATTTCCAATTTTCTCAAAAAGTTTGAGAAAAGTCTTTTTGAGAAAAAGACTTTTGGTGTCTTTTGGTGCCACTTTTAGAAAAAAAAAGAGTTTTTTCCTCAAAAAGTCTTTGTCATTTAAAAAAAGCTGCCAAGATAAAGAATCATCATAGAATATTTTTGTATTTTCCCTTGATGTTGATACTTTCCAAAAAATATTTTTCCATATACTCTTCTATCTGTTATTCTCTTGAGCCCTAGACAGATTCCTTAATTTATTTAGAAATACCCTCCTGAGACTCTCCCCCCACCCTCTCAGCAATGCAGTGAGAAAGAGCTTCAGGTTTGGAGTTTGAGAGTCCTAGGTCCAGATGCCAGCTTGAGCTTGGTACTTTTGGGCAACTTTCTGAACTTAGTTGAGCCTCAGTTTATTAATCTATTAAATAGAATAATAATATATATCATGAACATTAATAGCTTATAAAGTATGTAAAGCTCTCAGTAGGCTTCAGTGGATGGTCATTATTAACAGCAATAATATCATTGTGTTTTTTTTTTTTTTTTTTTTGAGACAGAGTCTCACTTTGTTGCCCAGGATAGAGTGAGTGCCATGGCGTCAGCCTAGCTCACAGCAACCTCAAACTCCTGGGCTCAAGCAATCCTTCTGCCTCAGCCTCCCAAGTAGCTGGGACTATAGGCATGCACCACCATGCTCGGCTAATTTTTTCTATATATATTAGTTGGCCAATTAATTTCTTTCTATTTATAGTAGAGACAGGGTCTCGCTCTTGCTCAGGCTGGTTTCGAACTCCTGACCTCCAGCAATCCACCCGCCTCGGCCTCTCAGAGAGCTAGGATTACAGGCGTGAGCCACCGCGCCCGGCCTAATATCATTGTGTTTTATTTAAAGTTTCATTAGATGGTGCCCTTTGGGATTTATGTTCTTGGAGTGTTAAAAATACTGCATTTCTCACCTCCCCATCTTTTTTCCTTATGGAATCAGCATCACTGAGCATAAATGGAAACCAGAGTGTTTTCTTCTACCTTTATTTAGTGTTGGATGTTTCCTGCCCTGGTTTACTGTAGGGTAACTTGGAGTGATCAGACATCTCAAAGATTTAGAGACCACCTGAATTGTCCTATGAAACTGTAGGCTGTTTCTCAAATAAATCTCCATAGGACTAAAAGTCATGTGAGATATTGAATAATCATGTTCTTTGGAGGCAGCCCACATACCTGGGTTCCAATCCTGATTCTGCCAGTCATACACTGTGCCATTTTGGGCAGCTTTCTTTCCCTTCCCCCTTCCCCAAGCTTCCCTTTCCTTATCTGCAGAATGGTGCTAATCATATATCCTTTGCATGGAATTGTGCATGTGTAGCATCCAAGAGGAGGTTGCTGGGGTTGCATACATCAGTGGCCTCAAAAAAAGAGTGAAAAAAAATCCTTTGGGTTTGAGTTTTAACTTTAATTTTGCCACCACCTCACTAGGTGAACAGGGCAGATTACTTAACCTTTACCTCCAAAGGGATGTATTGAAATTAAATATTTTAAAAGGAGTTATCATTCTTTTTGAAACACATGAGGGACGTAGAGGAGGTAAATCAAATTCCAGAATATTTTTCCCACAAATTGTCTTTTGGTGCCACTTTTAGAGAAAGAATAAGAAGTTGGAAACTTGACATATTCTAGCATTTGGTTACTTCTTTTGTTCTTTTGATGTGTGAGGTATGTGGAGGCAATTGCTGGGTCTTTATTCTGTCTCCTTGAAAGGCAGAGTGAGGGGCCTAGAAACAATTTCTTTCTCTTAAAGTTTTTTTCCCCAAATCTAGGGATAACGCAAACTTGAGAGAGATAGCCCTGACTGCGGCAGGCTCCAGGCTGCAGTGCATTGGGAGAGTTCAGTGAGGGAAATCTCAGGGTCTCCGAAAACTTGATAACTCCACAGTCAGACAGCAGGCAGCAACTGGTCAGTTAGGAGTTTGCACCCTTAGAGTGGATTATAACGCTATTCCAGGAAGAAAAGGGTAAGATGTGTTTTAAGAAAGGAATCTGACACTTTTCCATCATTTAGAATGTTTGTTGTGTTTAACCTGCTTTTCCCTTTTGAAAGGGAAAGGTGCACTACCGGATTCATTTGCAGCATATTTAATTGTATGGGGAGTTTCTGTCTCATAAGGCTGTGCAAAATAATGAGCAGATAAGAAAGGCCTAATGGCAGCATCTGCATAAAAGTCCATGACACATTTATCTGCATAAAAATGCCCTCCGTATTTCTAAGGGGTAGTAAAGACAAATAAAAAATGCACTCGATTAAATGACAAAGGAAATAGTAGTGCCCCCTGAAGGTGTGAGCCGGACCTGGGTGGCCTGAAGGCTGTGACAGGGATTGCTAAATGGCAGACAGTCGCTGCACTTCTGCTGTCACAGTTTCAGCAATTGTCACTGTCAAAATGTAGCACATTCATTATTCAGGTACAAAACTATAATTAAGAACATTGGCCAAGAAAGGGGGAGGGGAATTGGACGGTTCAGGGAGTTAGAAGTAGGATAAAGAGCAGTTCTCCTCTAGGTCACTAGTTCAAACTTCGCCCATATTGGTAATGACTGACAGTCATTAATATATGATGGCTGTTTGATGGCCTATATGAGTAGGTGCCCATATCAGAAAAGTCACCATTGTAATTGGCATTAATTGGCACTTCTGTTGGCAGCGTCAGCCGAGAGGCTGAAGATTGAATGGGCTATAGCGAGTGAATTATCCTCTCATCCTGGGAAGTGGGCCTCCCAGGGCAGAGATGAAGCACTGTCGCAGTGCATCGTGGGAAGGCGGCTGCTGTCCCAGCTCCCCAAGCTCTGCAAACAGAGGACATCAGTTTGTAGTGCTCTCTGTTTGGCACCTTGCTTGATGAGCCCTGAATCTACTTAAAATCCAGCCTCACCAACAATGAACAATGGGCCCACGAAAAGCAAAAGGGCCCAAGTGTGAAATAATGAGGGGTCCCTGCAGGGTATCACCGTCCCCTGGTTTGCGTCCTGCTACACCACACTTGGTCAGAGAGCTGAGCAGCTTCCTGTGTGATCTGCAGCAATGATTGATTTTAGCTTAGGATTTATATATTTTTTTAAAACCTCACACAACAACAACAAAACCCCATACTTTTTTGGAGATGAAGAAGCAAAGAGCTCTCTTAACGGCCCACAGTAAAACACTGTTGTACGTGCCACCATGTTGACTTTTTATAGTTGAAAATTAAAGGTCCACTGTAATCATTTTTTGCTCTCCATTGATTTAAAGACCCAGCCGAATAATAATTTAGACTCAACTTTTCGTCTCTGCATAGATTCATGATTTGTAAGCTGTTTCTGGCAACTATCTCTGTAATATCAACGGAATTTCTTTTTATTAATCTCACTTTTTGGCTCAATTCCCTCATAATTAGCTTTTAGGTCAAAGTAACAAGTATTTAAGACTAAATTTCTGTGGATATCAACTCCTAAAGGACATTTCTCCAGCAGTGGTACTAGTCACCATTTCTTTAGCAATTCTCCATTTTTCTTATATTTATTGTTGGACTAAAGTATTTGGGCGATGTATTTTCTAAAAAATTAAACATCTGAAAGAAGTTTATTTGTATTTTAAATGGTTATTGTTTTCAGGTTTCAAAAAAGCAGATTGCTAAAAGCACAGCTAACAAAAAGTAAAATAGAGACTGTTAAGAGAATAGTAAAAATTGTAACAGTTTTGTTTGAATTCTCATTTCTTTAAATTAGAAGAAAAGCTATTCCTAGGGTTTAAATCATCTGCACAGTCAGAGCTTCTTTCCCCCTTAATCAGAAAGTCATGTCTCAGAATATATTTTATTCAAATAAACTTTATAGAATTTATTTTTGGATGTGGTTTGCACTTATAAATTAAATCACACATTTCATTTCTTGGATATTTTTATTTCCTTTAAATTTTCTTCTTCAAAATCTAGTCATTTTCTGGATTTTTAACATTGTGAAATGAATGTGGAAGTTTTACTATAGGTGGCGCTCTTGCATACATCTTGCTTTTAGGAATGTCCCTCTATATAGAATGAGTTTGGCAGGCAAGTTTAATGGAAGCTGCTTAATAGTATACATTATATATCATAAATTCTACTTAATGATTCTGCTCAGATAAAGAGCCATGAGCCCATTCTTCAATGATTGATATGCTTGTTTCATCCAAATTACCACCATTTGGTATATTATGACTTTTATTAGCAATCCAAGAATTTTAACAAGTAGATCATGGCTCACCCACATTAAAGTGTGAGAGAAATTTGGATCTTTCTCTTTTCTCCCCAACTGCAGAGATGGCACCATTTATGTTTCCCATTATAAAAATAAAAATTTCAAGACATGATTAAAGGAAGGTGGACAGTGTACTACCAAAAAAGCAATTCACTCTTTTGGAAGAAAGATGATGAATACAGAATCTCACACTGACCCAAAGTAAGGGGATGCTTACAATCCAAATGTTGCGCAAGGATTTGGCAAAATTCAGTATGTGGAGAATCATTACTTATTATATACATTATCATTTATTTTAGGTGAAGGAAGACACATGGAAAGTTTAACTTTAGGAAAAGAGATAGATTAAGAGAGGTCAGATATGGGTCTGCATATGTTCTTGAGAGTGGTGACAAGTGGAAAATGAGAGGGGAGAGAAGGTAACCGAGAGAGGGAAAAGTCTTTTACAGAAAGGAGAGAGTTGATTGGGCTTTCAGTAGGCCTGCAGAGTCCTTCCTGCCTCTGGTGTTAAAGCTGTTCTCTGGAACTACAGGAATGCTGGTGCTCTTCCCAGAGAGGCCCTAATCAGGGTTACATCTAGTTTTCAGTGATGATATTTTGTTAATTGGTTAAATCTGTCCTGTGGTTTAGCCACACACAAATATTCCACTTAGAAAACATCTCAAAGAAGATGTTTAGGAAAACACATCATTCCAAAGATAGTAAATCTTTTCACACTATTTTGGAAAATTTAGGGATAAATTAATTCTTTCTGATTCATACATATGTCTCCTTAGTACACTCAGAATGTACAAAAACTTCTTTCTGTTTGACGTTTCATGCTCAGAGAGAGCTCCTTGACTTTTTTTTCCCTAAAGCCTTTACATAACAAGTTAAAAATATCTTCCTTGATGATTTAGTGGCATGAACTGAGATTAGAACTTCAAAGACAGTTGCACACGAGATGTACTTATCATTCTTGTGGCCCCTTTAAATATTCTAAAATGTCATTTCCAAAATGTCATTGCCATTTATTTATTTCTTCTTGTTTTATATTTGTTAGTATGGAATGAAAACTCTTCATTGGACCACTTTTAAGACCTTCACATTTCCACTTAAAATAACAATTTATATTTCCATGAAACCAAACTTTTTCTGTACAGAGGGGAAGGTCACAGCTCACTGATCATATTCTCATAATCTTTTAAAAAACAAAATTAGCAGCTTGATCTTGAGCACAGGAGAAAATGCTCATTTAATAATCAATGAGATATTCTGAAATAGTTTTCTTTTTTAGATTGAATCTTTCCCCTCCTTCCCCACTTAGTTCTTAAGAACAAACTAGGAATGATAAAGTATGCTACTTGTTATCTACATGTTTATCTTTATTTCTTTTTTTCTTTTTTTTTGGGACAGAGTCTCACTTTGTTGCCCAGGATAGAGTGAGTGCCGTGGCATCAGCCTAGCTCACAGCAACCTCACACTCCTGGGCTCAAGCAATCCTCCTGCCTCAGCCTCCCAAGTAGCTGGGACTACAGGCATGCACCACCATGCCCGGCTAATTTTTTCCTCTATATATTAGTTGGCCAATTAATTTCTTTCTATTTATAGTAGAGACGGGGTCTTGCTCTTGCTCAGGCTGGTTTCGAACTCCTGACCTCGAGCAATCCCATCTCGGCCTCCCAGAGTGCTAGGATTACAGGCGTGAGCCGCTGCACCTGGCCTACATGTTTATCTTAATGTCAGTGTTTTAGCATTAACGCTATTAGCTTTGGAACTTTGCTTGGTAAGATGTTTGCTGATGAATAAACTTTGTTGTGTTAGCTAGGAAAGTTTATTCATTAGAAAAACCTTTATCAAATATGTGTATACCAGATACTATTGTGTTTCCCATATATGAATTATTTTATTTCAGCCCCCAAACCCTAAGATGTAGGTGTCATTATCACTCTCATTTTACAGATGAGAAAGCTGAGACACAGAGGACTTTAGTTACCAAGCCAAGGTTCTATAATTAGGAGTAGCACTTCCAGGATTTACCTACCACACTTGACTCTGGCGTATACACAGTCACCGCATTTGTGACTTTCACTTTCATAAGTGAAAGGGAGTGAAAATAGGAACCAAGAAATTATTTATCTTCTTTGAATTCGTTGAGCTATTGGGATGGAGCAGAACCAAGGAGACATCCAATAGGAGTACAGGCTGGGGAAAATGTCCTATTCTTTGCCAATATTATTTCATTATTTACTTTGAATACTTAAGAATTCTCAGAACACCGGATACACAGATAGTCAAATAAAACCAGAAAGTATTGTTGGGAGATTTTCTCCATGGGTTTCTGTACTTGTATTTCTGCACTTTTGCAGGCAGGGGCACTGACTGATTTTGTTCTGGACTGTCTTTTCAGACATGATTGTATAGTGGGCAGCCTTGGAGCATAGAGGTAGTGTCTCCCTCTGGAGAAAAGGGCAGACATGCTTAACTGTCCATAACAATAAAGGATTTATGATCCCTAAGCTCAGGATTCCTCTCCTGTAATGCAACATCTTGCCTGTGCTGGGGTTACCTGACTGTCTTTGCACCACCCTGTGGGAACTGGAGTTTGGGAAACCAAAGCAAAAATAATGATACCTGGCTACTGCTTTACTGATACTAATAACATCCTTTGTCTCTGACCTAGGAATATTGTGTCTTCTGCCAGCATCCGTGAAACTGTGGCAGGCTGACTGACTCCTTCGCTTGTAAATAGGGTAAAATCTTGGACCTTTCATGGTTCTTTTTTTTTTTTTTTTTTTTGAGACAGAGTCTCACTTTGTTGCCCAGGCTAGAGTGAGTGCCATGGCATCAGCCTAGCTCACAGCAACCTCAAACTCCTGGGCTCAAGTGATCCTCCTGCCTCAGCCTCCTGAGTAGCTGGGACTACAGGCATGCGCCACCATGCCCGGCTAATTTTTTGTATATATATATTTTTAGTTGGTCTATTAATTTTTTTCTATTTTTAGTAGAAATGGGGGTCTCGCTCAGGCTGGTTTCGAACTCCTGACCTTGAGCGATCCTCCCGCCTCGGCCTCCCAGAGTGCTAGGATTATAGGCGTGAGCCACCACGCCAGGCCCATAGTTCTTAATAAATGCATACTATCATTAAAAATGGTTTGAATTATTCCTTGAATGATAATCTCATTTCATTAATACATATGATTGAGGTTTATCTACAATTTCTGTATATTAATATGGATTATATGGTTTATTCTCTGAAAAGTTCCCATTGTAAGTTTCATTATTATTACCTCAGACACTCCTCTTACTTTTCCTGAACATGTTCTTGAACATTCTTCCACTTTAGTGGATTCACATTTTGATATTTCTATTGGAAAAGAGAAAATATGCATAGGGACATATCAATGAGAACTGAGAAAACCACCTGGAATATTATATGGGCTGCAATTTGGAACTCATTGTTTTAAAACATTACATCTCTGCGAGATGATCAAACGACATTTCCCCCCTATGAGCAGAGAATATTTTATTCATCAGAGGCTTTCCATTTAGTTTAGTAGCAAAGTGGTTTAACAGAGTTCTTGATTAGTATTAGGACACCTAACTTCTAGTCCTTACTTGGTCAAGAGTGCTGTGTCAGCAAAGTGTCTCATTGTCTCTTTCTTTAAAAAATAGGGATAATAAACCTTGCCACCTGCCTGCCTCACAGCAATATTGAGAATACTAATGAGAGTCTCTTGAGAGATTTTCAAATCTGCATGAGTATGCTATATAAATACGCAGCACCAAATCATATTTTAGAACTGAAAGTGCTCATAGAAAGCACCTGGGCTAATCCCATCGTTTTATAGGTGAAAGCACAGAGGTCCAGAGAGATGAAATGGCTAGTTTAAGGTCACATAATTGGTTAGTGTGTAAGAAAGTACAAGAAGCTCACTCAGTTTTCCTTTTTTATTTTATTATTTTTTTTAAATATTGCCTAATGGTAAAAACATTTAATAATCCCAGATATTTCCAGCAGGTATCATAGTGAAGTTATTCCGTTGGTGGCTTGGCATAAGGCAGGTTGCTCCCCAGACGTGAGTCGATTTGATAATTGCAGTTCATCAAAGATTTTACTTGCATCAAATGAATACAGTATCTGGCTTTTGGCAGTGGTACTGGCTCTACCTGGGTGAACATGTTCTTAAAGATGTCCTTGGAAGAGTTGATTCCTCCATTACATGTCGAAGGAACTGATTAACTCTTTCAGATGATTTGAATAATGAAGGCTCTAGATGAAGCATATACACATGTGTATTTTACTGTATCCAGACTCCCATATTTTCCCTTCAGTGGTTTACTTGGTGTGATTGGATTTCTCCAACTGCTTTGAGTGTTTGCTAGTGTATACTTGCCAAGAAGCGTCAGCACCTTCTCTGGGTTATGTAGTGCCAATGACAGCTGAGAGTTGTCAGACAGCCAAGACTCACTAGAACTGTTTACCCATATCCAGGTACAAACATTGGGGCCAGACCCTGCATCACTTATCGTGTTGATGCTCTTAATTAGGTACTAATTAAATATTGTGTCTGGAAACTTCGTCTTTCTGTGGTACAGAAGAATAGTTTGAAGCAAATGCCGTATGACCCAAACCAGACAAATCTGTTAAGTCATCAGGAATTTTCAAATGCCTTACTTTAAGAGATCCTAATTCAATGTTAGCATACCCAGGCTGCAATCAGTTTGTTAACATACCATTTGGAAAATATATCCTTGTTTTTGGTTTTGTCCATTGATGGTACCAGAGTTTTGGTCTGTATTTGTCCTTGAATTTGGGAATTTTTGAAAAAGACCATAGCATTTGTTGATTTGTTGAGACTGCCTGAAACCATATTCTGAAAAACATCATGTTTTACTGAATATGCAACATACACTAAAGGAAATACAGTACATTCCAGTCCCTCTAATGTAAAGAACAGCTGAGGACATTAACCCTTTATTCACATGGCAAGGGGATTAGTCTCTGTTTTGGTCTAGCCTGGGGTCTCTTTGGAAAGCCTAATATGGCTCTTGTCTCACACCATCAGCCATGGGCCACTAATCCCTGTTTCATTTGCATATACTCCTTCTGAAGAACATCTTTCTTGGTTTCCCCTTCTAGCTGCCTGCTTCATCAGTTGCTGGGTTGTTGGTGTGATGTAGCCCCACTGCTTTTAAAACCGAGTGCTCCTTTTTTGTGTGTGTTCTCCCTCTGTCATAACTAGCAATGCCCTATGGTGTGAGAGGAGCAATTTCAACACACTTTTATAAGAACACCAGTGGTCTACCTCCTCACCTGCTCCCCAGCCCAAGTCCTTTGCACAGAGCCATGACTTTACTAGTGAGACATCATTAATCATCACCCTGCACCTGGAGCTTAGGGCCATTATATGTTTCCTTACTTCATTGCTAATATCAGATAGATACATACGTACTGTTTATTTAATAGGAGACAGGTAATTGTTTCCTGCCTCTAAGATGCTCCTACCTTAATTTGGACTAAATAATAATTACTACTAATAATATTAACAACTCACATTTCCTGAACACTTACAGTGTGCCAACACTGTTTTAAGTGATTTACATGTATTAACTCATTTAATCTTACAAAGAAACTACTGTAGCCTAAACTATTCTGCTATTCTATTCTGTTCTGTACTATGTATCCTACTCTAGTGTTGAGGCAGTCCAGGAAGTGTTTTGTTTTGAAATTGTGTAAAACATGGACCCTTGTATCTTTAAGGAAGCTTACCTCCAGAAGAGCGGAAACCCTTTCTCAATATTTCTTCAGAGACTAAAGAGATACGTTTGAAAAATGTTAGCAACCAATGTGAGGTTTACTGACATGGTAAAATAAGACTATACTTGGATACCTTGTAATTGAATAGGTTTACATTATCATGTACTTATTAAAACAAAAATTCATTATCTCATTATCAGTAGATGACAGGTGGCTACTTATTTGGAAGAATTGTGGACACTGAGCAATTTTTTTTCTTTAAATATCAAGTACATAGTTGACGGTAGGTCAAAGATCCATCCTGTATTGAGAATTTGAGGCTCTGTAAAATGGTATTAAGTAAAAGCTTTCTTTCAAACGAAGGAATGCTATAAAAATGGTATCAGCTGGCTGTTGGTCTTTCAACATGTGTATGCTATTTCTTAGAAAAATACAGAAAATTTGAATTTTACATGATCAGACAGAAACATCTATACCCTTTATGATTTCCATTTATTGTGACATGTTTAAAAGATGTGCCATATTTTAAAATTATATCATAGCTTATCATAGTTTTCTCTTAATAGCTTATAAGTTCATTATAGAAATTCAAATATTTGATTTATCTAAATTTTTTTATAGTGTATGGTCTGAGATCAGTATCTGTATTTTATTTTGTTTTTTTTTGTAAACAATGACAGTTTGCCTTAATGCCTTAATAGTTGAGATCTGATTTGAAATGACACCTCTATCATATGTCATATCACTTATGTACTTCATGGAATATGTATCCTGTTTCAAGGATTTCATCATATAATCCTATGCTGGTACCACCTTGCTTTCATCATGAGAACTATATAATACATTCCAATATCTTACAATGCTTTTTCCTTCTCATCTTCCTTGTTCTTATTCTTTTCCTCTTTCTTTTCCCCTCTCTCCTTCTGTTCACCTGTCCTCTTCCTACTTCTCTTCCTCTTCCTCCTCTTTTTTGTTAAAAAAAATTGTCTTGAATATTTTTAATATTCTTGCATACTTATTTAGATAACATTTAGAATCATTGAAGATGGATTGATTTAGAGAGAACTAACTTTATTACAACATTGAATCTTTATATCTAAGACAAGGGTTACTTTCCTATGTAGTCAAGTCTTGTTTTTGTCCTTTAATGGAGTTTTATAGTTTTCTTATCTATACATTTCCTTACTTACAGGTTTTTGAGATTAAACATATATTTTACATGTATTAATATATAACATATTAAACGTTTAAATTGCTGCCATTAATGGGATATTTTATTCCTTAAATATATTTTTTCTTTAAATACTTTTTAATAGGCTAGAAGGATTGCCAGGGGGAGAAGATAATTACGTTCTACAAATGATTACATAAGAATGTTTTAAATGCTCATCAATGATGGACTAAGTAAATTTTGCTAATATGTATTAATGAATACAATATTGTAAAGAAAATGATGATATAGATATACATTTATTGTGATAAAAAAGAGGACCCCAAGATATTTTTGAGAGAAAAACATGTTAAGGAATACCATTTGGTATGTATAATTAATGTAAAACCATATTACATAATTCATATGTGTATATGTGTTTGGGAGAGATGTAACAGGATTATTTTCCAAAGTATTAACAGATTATTTCTCAGTTTATGGTTTTTAGATGATTTTTATCTTCTTTTGTACATTATTTAATTTTTCAATAACAATTACCATATTTTAGCAAAGCAGTAATGCAGTAAAATACAAATAGGAAACAACATTAGAACTTTCATGGACATTAAAAATAAATACATAAAATTAGCCCTTAGCATGATTTTCTCCCCTAAAGACATTCTAATGGATTTAATATAGTGTTTATGGGAAGCCTTGAAAATAGTTTAAAAATTTATTTGGTCTACTAAAATCTATTCAGCCTGCAAAATTGTTAATAATTCTATTTATTTAAGCTGTACCAATCACAGTATTAATAATAATGACACCAGCAGAAACATCTTCACATCTGAAGGACAGGATAACTTCCACTAAATTTCCATTGCTGTGGAATCATATGTCCTTGAGTTATTAATAACACTCTTGTTCTTTAACTTAAAATGAAATCACCTAATACTTTATTTAAAATTCCATTTGAAAACTTAAAAATTGTATTTAAATAAAACACTTTTAAATGAAAGAGATAAGTTGTCATGGGGTATTATTTTTCTACTTTCATATATTTATATAATTTTAAGTATGGTAAACCTGACAACAAAAATGAGAAATTAAGTTGGAACTAAGCCTCACATCTCACATTTTAAAAATTATTTATTTATTTATTATTTCAAAATGTTACAAGGGTACAAATGTTTTTGGTTACATGGATTACTCTTGTATTGCTGAGTCAGGGCTACAAGTGTTCCCATAACCCAGATAATGTTCATTGTACCTGTTAGGTAGGGTTTCACCCATCCCCTCCTCCCCCTCATCCCTGCTTGATTTCCACTGAGTTTTACTTCCCTTTGTGCACGTGTGTGCTCATCAATTAGTTCCAATTTAATAGTGAGTACATATGGTGTTTGTTTTTCCATTCTTTTGATACTTCACTTAAGAGAATGATTTCCAATTCCATCCAAATTGTTACAAAAGGCATTAATTCATCCTTTTTTATGGCTGAGTAGTATTCCATGGTATACATATACCACATTTTGTTAATCCACTAATAAATTGATGGACACTTGTGTTGGATTGATTCCACATCTTTGCAATTGTGAATTGTTCTGTCATAAACATTTGAATGCAGGTGTCTTTTTGATAAAATGACTTCTTTTTGCTTTGGATAAATATCTAGTAGTGGGATTGCTAAATCGAATGGCAGGTGTACTTTTGCACATCTCACATTTAATGTAACTTTTATATTTATAATGATTTTGTAAATTGATAAGGGAGTTAGTTATAAAAGTGCTACATTTACATATAACCATCATAATCATCGTTATTTTTATCACCACCAGAACATTAGTTATTACGTTCATTTTTCTTTTTTTAAGACAGGGCTCATTCTGTTGCCTGGGCTAGAGTACACTGGCATCATTATGCCTCACTGCAAACCCAAACTCCTGCCCTCAAGTGATCCTCAGCCTCCTGAGTAGCTGGGACCACAAGTGTGCACCTAATTTTTCTATTTTTTGTAGAGACAAGATCTCGCTATATTGCTCAGGCTGGTCTTGAACTCTTAGCCTCAGGTGATCCTCCTGCCTTGGTCTCCCAAAGTTCTGGGATTACAGGCATGAGCCACTGTATGCAGCCTAGTTATTACATTCTTACTATGTGCCAAGCCTTATGCTTTACATGCAAGATCTCATTACTGACAACTTGTGAAGTAGGGATTGCTGTTATACCATAATAGAGATAGAGATTTATGAGGCTCAGAGATACTAAGGAATTTTTCAGTGGCCATACAGGGTAGGAAGAAGCTGGATTTGACCAAGGTCAAACTGCCTGCAAAGTTCAAACTTCAAACCACCACAATACCACAATCCAGTCTCCCACGATTTAATTTCTAGCATCTCTACTCTTATTTTTCCTTCTGCTTTCCCTTTCTTTTGTCATTATATTCCACAGTTTCCTGTACGTTTTCCCCAAAGAAGTGATTCAACATCCACATATGTTGGAAGCAAAATTTGCCTAGCTATTCACAAAAAAAGATGTTCAGTAGTTTCAAACGTTTGCCTCATCAGGATTTAAAATCAGCCCAGGTTAGAGGTTGTGCAATCACTTCATAGTATAAAGAATATAATCTAGGAATTCGCATAACTTTCTTCATTGACAGACACTTATCAAACACTTACTTTGTGTCAAATGTTCTATGTGTTTTATGAGTAATTTAATCCTAATAATAACTCTATGAGGTAGGGGCAACAATTGCCATCCCTAAACAGATGAGAAAACTGAGTCTTAATGAAGTTGAGCAATGAGGCCACTGTCACATAGGTACCAAGTGGTAGAGCCAGAATTGGAAGGAGGCAGCTGGTTAAGTCTTTGCCCGTAACCACCCTACATTGTTGACTGGAACAAGAATCCAAGGCTCCTGGTTTCCATCCATTTTTCTTTCTACCATGGCCGATTACTGGAAGAAAATTTTCCAGAGTCTGGTGTTGAAAAATAATTAGTTTTACACATTTAGAAAAATTCGCTTAAGGAACACTGTCAAAAATAACTACAGTCTAAGTGAGGGCTGTGTATACTTTCAAAACTATGCTTCTCTGAAGTTATGTTTATTGTTCTAAGGGACTGTCATACTGATGGCCTTTTAACCCAATACCCGCTGATCTTCCACAATGCTAATACACACCCAGTGTTGACATTTGCTAGCCTGTCTTTGCAAGCATAAATATTAGACATACCAAAATTTGATTTTGGGTCCTCTTTTACTTTGAATAAAGAGATCTAAAAAAATCAATCCTTACAGCTGCGTTTCATTTTCTATGAATAGAGGTCATATATATCAGGGAAAGGGTGGTAGTAAAGGTAATCTATAATGTCAAGGTAAATGTATTAGGTAAGCAGTTTTTAAAATTCTGATTTTAACGGGATACACAAACTTTGTATATTTTATTTTTTTGCCATTTTGCAATAGACCTGAGGCAGGAGGATTGCTTGAACCCAGGAGTTTGAGGTTGCTGAGATTACTGTGAACTAGGTTGACACCATGCCACTCTAGCCTGGGCAACAGAATTGAGACTCTGTCTCAAACTAACTAAATAAGTAATTATTACATATTTCTAATTGAATATTGCTGATGCTTAGTAAATATGCTGTCTTTAGTATAGTCCTTTATCTGGCCATCTATTGAACTCTGTTTATTGGTTTAAATAGACATGGGTCCTTGACTTTTATGTCAAAGTCTTGTTGATTTAATTTTTTTCCCTTCTTCCTCAGGATGAATTATAATTGTTGGGCAGTGATATAAATTTTGATTTTCAGAGTTTCTCCATGCTAACAGCCTAGCTTCTCATTTTGAATCTGTGCCTGTGTGATTGAAACTATATTTTCCCTAAACTCTCTGTATGTAGGACTCCACATTTAGCCCTCTTAATTTTATCTTCTTCAAGTCTAGTGTACTCGCAGGATATGTTTGATGCCTCTTTCTTAGAGCAAAAATGCCAAATATCATGACTGTGACTGTAACAGTGAATATGATCTTTTCCCCTTGATGTTTATCAGCCTCCCAAAGGATGTGACGTATACAGCACATCTAAAGTTTTAAAAGTTTTTGTTGGACATTGCTTTAGTGCTTTTCTTTTCCTTCTTCATACAGATACTTGTTCTCACATAAAATGAACTGAACTTTATCATCTGTATATATCCAGTTAAAGCACTTTCATAAATAGCACAATCTTAGTTGTTCATGATTGCCAGGGAATGAACTATTTGGCTAAGTAAATTTTCTAAAAACATTATCTTTTTAAGGGTCAGAATTTTAAATTCATTTCAGATTAAAATATTTTCAAAATATGTGCAATACTATATGTGATATTTATTTTTCAACCATGATGGCTAGCTTCTTTAAAAACACAGCATTAGAAGAATTTAGTTGTTAAGTGTAAAAGAAGATGAGAGGGAAGGGATATTGGAAGTAAAGCTACTCAGGCTCTTATAAATATTTTTACACCAGAACTGTGTGGTTACATTCTTAATGAATATACTCACTAAGCTAGTAGACAGCAATTAAATTAAGAGAATATGAATGACATTTTGGAAATGGTTAAGTAACAATGGGTAATTTGTACTAGTTTTTATTTATTATCCATTTGTTACTGGAATATCCTCTCCCTTTGGGGAAATGCTTAAACAATAATTTTGTTTTATTTTGTTGCAGATACTATGCATTTTAGTAGCTGGTTGTTATGTGTTGAATTATGTCCCCATCATCCCCCCTTCGTATGTTGAAGTTCTAGCCCCCAGAACTTCAGATAGGATCTTTACAGAGATAACTAAGCTAAAATGAGATCTTTTAGGATCCACTATGACTGATGTCCTTATAAAAAAGAGAGAAAAGTGGAAACACACACACACACACAGACAAGGAAAGTGCCCTATGAATATCAAGGCAGAGATTGGGTGATGTATCTATAAGCCAAGGAATGCCAAAGATTGCAAGCAAACCACCTGAAGAGGAAAGAGGCATGAAACAGAGTTTTCCTCGAAGCCCTTAGAAGAAACTAACGCCATTGACAGCTTGGTCTCTCAGTCTTCTAGTCTCTAGAACTGTGAGACAAAAAAAATTTCTATTGTTCCTTTGCTTGTGGCACTTTGCTACAACAGCTCTAGTAAACCAATACATTGGTCGTCCATGATTTAATGCCTTGCTGATTTTATAGAGAGAAATACTGACTTCCATCCAGTAGGTCCCATCTTCTGTATCTCACCATGGTTTCAGAGACTTAAAAATTTGGTTTGTGGAGATGAAAAGATCTCAGAATATTTGTAGGTAAGTCTTTGCCCATCCTGAACATGTCTGAGATCACCCATCCGTCCAATATTTATTGAGTGTCGATCATATGCCAGGCGGACATTGACCTTGCCCTTGTGAAACTTGCATTCAGCAATTATCCAGTGTTTATGGAATTTGCAATCCAGGATTACATTAGCTTAGTTCATGAAAACTGAAAACCAAAAGATATGAATTCCTCTTAAGCACATCTACTAACTTTATAGCTACTTCCTTTACTGATACAGAGATTAGATTGTAAACATAATGCCTGAGTTTACCTTTTCTCATCATGTTTTATTTTTAGCATTTAGCATGTGTGCTTGCAAAATCCTGTATTTCTTCCTCTTCTGTCATTGGTTCTTCCTCTCTTTTCTCTTCTATGATAATGTCTATAATAATGCAGTTTTTAGTGTACATATTTTAGTGTACATATTTCAGAACAGAAATATTGATTCCAGAAAAGGGCTATCAAAATAAATTCTCATACACTAGCGTTAATGGTTGAAGAGAGAACTCCCTATTCATTCAGCAAATAAATATATTTGTATTTGAACTCTTTCTGAACCATAGTAGATGGGGCACAGTGACCATGTAAGTGACATGGAACATAGAAATGGCTGGATACCAATGATCACAGTGGTGCTGAAACTTAGTTTCTGGAAACAGAAAAATCCTACATCAGTCTGCCCTTAGGGCATTTGTTTCTTTCTCATAAAAAGGTGGAGTGAAGAATGTGCAGCTGCAGGACCTCTTGGGCAGCTGCCTTTCTACAAATTTAATTAATGAATCAAAGGTGAGTGCTGTATGTCCCAGGTGCTTTCTGCCCTCCAAATCACCTCTCCCACTGCTCTCTTCAGTGTCCTTTGACTTACTGGCAATAAACAAAGCATCCTGTATCCTGCATCCAGCTGAGCACATCAGAGCATCTCCTCGCCCTCTCTTCTCTGGTTTGAGCTGGGTGAGCTGGTGGGGAGCAAAGGGAGAGCCCTCTCTTCTCCTAAGACCTGGCAGGGCCAATGTTTCCCCAGACTTGCCTAGTGAGAGATACAGAATCAGAATCTCCAGACAGAGGTCTGGGAACCTTTATCTTTAATAAATACACCAGCTGATGTCTGTAATTAGGCACATTTGGAAAGCTCTGTGCTGTGTGACATCTTTTTTTTTTTTTAATGTGTGACATCTTAAGGTAAGTCAATACACGCTTACCTTTTCTAAATATCAAAAACAAAACAAGTAAACAAACAAACTAAAAACAAACCAAGTCCCAATGTGACATAGAAAATCTAGAGATTCTGAGTTTCAGTTTCTGTTTGCTAATAATCCAGGATAAATTCCATCACTTCTGTGCATCTTATATGTAAAATGAAGATGTTAAAACATATTCATTCATTTGTTAATTTATTTATTCATTTGTCAAGTATGTATTGAGGGTTTACTATGTATTAGACATTGTACTAGTCTCTGGGAAAACAGCAGCAAATGAGTTACTTATTGACTGTTTGGCTTCAAAACTGGCCCATTTTCAGTGTACCATGGGTGTATCCAATATTATCACCCACTGACATCCAGAACATGGTGGGAAAATAGTACTTATTATTGTCTTATCATATTATTATTATAGTGCTTTTTTATTCCCCCCCAGAGGGATATTGGAATCCTAGCCATGCTCCAGGGTTGTTAAATACATTTCTAAAATATTTTCTATTGAAAAAGAGTGTTTTCCTAACATAGATATGATCAAATTTATCCTAAAGACTAAGAAGGCACTAGCCTAACTCCAGCCAACTTCTTATAAAAAGCAATTGTTTTAGGTGTTTCAGTCCCACAGAGTTGTCTTTAAGGTCGAGAAGATAACTTAAAATTGGAATGGAAATCTGTTAGGACAGGCCAGCATATTTTATTTTTAAGGGCTAATTGTCCTTTGTTAAGGTGCTGGCTTATTCTTAGGCTTTTCAACCATATGCTGTTATTTCATTTGCTAAAGACTAAGAAAACAAAAACGTAAAAAATTGAAAAATATAGCAAAAGATAAAGTTGAAAAATTATAACGTTTCATGTTGTCTTTGAAAATGACAAATCCATTGTCTAAAATACAATGGAAAAAATGTTGCCAAAACCTAGCACAGTTGGCCAAGAACTTCCTGGGTGTGAGATCCTTACTCACAGGCCTGGAAGCGGGGAGAGACAGCACGTGCTTGCGGACCCTGAGCTGAGCTCATGTGAAGGGTAGGCACGTTCTGGTCCTGCCGTCCTTTGATGTTGCAGCTGCAATCAGATCTACAACATTAGGTAGGAAAAATACATTCTCCTAAAATTTATCATCTCGGACAAGTCATTTGATGTCCCTGATTCTTAATTTCTCATCTACTAAAAGAAGATAATATAGTGCATATAGCAGAACATGGCTGTTAGGATTAAAGGGGAAATCACAGGAGAAGGGTCTTGCTAGCCCAAACTGGGCACAGAGTAGGTGGTCAAATAATGTTTTTTGGATCTATGGCTGTGTACAATAGAGCCTGTAAGGGCATATATCTTAAACACAGAAAATAAGGTTTGAATTTACAGGTTATTTAGACTTAAAATGTGTCTTGTAGGACCAAAGAAATATTGTTGAAAATATGTTGGGCCCATCTCCGACGATACAGGAGTATATCAACTGATCCTTGGCAGGCTTGGATTAGAGATACTCAGAGGCTAGCCCATGGAATGATTTGAGGTTCCCACCTGTAGAAATGAAAATGCATAAATGTCATAACTCTTCTTGTGTGTTACTGGGCAGGCAACTCCTGTTCCATACCTCACTCTGCCACCCGCGATCTGATGTGCTGTCACCTCCTCAATTATCTAATCCTTTGCTTTGATTCATTCCCTTATGATGTGTTTGTCCTCTTGTAAAAGCTAGCCGTCCTGCACAGGGTTGGTTATAGACTTCATATCAGATTTCGAGGACTGCAAGATTTGATTCCTCCCTTCTCCTCAGTATTTTATGATGATTTGACATTGGTGAAAAAACAGGCATCTGTTGTTTTATTACAGATGTTCCTGTGCTGCAATAGCTCTTTGAAGTTAACACAGCAAACAATTATCTTTTTGTCTCAGTGGTGTTTCCATCTTTGGTATATGCTTTTGGTACCTAACATCAGGAAAAATCACAAAAGAATGGATAATAAGGCTAGCTACATCTTTAAATAATTTTTCTTGCCTCTTAACTATGTTGCATCTACACATGTTAAACTTATAAAAGCAAATATTTGAAGATAAGCAATTTTTCTGTCAGTATCTATCAAATTAAGAATTTTCTATCTTTATAGTTCTTGATAATTTATAATTCTATCATATTTATATATGTTCTGATCCTTTTATCTATTATAGCAACAGTCAAAATTATATTTTAGTCAGATTCTGTGTAAATTCTAATCTATGTCTGCCTCATCAGGTTGTTCTGAAGCTCAGGTAAGTAAATGCACACAGAGCACTTAGAACCTGTCATAGAAAACATTTATAAATGCTAGATATTATTATTTAAGCAAAAGGGAGATGTGTGTGTGTGTGTGTGTGTGTATCTTTAAAGCTCTCTGTTTGGCTAATGAGAAGCATTGAAAGACCAGTGAGAGAAAGTAGGAGGTATCCTAAACATTTTGTGTTGTGACCAAATACCCGTGGGATTGTCAGTTTTGATGGTATCTCTAGAACATAGTTTTTGGAACTCAAAGGAGATCCTGAAATGACAAATAAAATTTTATGTAGGTAGGATAACAGTCACATTTTGGGTTTGAATTTGAAATGTTTAAAATTCATGAGCAGAAAAATATAAGTGGTATAGAAGATCTTGCCCTTTACAGAGTGAAAGATTTGAACTGTGCACCCCCCAACTAGCCCCCCAACCCCAGGACTGAACCCACAGCCTTGTCTTTATGGGAACTGTGCTTTATTTCAGTGGTCTCCAAATCTTTTTGGTCCTGTACTCAAATCAATACAATTATTCTTTAAATAAAGTGTGTAAATATTTATTAGATTTGTGTACTAGTGTACTATCTCCTTTCATCCTAATTAGAATGTCTTGTGTAACTCCTCAGTGTGTTTCTTGCTTTATAGACCACATCTCTTACTGATGGATGTGGTTATTTAGATACAGCACGATCATCACTTTTTAAAAATTTGTGTCTTTCCTCCCTTTCCTTTAAGAACAATATGCTGTGGCCCATTGACAGATGTTCCATAGATAGATATAATACCATGAGCTATTATGTAGGCAGTTGTGTATAATGGTTCTGATTTCTGGAGGGAGTCTGGCTAGGGACTGATGGGAAGTGGTGATAAGTACTGTCTATAACCATGAGAATGATACTCCCTCATCACACAAAGGGGTGTACAATGAGAAGAGATCCTTCAGGAGCTCAACCCTTAAAGGTAGGTAAAAAAAAAAAAAGTAGAACCCATAAAGGAGCCTGAGAGATAGGAAGAAGTGTACAAGAGAATCTGAGCGTGTGTGAAAGCCAAGAAAGTATAGAGTTTTAAAAATGAGGGCATACACAAAAGCTTTAAATGCAAAAGTAGTCCAGTAAGATAAAGATTGAAAAGGATACTTTTGATTGGCATCTCGGAGATCACTTATCTTCTAAGTGGGAGAAAGAATGGTGGTGGAGTGGTAGCCTGAGAAGTAAGCGGAAAGGCAGCCAACATAAAGTAGTCTTTCAAGAAATTTGTAAGAGAAGAGAAGGAATAAAGTGGGATGCGGAGAGAGAGAGAGAGAGAATCAGGAAGAGATTCTGCCCATCTACCCATCCATCCATTCCTCCATCTATCAATTATCCATCTATCTGTCGATTTTAAGAATAACTCTATTGTTTGCTCTGTCAGAATAGCCCCTCTGTTCCTGATAAGATCTGGCAGGTTTCAGCCCTGATGTCTTCTCCTTAGGAGGTATCAAAAACAACTTCGGCTGGGTACCTACTGGACTTAAGGTCTGTTATAACACTTTGTTAGTTATTTATGTGTCTGTCTCTCTGGGTAGATCTCAAGTTGTTTAAATGAAGACACCACTTCTTCATCTTCAAATTCCCAGTCCCTACCATAGTGCCCAGCATGTGTTAATTGCTCGGACTCAGCTCCTTGAATGTGTGAACGAACACAAAGAGCACACAGACAGGCGAGGTGCCCTGTGGGAAGGTTAGTCTGGCAACAGCACTGAGTGTGGTTAGGAGGGTGGCCAGGGTTAGCCTGGAGGCAGCAAATCCTGAGTGAGCTGCCCAGATGCTTAGTCGATAACCCAGTTTGGTGCCCTAACTCAGGGAAAAAGAAGGAGCTGTTTTAAGTAACACTTTAATAGGAGATATGCCAAATTTGAATTTGAAAAAAGAGAGAAAAGAATTAAAGATAATAACAGATGTCTAATCTTTAAAACAAGGAGAATAATGTTAGAGGACAGTGAAATCTTGGTTGTGGTGGTTGGGGAAGGGAAAAGGTGCCGTGATGGGAAGTGAGTCTGATTTTTGTTGTGTTGGGTGGTCTCGGGAGAAGTCTTTTATTTTTGTCTCCATGTCCTGTTCTTGGATCTTCCCCAGAAGCATGCTGTCTTCTCTTTTTTTGTACGTGTGTCAAGCAGCCACCCCTTCTTTAGTCATTTTCTTCTAAAAGAAAAAAAAATGTCTTCCACAAAGACGTTCAGCAATGATCCTCCACGTACATCAAAAACATGTCAGAACAAAGCAAAACCTCAAGCTATCAAGATTTAACAAGCACAGGCACAAGGCAGCAGAACCTGGAACATCTGCCTTTGGAATACTTGGTGTTTTCTGAGAATGTACCATTTGTTGGTCAGGAATGATAAATTATGTAGAACATCAAATTTATCTGTCTTTATATATATATACATATATGTGTATATATATATATATATTTTTAAACAAACTTTCCTATTTGGGTCTTTTTTCCAGCCCTCAGTGGGAGTAGAAGATAAACCCTTCTTTTTAGGTTAGATTAACTTCGCTTTGGTTTGTGTTTTTTTAAGCTCTTAAATTTATAGAAATCGTTTGATAAAAATTAGAAACTATTTTGAGTCCTCTGTTAATTTTAAGAATGAGAGAGATGGAAAGAAAGACATTATGAACAAGGGAGCCGCTGATTATTTGGAAGAAAGTGTTAGCTATTGTTCACATCCATTTCCTGAACCTAGCCCCTGTCTGAATCTTTTGAAGGCCACCTTCACTTCTTTTTTCTCTTTCCTTACTACACCAATAAAATCAGTCATCCCTTCAGCAATAAGCATGTAAAATGACTTCTTTTGTAGAACAAACCCTTTGTGTGTAAATAATTTGTTAGCCCCCTCCTCCCTTCAAGCATTGTGTTGGAAAAAATATCCAACATAAATTGATTGTATGGATAGCCTGATTGTAAAGCAAGATTAATATGAAAACACAAGGAGTCTGCAATAAAACCTACTAACTTAAATCATTCACATTTGTGTACAAGCATTCATATTTAGCAACAGTCCCAAGACTGAGATTAAAGCTGTTCGGTAGGTTACTTCAAGGCCTTTTTATTGCTAAATCTTATTATGTCTCTAAAATGTAGAAATTAATCACCTGTCATCAAAGCTGCAGTGGATTATTGACTTCTAAATGTCTCTACAAATTGATTCATGACAGAATGAAACAGGAGACTGAACTAGCATTGAAATTCTTTTGCATGTGATAAAAAAGGTCTATTAAAAGCGTTTCAACAAATGCTGCCTATTAGGTAATCATCACAAAGTACTTTCCTATCAAAATGAGGTGCTTCTGGAATAGTTTTGATGAGATAAATTTTTTTTCCAGCACTGATATGGTAACATGAAATTATTCTGAAACCCCAGGAAGCTGATTTGGAAATCCATTTAATTCTCACATTACAGAGTGCACAACTTATTTTTTAGTACTAACGTAACATAAAGGTGGCTAGGAAAAATCTATGCGTGCGTGTGTATGCCTGTGTGTTTGTATGTGTGTCCAACAGACTCCATAGATTGTTGAGGTTAAAAATTTTGGAGAACATTTATAATGTACAATAGTGAGATTATAATAATTTTTGCAATAAGGTTCCTTTCTAATATCTCATGAAATCCTTTTTGACTGTGTTCTGCCTCCTCACCTCTATTAGTTTAAATCAGTGGTTCTTAAGTGGGTCAATTTTGCTCCCCAAGGGACATTATACAATGTTTGGAGCATTTTTGTTTGTTGAAACTGGTATAAGTGGGGTAGTACTACTGGCATCTAGTGGACAGAGGCCAAAGATAATGTTAAATATTTCACAATGTAAAGGATGGCCACTCCTCCATCGCCCAAAGAATCATCCAGCCCAAAATGTCAATAGTGCTAAGGTTGAGAAACTTTGATTTGAATTAAGAGGGTCTCAGGAAACCATTCTTTGAATGGGGCAGGCAGAAGTTTAAGTAGAATCCAGAACAGTTTTCTTTAATCAAATTTAATTTCTTATTTTAGTCCACTAGTCCTTTCTTCTTGGCAAATATTTAACTGCCAGTGAGGGTTTCCTTCCTTTTCAGAATTTTCTCACAGGTAGCTTCTTCCTACAGCCCATTCCTTGCCATTTCCATTCTACTCATATCAGCCTTCCCTACAACCCTGTTCAACTCTTTTATCTTTTTAGTTCTGTAGAGACTCAAAGGTCTCTACAGTTATTGAGCTAATTGCTGATTAAAATGCATTTTGATTTTTTAATTAACATTCAAGGATAGAAATTACTATTTTTTATTAAGAGGAGAGAAAACATTGTAGACCTCTATTGAAGACTTCTATTTTGGGTTTCTGTCTCAGAGGACTATCTACTTAACTAAATTTCTCAAAACAATTTTAAATGTTTTCACAAAACTAAATAACCAGTGTTATTATTGGATGATATTGCTTCTGACAGCGTGTAAATTTTAAAAAGACTACCTCTGCTGGACTGTGAGTTCCACAAAGTCAAGAACATTTTATTCTTCTTTGTATTTTAGTGATTAGATCTCTGAATGAGTGAATTTTATTTTAGTCCTTAATATTCAAGTATAGCTTAAACACAAGCACACAATTTAATACGTAAAATCTTTTGTATAGACCACAATATCATACACTTGCCTTATATGCAGAGATATAGTTGTAGGGTATTGATAAAACACTTGTTCTTACCTACCTTATGGTCTATGTGGTTCCTATAATATATCACATGCTAACCCATCTCTGGCCTTTTATAAAAGCTATTCTTTCTGCTTGAGAGGCATTCTGTTGTTGCTCTCTTTGCTTGCCTACTGCTTAGTTCTCTCAGATATCCTTTCTTCTAGGACGGCTCATGACTGGGTTGGAGCCTTATCTATGAGCTTTTGTGGTCCTAACTATGATGCACTAGACCTGCCTGTTTACTCATCCAGATTTTGCCCTAGACAGTCATCTCCTTTAAGACAGGAGTTGAAAGGGTGGCTTTGCAAACATAACAGGAAAATATCTCATCCCACAATTTCCCCAATAATAGTTAAAGATAAATCCCATGAATTCTCTTGCTAACAGGCACCCAACAGAAGTTCTGTTTTGCACGACTTCTAAAAAAAAGCTGGGCAGGTGGAAAAGAGATGTAAATCCTTCTCTTTTACAATTGCTTTTGAGAATCTGCTTTTTACAGAGTTCCTGAGTGAACGGTAGGGGTGCAAGCTTCAGGTCTCAGCCAAATCTCCAGAGATAAAGTCTGTCTCCAAGGACAGGCACTGGAGCCAGCTCCTGGACTCTGACATTCTGCCCCTGCTTCTGTTATCAGCCTACTGCTGAGAAGAAAGAAAGGAACAGATGCAGAAATTTCTCCACTCTACCCCATTAATTTACAAATCCCCTTTAAAAAGCCTGAATGGTTGGTTTTCAAGGCCAGCACACTCTTCTTTTTTCCACCTTCATGCTGGCCCTTTTATGCCCAGGAAAAAGTAAACAAACTTCTTCTCTCTATCCTTATCTTTGTCTGGAGAAATCTTTCTCAAAACCCATGTGCACTAGCTCACACCCCAACAGGGTTTGTGTTTTAATCACCATTAAACTGCCCTGAACTGAGCATAGAACAGAACTAGCACAGAACTGGCACCCTCGAAATGTATGTGGAATAAATAGAGGATAAGTGGAACACATCCTTTAGAGCAAATTAAAAACCTCTTCCATCAGTAAAGGTAGCACAATTGACAGGTTAGAAACCTGCAAAGAAATGTTCTCCATAAAGACCCATAGGATATGACACTACCAAAGCATGCCACAGAGTCCCCAAACCTTGGTGCCCAGGTAAGGGAAGGTGCGTGCTTCCTAGGCTGTCCCTGCTTCTTTTTAACTGAAAGGAATGGAGAAGAAAAGGCTACCAAAGTGACACATGATTACTGGTTGCAGAAGCCTGACTGCTGCTTCATATTTCAACAAGAAGAGGAATTGCATTTGTTCTTTAAGGCCTTAAGAGAATAGAACTAATGCCAATGAGTAGAAAACACAATGGTTATTTCAGAAAAAATAGGTTTAGGAGAGTATGAGCTGTCCAGAGACAAAAAGGGCTGCCTTGGGCACAGGGTGTTTCCCATCTCTATAGTGTTTGGGACTTGAGTGAAGACGCTTAGGGAGGGTCTGTATGCATTCAATAGGATATTGAACTGGTTCCCTGTAAGGTCCCTTATCAAGGTAAGATGATGTGGTGTTGTGATATGTGCCTGAAGTCCCTAGGTTGTAGAACAGAGCCACAGGTCTTACAAACCCTTAGCAAACCCCTCCAGGATGCCAGGAAGTGCATTTATAACTGTTACCCCAGTAAGGGGAGGATCACTGGATTGCACCAGAAGCCCTGCCCAGGCTCCTCTAGCAGGAAGACATTACACTCCTCTTGTCCACGAGAGCTCTACACATGGGAAGGGCTTCTGATCACCTTGGAGTCCTGGAGCTATTCCCTGCCATTAGCTTTACTGTCGATGCAAGACACACATGAATATTAATGGAATTCTGTACCTAAGTATACACAGTAGCATTCATTTCCATTACTCTCTCCTCCTCATCCCTACCTTCCCCCACTTTCTTCTTTGAGACCATTTCTCACTTGTAGTTCAGTATCTAGTACAATGTGTACAATGAGAGAGATGCAAGGAAACTAATGTGAAGTCCCTATAGAAGATTCAGATATAAGCAATTGTTAGGCAACTGAGGCAAAAGATTCAAAATTGAATTTATAGAGATTACTGTGATATATAAAGAGGGTTTTAAACTTTGGACCTGACTTCTCAAAGAGGCTGGGATAAACCTTAATTCAGGCAGAATAGCTTCAGTTGCAGATTTACCTGCCCGGTGATAAGGACTGAGCACTTACAGCTGCTTCATGCATGATTATTCTGTTACACTTCTCTTTAAGTTCTTCTGAGAAATCTCTCAGGAGATAATCTTGGGAAAGTGGTGTAGGCGATCTTCAACTCTCAGCCCCTTGCAATCTGATTGCCATGGCAGTGTGTATTGTATCTGTGTGTTTATGCCGTAAGTTTTTGCTAGTTCTATTTTTTTTCAAGGCCATTTCTGGCACTCACATAATGTTTGTAGGGAACTAGTTAAAATTTAACTGATATTTGGGGGAAAACTCTTGTTAGCAAAGATTGTTTATGCAAAGCTACATCTTATAAAGAATCTATAGTCTTTTTGAAGACAGAGAACATAAAAGCCAATTTTGGGGTCACATTCATATGTCTTTGTCTCTCTTTCAGTTGATCTTGGCAACACCTCACATATAACTCAAGACCCAAATAAAGTTACATTCGGAAGACAGTTACAATTCAGTGATCTTATCCTGCAGAACGCCTTTTCTTGGCGTTTACATCGTATAATTTGGTAAGCGGTTTACACATTTACTCCTGTGATTTTCAAGGGGCTTTTATGATCTGCCAAGTGGACAAATGTCAACAAGCTTTAAGGATTGATTTACCAGGATTTCTGTCTCTTGTGAACAGATTACTGCAGCTCTGAATAAAACACATGTAAACAAGCCCAGCAATCTTCGTGGAAAATACAGTTCCCACCAGACGTGGTGGCTTGATCAGGAATCCTAGCGGAGTTGCCTCCTGTCACTATGAAATCTTGGAGGGGTAACAGCTTTCCCTCTCGTACAACTGTCCTGGAGAGATTCCCTGAGCCTGCACAGTCTGAGCGCAGCCAGAGAACAAAAGTGGCGAGGTGTTAGCACCCAGGAGGCTCACGGCTCATAGGATGCAGGTCTTGCTAAAAACTCCTGCTCTGCTTTTTGCTGGAACTTGCCAATGGCTCTGACCCTTCTGACCCTCAAGACCTTGTACCTGTTGGTTTAAATAGAGGTGATGCCCTACTGTGGGTGAGAAGACTCAGTACCAGGCAGCAGAAATACAAGCTTTCAACTATGAAGAACTGAGTTGAACACTTCTTGCAAAGTGGTTGGAATTTCCAATTTATTGTTTGTAAAAGAAAAATAATGTCAGATCATGACATTTATGTCTTTTCATTTCCATGTTTTAAAACTCTTTGAGCTTTGATTCTGGTTCTTTGACTTCACTAGTGATGGGATGAGATGAAAGGTGAGGGCCTTTGTTTTTCCAGCCTTGTCATGCTTCTCACTACTTGGTCACTAGGACTGGGACTGTGCCCGCTGTGGCCCATGACCCTTTTTGGAGAACTGGGTTGGGGAGACCTGGAGAGGGAACTTGGGCCCATCCTGCACGTGCCATGAGGGTCCCTTAGAACTCGCACTTGGGTTGTTTTCAGCATTTCCCCAGCTGCCTCCAGAATATGGAAAGGACCAGGAGAGTCTCAGTAGCTTATTCCCTTCCTTAACAGTTCTGTGGCCCAACTAAGGCAGGCCTAGATATCCACAGTTTTTAAAAGTGAGTTAGGCCGGGATCACACCTGTAATCCTAGCACTCTGGGAGGCCATGGCAGGAGGATCGCTCAAGTTCAGGAGTTCGAAACCAGCCTGAGCAAAAGTGAGACCCCCGTCTCTACCAAAAGTAGAAAGAAAATAATTGGACAACTAAAAATACATAGAAAAAATTAGCCGGGTATGGTGATGCATGCCTGTTGTCCCAGCTACTTAGGAGGCTGAGGCAGAAGGATTGTTTGAGCCCAGCAGTTTGAGGTTGCTGTGAGCTAGGCTGACGCCCCGGCACTGTAGTCTGGGCAACAGAGTGAGACTCTAACTCAAAAAAAAAAAAAAAAAAAAAGTGAGTTAAATATAGATTCACTCTAAAATTTCTGTTTGCTGCAGATTTGTATACAATATTTGTATCTTCTACTTATTAGCTTTTTATCTTAAAAGAAATGAGTTAATGTCTGTGGAAAGGAGTGTTACTAACACCAAAATCTATCTCATGAGTTTGTCGTGAAATGAATTAAGAAATGTATATTAAAAGACTCATACAGTGCCTGGCACACAGGAGGGCTCACAAAGAAAGAAAAAGTCATGCTCGCTTCTCATCCAAGTAAAGCCGCCTGTGTGGGCCACTGACAACTCACATTGGCTCTTTCAGATCACATTCTAAGCCCTGTTGGACTAGCCCCAGACATATGACATGGGCTGATTGGATTGAATTGGAACTTTCAGTTCTGCCTTGAATTGGTTCCCCTGTGTAGACAGTCTGTGTGATATCAACCCTCTACTTTAGAGAGAAAGAGGCTGTTTGGGCATGGGTATTACTTTCTTAAATGCCGAATAAAACGGGACCAGCAGGATATTTCAGTGAAATATCTCCTTTGAACTTGCCTATTCATTTGCTCTTTTATGCATTCACAGCCAGGGGTTTCCAGCCGATCCATTTGATTGCTCTCATGTACAGAATGTAGAGACAGCAAAGAAGGGATTCCTGTAGATTCTTAACTTGCTAACAAAGGCTGCTATGACTGTGGCAGGCCCCAGAGCTGACAGCCAGTTTCAGTCCTTTGTAGGGGTTAAGAGAGGGAGACAAGGCCGGGAAAGAGGAGTAGGGAGTTTTAATAGAGATACTGAATCGGAAAAGCACGGCAGCTTAGAGAAGGGCTGGTGGAAGGGCAGCTGTGAGTCCTGGAAGCACCATCCGCCGGCTGACTTCGGAGGCTTCCTGTCCCTCAGCTCATTCCTGCTTCGGTCTCCCGGAACAGCAGATGTTCTATGAATCGGCTGCCTCCCTTGTGACTGGAGCTGGTCCAAGCACAGGAGACCTCAGGGCCAGGCTCAGGACTGTCACTTTTCTGGTTTTTTTTTTTTTTTTAATGTGTAGAAGTTACACACATAGACATAAACAGAGTTGCTTGGAGGCTCAATTTGCAAACAGATATCATATAAATAAAGTGCTATGAAGTAAATGGTACTATCATCAATTATTTTCCTTCTTTAGAAATTATCATGCCAATATTCTTATCCTTACTTTCTCATTGAGGAACATCATCGGCCTGGTGGAACAACAGAGAGCATGGCGGGGGCGTGGATGGGGGAAGGTTGAAGCTAATTGGAGAGTACCTTTTACTTCGAAATAGTCACTCAAGTCAGCTTGATCATCGCTGCCATGTGTTAAATACAAAAGGCAATGGTAAGAAGGACACAAGCCAGTATGTTCCAGCCCATATTCCTTTCTCAGGATGTGTCTTGGAGGTGTCACCGGGCTACAGAGGTAACAAGATGGCAACCTGGCTTCTCTCTGCTGCCTTGGTCTCTTAGCATACTTTCTGCAGTAGCACAGAGCTGTTTACCAGGGCTTTGTTTTTGCGTTTGAAAGGTTTTCACTCAGTCTGGCACATGGGTTTTTGACAGATTGAACCAAGGCTTGTGGAAATCACTAGTGCCCTTTGGGTCTCGCTGTGGTTGTCCTGAACCTGCTTAAGGGCCCGATGCTTGCGATTCTCTTTACTTACCCTGAAGCCATTTCCTAGCAGCAGTTCCTCCTTCCCCGTCTCCAAAGCAAAGAGTCGAGTCCTGGACACATGTGGATAACTGGGAAAGGGGAAAGGTAAACCATTCATAAAACAGGTTAATTCTCGAAATGCACCTTCTTTTGCTATACCCACAGGACTTCCAGTCGGCAATCTCTATGCTGGTTTATGGTTTGCTTTAATTTATCTAACTAATGGCACGAAAGATATAAAATTGGTAAAACTATAGTGTTTGGCTTGCTTAAATTAAGTTTATGAGTTTTGCTTAAGCCTGCCAAACAAGTTAAATATTTCATGGCTTTCACAGGCTATAGTTCTAATATTTATAACTCTTGTGTACAGATTTCAAAAAATTATAATTACAACTCCCAGGATCCCAGATATAGCAGATGTTCAATATTTTCTACAATGTTGGCAGAAATGCTTCTCATGCTCTTTTTGATCCCCTACCCATGTATTGTATCTGTTGGAACAAGCTGTTGATAAGAAAGTCTACTGTCATTCTTTCATTTTAACGACCTTGGAAAAAACTCTAATGTTAAATAGGAAGAGAGATGGAAAAAGGTGATTTCTACCCTCCTAAAAATATATTACTGCATGGAAATAATGTTTTACCTAAAAGAGAATGATATAAAAGTGCATTTTGCCAGGAGCTGCATTTTATTTGCTTTATGACCACAATGCTTGTCTGTATAATTTCCATCTTTCTTTTATTAAAAATGCAAATTTCTTTTTTTGTCTGTGACTGACTTTTCTTGGTCCTCTTTAAAAAAAAAAGCTGCCTCATTTGCCTTTCAGAAAATCTCGAAAACCCTCCATCAGTCAATTACTTAAGATTTAGAAAATGTCTGTTCAAAGGAATTGTGCTATTAGCTCTGGTCATCATTAATGCTCATACACAAATGCATTAATCCAATTTTGGGGGGTTATAGACAGACTCAAAGTGATTGGACACAGGAGAAATTAATGTTTGAAAGTTTCTGGCTCATGGGTTCTAGAATGCCTTGTGGCAGGATGTATGTTTGGAGAGTTCTGAAGTATTCAACTTCCTCCACTTCCCAGTTTGCCCAAGGCCAGCCTTGGCTAGAAGGAAGACATGCTAATTCTAAAATGAAATAGAACTGATTCTATTCCACACTCAGTTTATGCACACAATTAATAGCAAAAAGAGACATAAAAATATGACATATAATTTTCTTAAAGTTCATATTTAAATATTTGAAAGACTTTAAGACTCACATTCTTCTGGTAACATTATCCTTATACATAATGTACAAACTATATCTAAAAATTAAAAACTTTCCCGAAAAACTAATAAACCTCAAATTCACAGATTCATGTATTTTTCTTTTCACAGCATAGGTGACTTCTCTGCCTTCATTCTCAGACTCAAACTTTAAAAATACCCTGTGATGAAATGAAATGTGACTTCCAGAAGAGCTTCTAGCCTAAGGAGGTGTCGGAGGAGTGTGCCTGAGAAAGGCTTCACTCCCAGAAATGGATGTAGTTGTACTTTTAAGAAACCAGGAATTGTAAAATGCATCATGAGTGACTATGATATTCAGGAATATGTTCTGGTTCTTAGGAGGTCCCACAGTGGAGAGCCCCAGATAGGGAACAAGTGTCTGCTGGACAGTGTGACATGACACTGTCTTGCTGTTCACCCTGTGAAGGGACAGAAGCGTGACAGGTAGACATGGCCACACCATCCAGGCACATGCAGGCTCCTCACTGCCTCTTTGTTGGGTGCACCAGAACATTTGAGGTGAAAGGTCTAACCTGTTTTAAGGGTGCAGGCTTGGCGAACTTCACCAGCTTCTGTCACCTCTGTCTACGATTCAAAGGTGTGCTCTCTGGTTGTTTTTATTTTTTTTTAACCCATTGCTCCCTGGACCTCTTTAAGCGATACTGCAGGGACATTGTCAACGAGGGTCTGTCATCAGCTATGTCTTTATGTCTCTGTGGAAAATGAGGAAACTGATAGAAGCTCAGCCCTGAGGAATACTTGAAGCCAACCTGAGGATGTGTATGAATGCTCTGGCTACCCTGTAGGCTTGGAAATGTAGGCAAAAGTCACAAAGTGCAGGCCCCAAGATGGGTGTGTGTGTTCTAAGCTCCAGGGAGATTATGTAAACAGGATTTCAGACATTTCATCTTTGAAACAGGGAAGATAATAGTTCTTCAGGGTTGTAGGAGTCTAATGAGTATATAAAGTGCCAGGCAACTAACAGATGCTTAGCCCCAGTTTCCCTGAGCTCCCTTCTCTGCAGAGTTTGTGGGCCATCAGAGACACTTTGCATGAGATTTGGAAGATGATGCAAGTGAAATTGCAGCCATATTCTTTTGGGTTGGGACATCTGCATAGGGCATGCGTGCTGCTACAGCCCATGTACACTGTCATTTATCTCTTGGCTTACCTGGGTGGGGTGAGGCAGTGTTTGCGCCCTCTGAATCTCCTCCTTCAGCATCTCTCTCTCCCAGGTCAGGTGTGTGTTTAGTTCCCAGATGAGCATAAGCCTCATCTGTAAGATGCCCTTATCATCAGAGGTGGAGTCTTGGAGGCCATGAGACACTGATGTGGGTTCTGGTCTGTCTTTGCAGATTCTACTCATCTTTGTAGCTTCCATTTTGTCTTGTTTCCCCTCTTCACAGCCATCTTTTCTTTCTGACCGCCTGTCCTGCTGATTTAGAGCTTCAGCACCAAATGCAGAAGCAACAGTCCCTGTCTACTGTTTAACCACCTCCCACAACTGAGCAGAGCCAAGGCCTCATAATAAATCCCTTAGTATGTATATAATTCCTAGTGGTTCTGCTTCTCTGTTCAAACTCTGACTCACAAATCTATCCAAAATACCTAACATAGTCCTCTGCTTGTAGCAACATCTCATTCATTTCACTTCATTCACAGCCATTTGGTGAGGGTTCACTCTGCAGGACGCCGGGGATATAAAGATGAACAGAGTGGGATCCAAGTTGCACACAGTCTAGTGGAAGAGAATAAAGCTTCAGTATGATCAGGATTAGCTTTGGGAAGCTCTGCCCTGTTGGCCTTCATAGCAATGAAGTTGGATCAGCTGTTTCCCCTGGGCTGGTAGAGGAGCTTGCCCATGTAGATTCTGGCCATGAGGCAATTGTGACATAGAGGGTATCTATTCTATATGGTCACGATGCTTGAACAGGTACTAACAACACTAATAATTTACATGTCTAAAGCACTCACACTTCAAAATCTCTTTCCAATGCATTATCCCACTGAACCTCACAAGGACGTTGTGCTGTGGGCAGGGTGAGTATTATCATGTCTATTTTATAGATAAAGAAACAATGGCCCTGCAGCAGGATTTGCATTCAGAATTTCTGACTCGTAGGATAGAGCTCTTTTTGCTACAGCACAGATTTTCTCCTTGACAAAGCTGAATTAGGATCTTGTTTAGTAAAATGAAAAGCCCAGAGGCTTTAAAGACTTATGGATTGTCCTCTAAATGTGTGGTTATCCATAGGATCACACATATACCACTGTTGCCTCATGTCTTCTGTCTTGAGTAATGCCTACCTAGAGCATAGTCCAGGCCCTGGAGAGATTCGTGTTTAAATCCTTAAATGCATTTCTTTTGGATACCACCTAGTATTTGTAAATGATAGCCCGTTTCTCAAAACTCAGCACCCTACATTCTCATTAGGCATGCCTTTCCATAACAAAATTCACTTAATAGCCCACAGAGACTTGTCACATTGGATTTATCTTGCTGCCAGCTTCCAGAAATGTGTAAATGCTACTATCTCCCTTTTCCCTTTTTGGATTTAATCTGATTCACTTTCTCAAAGTTGAAATAACGTATAAAACATTTTTAAGTTAGAGAACCTGAAGCAAAGACCATTGCTGTCGGAAAGAAAGAAGAAAGAGAGAGTGATATCCCTGGGGGAATGTTAAGGGCTCTATCTTACCTTCTAATATACAGTATGCATTATCACGTATTTTGGAAAAATCTGCGTGAGGCATGTGCATGCAAGTTTTAGTAGGTGATTGTTCATATTATGTAGCACTTTCCACCAACTGCTCAGAGAACAAAATAGCACCCTGAGTTGTGGAATTGATTTGCAGACTCATAATGCCTAAGATGATCTGCTTGTAGTCTTCTCTTATTCAATTTAGCATGAAGTGTTACCTGAGAAATCTAAGGTCCTCAAATATAGCCAAAGACAATTTAATGCTCATCTAATGCCTAAAAAATAGTTATCTCTGGTTGAAGTCAGTGTTATAGGGTGGTGTGGAACAGGCAGACATGATATGAAATGTCATTGGATGCATTTGTCATTGTCTCCAAAATACATATATTTTTAATGTCAACGTCTTCACTTTCTGCTTTCCTTCCTTAAAATTATTTTAAAGGTTGCTGAACATATAAGAAGTGCTAAAGAGTTTTGCTAAAGTCACTAAAACTCAATGTAAAATCACAAATGGTGTTAGTAATTATACTGTTAGCACTGTTTTCCCATAGGGCCAAAATGCATTTTTGTATGTGTCTGTGTTTATTTAGCAGACAATAACATTCATTTTCTCCTGTGCTTTAGTGAAATTTTCTCCTACATGTGGGTGAAAAATTCATGTAATCAAAACAAACAAACAAAAAGCAGAAGCAGTAGATTTGAAACGTCAGGAAATGCTGTCACTATAAATGTCTGTTATTGATCTTAATCCTCAATCTTTATTCTTAGTCTGAGTGGGTTATCTCTGCCCACTGGATTAGAAAACAGCAAACTATGCATTCTTAAACTACTGCTTAAGAAAGGTTCTTGACGATCTGAACGCTGTCTTTGAGAAATAACCTCAGAAAGACAGAAAACTTCCAATGCAAATTCATATTACAGCTAATTGGTAAAGCACAGTGGAGGGATTTGGCTTCAGGTGGGTGGCTCTTAGACTTGCCACTGCCTGTCATTAATACTGTTTGCAGATCTCAGTGGGAGTATGGAATTTTATTTATCTTGTAAGAGAAATTATTTTATAGATCTAAAAAGACTAAGAAAAAGGTGAGGATAAAAGTGCCAAAAGAAAGCGTGTTAGTTTTCCATGGTACTTAAAACAACAACAAAAATTACACCACCAACAACAAAACATACTTCCTTTTATAAAAAGGTAAGTGTTCAGGTTTTTTGTCCTAGGATTAGTTCTGGATACCTGAGAGCCAGGTAATGGAGACTTACTCTTCATTTACTCCCTTTTATACATTTTGAATTTTGCATTATCTGCATGTATTGCCTAATTAAAAAAAAGTTAATATGAAATTTGAATGCAGTTTTTAAAACAGCATGACTCTAATGAGTAAGATTTGGAGCAATGTGTTAATACATTTGTTTTTGTTGACACTAAGTGGCTTTTATCCAGCCAATTCAATTCAAAATTTAACAAACAACTGCTATGTGCAAAGCTCTGGACTAGGCCCAGTGGGGTTTATAAAGAAGAACCTGCTTAACCTGCTTTCAAAAGGTTAGCATCCCAGTTTGGGTTGATAGAGGTTGTTCAATAATTCAAAGTGTCTTTTTGTTGGGACAAGAGTCTTAGTGTTGTCTGCTGAACACTGTTAGCAGAAAGCAACGCTTCTCTTTGTATATCAAAGTGGTTAATTGAAGGATTAGTTCTTCCACATGTACACTCAACAAACAGAGTGTTTGCTGTGTGCAGAGCCCTTTGCTAGTGACTGATGACAAGCAAGTCTAGTTCCTGCCCTCAAGGGTTTAACATCTAGTGGAGACCTAGATTCAGTTCTGAACTTCCTGTGTCTGCTGATGCCTAAGAAAAGGTATTTGGACTACAGTATTTAAAAAGAAATTATGATCTAGATTTTGTTTGTTGTTTATAATACAACAATGGTTAATATTCTTAAAGGCTTAGTGTAAAGCATAAATAGGCATATTTCAAATATGTGTGGTTCTTTTAAATAAATCATTCCTTGATGCAGAAATGGGTCATTTATGGGATAAATATATGGAACACAAATAGCAAAAGGGAGCTGCTTTAAGTTCTCCTCTTAACTCAGAATGATCAGGCAGTTGGTGGCTTACGCAATATGATTTGTTAATAAAGTCCTTTGCTTGAAAGTAGATAACAGGGAGATTTCCATCACTTGCAATGAAAAATATCAATTCTTTAATTCCCATAAAACTAGGAGGAATTTAAAATGCAGCAGCATAGTAGCATAAAAAAAAAAAGATCTATATAGAGAAATATTTGATTAGGAAAGCAGAGCTATTGGAAGTAAAAGGCATGTCTTTAGTGAGGGAGATACTGCTTAGAGTTCTGATTTATTTGTTTGAGAACGATAATGTCATTTTTTTGATGTTGCTAAGAAGAAAGACTGTTAGAGGGAAAAATAATTCAGTCCTAAAATATCTCTTAGGTTCTGAAAATTTACTTTTTTTTTTTTTACCATTTCTTTACTTTTAAGAAAGAAATCACAAATATGAAAATAAAAAAACCCCATGTTTACATATTTACATTAATCTGATATACATATTATTGCCATAATGCTTACATTATTAATATCACTTATGAGAGGCAGTTCTAAAAATCAGAATAATCAGAATATTTTCAGATTGATTTTACTGTAAAACTTATCATTGAAGTGATATCTGCTGCGTTGCTTGTTGTGGACTAAAATAAAGTCATAACTCTAAGTCTCCAGCAAGGTTAGGCCTTATGTGGCAGGAAAGACAAATTGAATCTTAAAAGATTTTAATCTTCACTGCCTTTTTCTTTTTGTAGCTGTTCTTTTCCAAAAGCTAATACAAAGCTTTTGGAGCTTGAATTGTTTTATGTTGTATATCTGTCTTTGTTTTTATAAATTTAATAGTCTGTAAGTTCATCCTCAAACACTAAACCACTACATAGTAGAGATGAAATCTGATTTGAACCATTCAGCTTTGTATTGCCAGTGATGTTATCGAAGGAGGTACAAGAGGAATTTCTCTAAATGGTCATATAAATCTTACAAATGTGAAGCTGAGGCTCCGATTTGTATTGCAAGTAATAGGAGCCTTGTTTGAATGAAGGGGTTGTTGTAATGCTAGGTTGATATTAGATCATTGACATTTAACCCAGCAACTCTTGAGCCTACACGAACCCTCTGATGAAAATACACTTGGTATTTTCAGTTTCTAACCAAAATTCATACCCCTAGATCCAAAATTATAAATGAAACAAGCATATAAACAGGACACACAAGGAAAGTCTCTAACAGAAGACAAGAAAAAGCAAGAAAGTATTGCAAAGATCAGAATATGAGAAAGAAAAATTTATATTAATAGTAAAAAGATACTATAGCAATTATTCAACTTGGCCTCACTGCTCAGATGTCCACCCAGCAATCTGGCACCTACCACAGTAAGTATAAGCCCCTTACGTAAAGAGAACAGCGGTTTCCAACTGATGTATATTGTTCATTCCACAAACAGGATTTCCTGGGGGGAAATGCCAATGTCAAGGACCTGGATTCTTGTTGTTCAGATTGGGGGTACTTCTTATGAGCACCTGATAGCAGATTTTCACAATTTTTTATTGGTTCCACTCCCTCTGAAGATGCTTCAGATTAGTGCTTCTCAAGTTTTAATCTGCATACCAATCACCTGGTGATCTTGTTAAATGCTGATTCTGGTTTGGCCAAATAGGTCTGCATTTCCAACAAGGTCTGGTGGGTCTCTATGACTAACCACATACTAGGTGATCCTGACTCACTAAAATTACAAAGCTTGACCAGAAGTTCTTAAAGTGTAGTTTTTGAAAGCAACATCAAAATAGCCTGGGTACTTGTTGGAAATGCAAATTCTCGTGCCTCACCCCAGACCTACTGACTCAGAAACTCTAAGGGTAGAGCTCAGAAGTCTCTGTTTTTTTTTTTTTTTTATGTATACCCCAAATTTTAATGGGGTTGTTTGATTTTTTTCTTGCTGATTAGCTTGAGTTCTTTGTAGATTCTGGTTATTAGCTCTTTATCAGATGTATACCATGGATATATTCCTCCCATTCTGTAAATTGTCTATTTGCTCTATTGATTGTTTCCTGGGCTGTGCTGAGCTTTTTAATTTAGTTGAGTCCCATTTACTTATTTTTGTTGTTGCTGTGGTTGGCCTTGGGGTCTTCTTCATAAATTATTTGCCTAGGCTGATATCTAGAAGAGTTTTCCCAACATTTTCTTCTAGAATTCTTATGGTTTCATGTCTTAAAGTCTGTTATCCATCTTGAATTAATTTTTGCGGGCGGTAAGAGATATGGCCACATGTAGATAATTGAAGCAGTCATTGTTTTAACCAACTCTTCCAGGTGACTCAGATACACCCTAAAGTTTCAGAACCACTCTTCTAAACCAGTGGTTTTGAACCAGCTCTATGGATTACAATAAGTTGGGGCCTTTAAAAACACCAAGGTTTGGGCCTTGCTCCAAATTAGGAAGCTAAGACAGCATTGTTATTATTATAATATCCATTTTACAAATGGAGAAATGAAGGGCAGGTGAAGTACTTGCCCACGTTCGCACAGTTAATGGGTAGTGAAGCTGGGGCTGAAATCCAGGACGTGTTATCCCTGAGCCCTTGTTCTTTCTACTCCCCTAGCCGGTCTACTGAGGACATTTATAGGATGGAATCTGAAAGTGGAGACTGATACCGTTTGCACTGCTCTGCCTACAGTCTGGGCTGAAAAGCCCATCAATCTAGCATCTTTCAAGAGAACTCTATTCTATGAGGTTCTTCACATCACTTGGCATTTTTCCCCATCAGTCACCAAGTATACACTTAATTTCTTTTTAAAAGCCACCTGGTTTTGTTTTTTGTTCGTGCGTATGCCTTTTTGTTAAGTGGGTGAGGGATGCGTAATCTATCTCATGCATAATTTGTTTTAGACAAGTCATTAAAAATGCACTAAACTTTAATATGCTGTATATGTTCCTACTAGAGTTCTCTTCCCTGTGTAAATGATTTTGAGAGTTTTAAAAATAGTTTTTAAGGTTTTATTGCATGCCATTGTTTGCAATACCTCGTTTTAAAGCTCTAAAATTAACATTTCTTTCCTATCAATTTTATCTTCTGTTTGCCTGTTATTGATTTTTTTTTTCTCTTTATCCTCTGCGTGTCTAATGGAAATAGCTAATGGGTCTTTGCTTTGTTTATTCCCTTGCTTATGCAGCACCATTGTTTTGATGCGGTCAGCACAGACCTAGGAATAGGGTTCTGAGTGGCAGCAGGGGGAGTTCACCTACACACTCCATTTTATTTGTGTAGGTGCTGAAATAATTTTCTCTGTTGCTCCCTTACATTGTCACTGTTCCTTTTTGTTTGTTTCATTTAGTTGTGCTTTGCTGCCGGCAGCCTCGTTTTCCTTCAAGGATATCCTTGTGAGTGATAATCACAAAAGATATATATCCTCCTTGAGTGACTAGGAAGATCAAACTAACTGCCACCTGTGAGAAGCTTCACCCTGATTCATGAGGCAATCACAACTTCCTACTAATCCACCACCAGCACCAGCTCTTTAACCAGGGAGAATCCTTGAGGGGTGCGGGCGGGTGGCAGGACGCTGATTGCTGTATTTTATCTACCAGCCCACAAATAGTTCAGCAAAAGCACATCTTTCATTTATTCTCTATTAAATACAAGATGTATTTATTGAGGTTTCTTTTCTACGGGTGGGAAATGCAGAGTTTGAAAAAAAACGTGAACATTGTCAAAAAGCATCAGACACAGACGATTGCATCTTTTGTCAAATTTCAATGATCTGTGATAATAAGCATCGAGTACAGAATCAGAGAAAAGTTGATATGCAGAATGAAAGGCAAAAAGAAGTGGACTTTCTCCCCGGACACACCAACTCTGTTATCATTTGTTATTGAGTTCAGCTAGCTAGCCAAGTATGGATGAATTCAACCTCAAGATAATCACTTAAATTTTACATATTCGATGGTTTCTACCTCTTTGCCCACTAAACCTTTTCACCAGACTCACCAGCAAAGCTGCAGATCTGGCCTCTGATGCAAATATTAATGAGCAGTGAAATGGCCCAAAGGCAGGAAGCAGGAGAAAAGGAAAGGGACTTGATAAGCCACAAATGGATAATTATTCTCTAAATAATTAAAAGCTGATGCCATGCAAGGGAGAAACAGAGCTCAAAATACTGACATGACAGAAAATATTTTTTTTTTCCACTTGTGGAATTCTCTTCTGAACTTTTCAGAAATTATCAGAATGAAGCCCTTTCATTAAGAGATTCCCAACTCGGAAGCATCAGGTTCTTGCTGCTGCTGTGCGCATGCGCCGGCAGAGGCGCTCACGGCCTGGAGCGGTGGGGTGAGGACTTCAGCCTTGATTTGTTGTGCAGCTTTAAACAAGCCACCTTATCACCAGCTCTCTATTTTCTTATCTGTTTAGCCAGGATTATGTTGGCTGCTCACCCAGCAAATATATTTTAAAGATTAATGGAAGAGTGCTCGCATAGTAACTTTGAACTCTTTATGTCAGAATGATACACCATTCTTGTTGTGCCATTAAAATTAATAAAGAAATATTGAACTCACTTTTATCGAAACACAGAGCAACACTAACCCAAAGGCTGTATCTAGAAGACCTGAGCATTCGGTTTCAATATTTGCTAGAGGTAAGGAACAGGGAAAGTTAAGCATAGCTCCAGGCTAGTATTTTCTCTCAGAAGTCTGTTGCACACATCACACATCTTGAGGATTTTCTCCTAATCAGTTGATTGGACTTTTAAAATGTTGCTTTCACTTTGCTCTTTTATTCCCTTCACTCGGGAACCCACCGCACTCGTTACTAGCTGATCAGAATTGAGAGGAGCTGCCTCTGTCCATCAACTGTCCTGGGCTATGGAAGTTACTTTTCTGGTTTATGTTCAGTAATCTTTCGTGGGCAAGGACAGTTGCTTTCATTTTACTTCCTGGAGGCATATGAGGAATTAACTATAGGAAATGAATGGCTAAGAGAAAAAAAAAATAGATTAAGTGATGGTGATCATGGAGGACTAATATTTGTTAGGGCTGAAAAGTAATTTGACTTTGCTGGTGACTTTTCAAAATTCTTCAAATATAAAAGTATATAGATGCACATCATATTACAAGCTAATATATATTGTGCAATTACAATGTAAGCTGAATTGACTGGGTCCTGAATGAGATGTAAATGGATAAAAGACATACTTTCAAAAAGATTACTGTCTAGGCTGGGTGTAGTGGCTCATGCCTGTAATCTTTAGTGCTTTGGGAGGCTGAGGCAGGTGGATTGCTTGAGGCCAGGAGTTCCAGACCAGCCTGGACATAGCAAGACCCCAGTTTCTACAAAAAATTAAATAATTAGTCAGGCATGGTGGTGGCCACCTTTAGTCCCAGCTACTTGGGAGGCTGAGGCAGGAGGATTGCTTGAGCCCATGAGTTCCAGGCTGCAGCGAGCTGTGTTGTGCCCCACTGTACTCTAGCCTGAGTGACAGAGTGAGACCTTGTCTCTTAAAAAAAAAAAAAAAAAGAACAAAAAGACCTTACAGTCTAATTAAATAGAAGAAACCATGCAAAATTTAGAAAACTATTCTCTAAAATGAAGGTATAGATGTCTTCAGTAGTTAATATCTCAACTAAAATCCATGGCAAAAGGAACTTTCACATGAGTAGGTACATAATGTGTAAGTCTTTGCTAATTAATGCTTACCTTCTCATATTCAAAGTATTTTTAAGCCTGATTTATTCCAAATGTTATATAAACCTTACTAATTATATGTATATACTGAATATCAGGCCATATTAAGTTGGCATTAAGGTACAGGTAATTCAGAAAGAGAATGGGACAAGTATTTAAAAGTTCTCCATAATTTGAAAGAGGCTTTTAGGTCAGGAAATGAGGACTGTAACATCTGGTTAAAACTAAAAGAGAATTTTAACTAATTGTTCAAGTTGGACAATAGCCAAAACCCTGGAGTTAGCACACCTGGATAATATCTATATAATGTTTCTAGAGAAATATATTCTGGTAAGGAAACAAATAATAAAACTCTTAAAAGACTAATGAGGAGAATGGGGAAATTTTAGGAAACAAATTTATAGGATGATGTTGTATAATTATGTTTCAAGCTTTAGAAGACAAACCAGGTTATACAGAGAAATAAGAGAAAAGAAGCACCGTGAAATCTGTGTTGTTAAAAAAAAAAAAATGTCTCTACTGTCCTGTTTACACAAACAGACTAAGGAGGTTTAATACTTCAGTTTTCTTAACATATGACATATAGTTGCCATTTCAGTGAGATAGATTTAGATTTACCTTTCATTTCAATTTTGATAAATATTTCAATTTTCGTAAAAACCAGAGAGAGTGCATTACATTTGAAGTAAGACATGGTTAGTGAAGACAAAGGAGAAATAAGAGAAATTTCAGGTTGTAGATCAGAAGTAAGAAAAAAGAAAATCCTTAGAACATGTGTTTAGTAACCCTTAGGCATTCATGTTGCTGAGTGAAAAAAAAAAAGAAAGAAAAAGAAAAAGAAGCCTGCCAAAGTATTTAAACATAATTTACTGAGTGATTGAATTAAAAAATTCTAACTTTCACAGTGCAATGACCACACAAATTGATCTCACAGTCTTGTATGGTATTTGTCAAAGGTCCAATATTGCTAGTGTTTTAGAGACAAGGTATAGAAGTCATTTTAAGAAGTATGACCTTGTTGATAAGACCGTCTCTGGTTCTCTGCTTCATTCTCACCATAATGTGCAATGATCTGCCCAGACTGGATACCTTGGCTTCTTATTGGAAATTTGGGAATAGAACCAGAATCTTAGTATACTACTGTGAATCAGAAACGAAGACTCATACTAGGAACAGTAAACTAAAAACCACAGCTGTCAGCACTGAAATTATTGTATTAATAAAATTGTAGTATTAATGAAATTATAGTATTAATAAGGTATTAATACAGCCCCAATTAGAGGCACTAACCTGGCCATTGGTATAAGATGCCCAAGCAGCAGAATTATTAACCCAATACTGATTGGGTTTTAAAAACTAGTATGAAACTTTAGGTTGCTAAAGGTAAATTAAAAGCACTATTTCTTATGGATTTAAAGATGAAAGTTTCAGATAATTTTAGATATTAGATATAATTAATTTAATCTCAGCTAAAACATTGAAATACATATTAAAAAGAGGGAATTTATTAATCAACCTCCAGAGAATTGCAGAACGATGAGCCGTATTTTAAAAAGAATAAATAATAAGAAAATCTGATTACTTTCCTGATAGAATTTTGGAAGATTAAGTCATTGAAATTGCTATATTATACTTTGATTTTGGTTTTACAGATCATGAAATTATATTTGCAAATTTTATGCAAATTTACTAAGAGATTAATGTTGTCATGTTCTATAGACCTAGGACAAAGAAAATCCTGTTAACATCATTGGTTAAAAAATGTACAAAGAGATTCCAAGGTCATGGATTCTGTGTTTAGAAGAGCCAGGTGGTTTCATTCTCTTTTTATAGCCATATTTCTCACCTTTTGCTGGATGCACATATCTTATAAATGCTTATAGTTGATCACAATAATGGGCCAGAAAAGTCAGCACACCTACTGACAAAAGTGTATGTGGTATCATCATTGTATCATTCATTCTTTCAACGAATAGTTTTTGAACACTTACTGTAAGTCCAGGCATTGTTTGAAGGACTTGGAATATATAAGTGAACAAAACAGATGAAACCCTTTCCCTGGCAGAATTACATTATGGTGGGTGGGGGCAAACAATAAGAATAATAAATATGTAAATTATATAGTACTTTGGAAAGTGATGTGTGCTATAGAAAAAAGAAAAATTAGAGCAAGATAAGTTTATCAGATGTGTGGAAGAGTAGTGTAATTTTAAGTAGCGTGGTCAGGGTAGGTCTAATTGGAAAGATGACATTTGAACAAACACCTGAATGCCAGAAATGAGTTAGTCCTATCTGGGAGAAAAGTGTTCCAGGCAGAGGGAACAGAGGGAACAGTGGTCCTGTGAAGGGAGTGTGCATCTGGGTAGTTCAATACCAGATGAAGTCAGAGAGTCAGCAGGCCTTTTTGGTCCCTGTAAACACTTTAGTGATTACTCTGAGTGACAAAGAAGTCATTGGATAGTTTTCAATAGAGAAGTGAAATGATCTAACTTGGTTTAAAAGGATCATTCTGGCAACTCTTAAAAATAGAACCTAAATGGACAAGGAGAGAAGCAGCATGACCTCTTAGAAGGCTCGTATAGTAATACAGGGTTAACGTTACAGAATGTAATTATTTTAGGAACCACAACATTGAATTTTATAGTCTAAGTTCCATGAAGGCAAATATTTTTATTTCAATATACCTTTAAAATTAAATTATTTCCAAGAGTCATTTATTGAAACAATATTTGATCCTCAAATTTTCAAGACCATAAATCAAATACATAATTTAATTAGTGTAATGATTTATGTGTGCGATACTTTGCAGCTTTCTATACGCTTTCATAGGCAAGAACTTATTTAAACTGTGCAAAGACGCTGTGAGGTTGGAGAGCTGATCATCATTATCTTATCTAAAGTAAAGATAGTTTATCCAACTAGTTAGTAGCAGAACCAGGATGGGAATCCAGGCATTTTTACTATAAGCTCTTTCCCCTCTATCACTTTGCCTCAGACAAGTCTTTGGAATTTCTTATAATAGGACATGATCTACATTAAAATTATTGTTAATGGCCTACAAATGAAGGAAATTTTCAGAAGATATTAAATCAGAGGGGAAGGGGTAGTGCACAGGCAATTAATGAGAGAGAAATAATAAAAATCAATCCTGATAACTTTGGTACTTTATCTCCTGACCCCTTATTTTCACCTAAAAGTCACTTATTCAAATACTACTAGATATTGGAGCTCACTCAAGGTCAAAACTTATGATGATGTGGCTACTAGCCAAAGCTAACTTTCTGTCAAAATTATCTTTAAAAGAGGCTAGGCTGAAGGTGTCTTCTAGGTCAAATATAAAGGTATTTCAAAAACCCTGGGTCAAACACACCTCTTAAAAAAATTAAATGATGTGAGATTTGTCAAAAATTAGTAAAGTCTCTGAAACTCCATTTAAGAAGTTAAACTACCATAGATTATAATGCTTGCCAGCTTTTCAAAATTAAGAACTCTTTCCCCACATCTGCTTGAAAAACAGTCAAACGGTTATTTTAAATTTCACTAGCAATGGCTGTCCTTTTCCCATTCCATTCCCATCTCAAAACCTCTGAGCAACCCTTCTAATCCTTGCTGAATGAGCTATTTCATGATATATGATTTCAAACTCTCTAACAAGTTTGACCTTGAGTAAGGATTTGGATTTTGCCTTATATCTCTGGAATTCTCCTTCCATCATGCAACAGTGACCAGTCTTAGAAGCCGTACTTCCTAGGTTGACCAGTAGGCCCACTTGATTGGGCCCAGCTGTGGCTCCAGAGCCCATTGTTTCTTCAAGTTTTCTTTTCTTGAGAGGGAAGAGAAGCTTGAAGAACAAAGTTAGGAAAGTTGGGTTGTCGGAGTAGCCAAATCTCCTCTTGAATGAAATGGGCTAATCAACCTAGACTGAGTATAAAATAGTACTTACTGAGCTCCTGCACTGTTGTCAGGGTACTGAGTCTGATGCTTTCACAATTAACATTTTATTTATTTCTCCTCAATCTTGTGAGGAGGATGTAAAATATGTTTATACTATATTGATGTATAAATTGAGTCTCAGAGACTTGAAGTAACTTGTCTAAGAAAGAACATTTCAACCAAAGACAACTGACTCCGAATCCCAGAGTGCTTTTTCCTCTGCCATACTGCCTCTCAAAACTGACCTAACCCTGGATCTTATACATAATCTCTGAGCCCTACTGCTACCACATCCTTTACATTGTAATAGGGATATGAATGCCTTTGAGGGTCTGAAAATATCCAAGTATATTATGGCTACAGATTAAATTCATTCATTCATTGAGAAAACATTTATTGGAATGAGGACAGCTCAATCAATGTACATTGTGGTAAAAACTGAAATTAATTAGCTGAGATAGATGTATGTCCTAGAATCAAATATTAGTCAATGATACCTAGCCTACGTAAGTGTTCTTTAAATAAAACTGAAGACTCCACTGGCCATAAGAAGGGATGACATAGCTAAAAGTCAGAATACAAATTTGGAAAGCCTCTTTTTTCAGTTTCTACTTTGCTTAAATATAAGTACTAAAATGCAATATTATTAAAACAGGAAAAGAACCACCAAAGAAAGTAAAATGATTATGCATTGAAGTAAAATATTGATGATTATTTCTGAGAGGAATGCTGACAGACTATATGTGAAATCTGATTAGAAGATTAATGTCAGATATATTAGCTACAGATGATCTCTCCATATCGATTTAAATCACATCACTCAAAAGAATGACCCCTCTGAAGTTTCAGTGTTCATTCAGTGATAATGACCTAGATTCAGAGCAGTACCTGACATTCCACTCCATCCTCCTCTTCATTGTCCTGAGGAAGACATCCTGGGTCCAATTTGTCTTTCTTTCCAAGTCCAAAATGTTGTTCTCTCAAGATCATTATGTTTTCTTCAAATTAAAAATATGAAGACTTAGGTTTTTTTTTCCACTGATAAAAACTATATTCTGACATTTGTCATTTACCTTGTTTTGGAAATGCACTATCACTTCTTAAGATCAGTCACTAAGCTCAGTAAGAATCTACCAAGTAGAAGTTACACAAAGGGAATTTATGAGCAATGTTATAACATAAAACCTCAATTTTATTTTCCCCCACTTGTTTAATATTTGAGATCAATTTCTCAAAGGAAAGAAATGACACTGCCTACAGATTGTCAGGTGAAGGCAACCTTTCTTGGGTTTGTCTATTAAAATTTGAAAGCATAATGGGAAAAAAAAAAGAGATAGGACCAAATGATCTTATGCTTCTCTCTCTTCTCTTCTCTTCCCTTCCTCTCCTCTCCTCTTTTTCTTTCCCTCCATCTCCTTCCTCTTTGTTCTTCTATTTATTAAGCTTTTAGCTGAAAAAGTCAATAATCTGAATAGGTAGAGCAGAATAAACAGGTATGGTCCCTTTTCATTTTAGTGTAAAAAAAGACATCAGCACTGATAAATACACATGTGGTCATGCACACAGAAACATAAACAATGCTCTGAAACAACTGTGCAATGTCTCATGAGAAATACGCACTGCTCACGATTCTAAATAAAGATGTTTTAACTAAATACAAGTGGGTGTTCATCAGTGTTCTTTCTACATTTCCTTTGCATAACAAAGGATTAAGTCCTTTGTCATTCATTTAACCAAAATGTTCTGGGAATCAGTTTTTTAAATATGTGATATGTTGGGATTGGACAGGTGATGTCTAAGGTTCTTTTTGCTATTAAAATGCTGTGATAATTAAATATCTCATAAAACATCAGATTTGTTGTCCTTACATGCTGCTCTTTTTTACATTATGAATTCCTCTTTTAACTCATGTACATTTTACATTTACTTCCAAATTGTAGATTTTCAAGCCTGTTTCCTCAGAAATCAAATGGCATAAAATGTCAGGTCTTCCAAATTTCAGAGATGACATATAAAGTGCTTAATTTCTGGTGGATATTTAATAATGGTATTGGTAGACAATAATGAACTTGAACTCTACTATTAGAGAACTAGTGTCATATTCCCCTCCACTGAAGATCACTCACAGACAGGTATGATTTTGGCTTAATGATAGGGGCTTCATCAGATTTTAGATCTAGAATGGTTTAGGGCCATGTTGCATTCACTCAATGGGAAATAGAACACGGAAAAAGGCCCAGGACAGAAGAAGTACAGGCTGCCTCAAAAGAGATTTTTTTTTTTTTTTTTTTTGAGACAGAGTCTCGCTTTGTTGCCCAGGCTAGAGTGAGTGCCGTGGCGTCAGCCTAGCTCACAGCAACCTTAAACTCCTGGGCTCGAGTGATCCTTCTGCCTCAGCCTCCCGAGTAGCTGGGACTACAGGCATGCGCCACCATGCCCGGCTAATTTTTTATATATATATCAGTTGGCCAATTAATTTCTTTCTATTTATAGTAGAGACGGGGTCTCGCTCAGGCTGGTTTTGAACTCCTGACCTTGAGCAATCCGCCCGCCTCGGCCTCCCAAGAGCTAGGATTACAGGCGTGAGCCACAGCGCCCGGCCCCTCAAAAGAGATTTAAGAGACAGTTTTGTTAGTTTTCCTTCTATACTGTACTATGTTTATGGATTCTTTTAAACTTCTAAGCAAATAGCATATAGCATGGATGATAGAATCTGCCAGTTTCAACTAAAGACTCAATATACTTTACAAAGTTTTCAGATTCAGCAAAACAAAAGACATTGCATTAAAGATATTTCTCTTAACTGTCAAGCCCACATATCCATGGAATTTTTTTTTGTTGTTGTTCACTTACACCAATGCATCAAAATTTGCCTAGTATGACCCCTTTAAAATCTAGGAAGACTTGTGAGTTCATTTTCCCAATAGAAATAAAATATTTTCACTTAGAAACTGAAACACAATATTTTTTCAAGAAATTAATTCTACATTTAGAAGGTTCCACTGAAAACAAACTATAGTTTTAATAAGGGTCCTGAAATTCAATGACATGTGAATGTTCCCTTATTAGAGTACAACTTACATTCATTAGGAGTGTGACTAAATTTCCTATTTAATTTTAGATTAATGAAATAAATGCTTTAGTATAGCTCTCTATCTTTTCTAATCCTGATATTCTATGAATGAATAGGGCAACAAGCCAAGTTCTGGACTTATTTTCTGCCTGTCACACGGGGTCAAAAGGCTGAAATTACTTAGAAGATTGTTTATCCCATTCTGAGGACAAAGGAAGTTATAAGAAGTCTTTTGGTAATCACAGAGATGTGATGAAGAACTCTTGTGAGATGAATGCAATGTTTTCTCTGGTGATAGGATGAATGCTTCACCATAAACCTCAATAGAAGGCTACAAAATGGGTGCAGTGATCTCTTTTGGGGACTTGGGAATAAGTGGCCTCACTAAGCTACAAGGGCAAAGTGAAATGATACCTTTGCAGTTTCTAACAGCTCAGAAAACTCCACTCTGACATTTCATTTTACCTCCGCAAACAACTGCAGTGAAAAATAGCCTAGACACATTATAGGATATGCCCTTATGCATGATATTTTGTATCAGATATATCAGTCACATTGCAAAGGACTTAGATCAACTTAAAAAAAATAAAACCCAATAGAATGATTACAGCCGCTGCCTAGAATGACAAGTATTATCAACAAAAATTAATCAGGCGCATCTTTTAGTGAACTCAATTAATAATGTGCAACAACAGGGTCTCTTTTCTTAAGATGAAAATTAATTAGTGGAGGGAAGGTCACTTGGAGATGCTGACATCACTCATCAGAATGCTCTGGCAGCTCTAATTATTTGTCTTCCAGGCTTGGGTGATCAGAAATTATTGCAATACCTGAGCAACATTTTGAAAAAGCTTTGTGCATGGCTCTTTTAATTAGACCTGGTATTTGATTAATGCAGTAGAAGCGTTTAGATCAGCCTCTTATCATTGAGTGACTTAGAAGTTTTAGGGAATTATACTGTGTAAGACAGGGTCACTGAAGAGGTTTTGAATCTATATATTTTTTATTATTAAAAGAGTTATAATGTTAAATTCGATTTATCTTTCTCTTATTAGCGCTTCATTCATCGCCAAGCATGCTAAGGTATGAAATATAATTTTATGAATTCATAGTTTAAACATATTTTTGCCCTTTAGCTAAAATAGGTGTGCTTGGAGTTTTTGAATTGAACATTTAATTTGAAAATCTTTAAGGACTTAGGGTACGAAAATATCTCAAAAAATAAATATAATCATTATATCAAAATTTGACATTAAAAAATTTAATTATGTTCTTTTATGTACAGACATTGCAAGCTGTAATGTGAATATAGAGGCACACTACCTTGGGAAAATGGACCAAGAAAAAAATTGTGAAATTGATAATGTTAATATAAATGTATTTATTTCATGAGTTGAATGACTGAATTTCCAAATTTTTGAGGATTAAAAAATTAGCTAGATGATAAACCTTGTCTATACTAAGTGGGCAATAGTTTAATTTTTTAGTTTTTAATGCAATTACACGTGGTATTTGTACCCTCACTACCTTTTTAGCTGATGTTCACTTAAGGTATTGAAGATCAGCTATGGTTTAAGTATATATTTCTTCAAATAATAGCATTTTTAGCTGAAGGAGGACATATTCAAATCTTTAAAACTGTGATCTATAAAGCACATCTAACATTGTACATGACTTTCTATCATTGAAGAGTCATTTACCTGAACTTACCAATCTAATTTTCCCCCATTTATAATAGGATCAGGGGCATTAAAGCCTCAACTAAGTTTGACTCCTAGGTAGAAACAGTGTGGGGGCTTCACGTGCAGGTGAACGACCTTTGTCTGGAGGCCCCAGCTCAAGATGATGAAGGTGAATTACACTCTTCTCCTTTCCTCCTCTGCTAATTCAGGGGCGGCATCGCTGTGAGGGTGACTTTACAAAGAGAGAGATGCCCTGAAATATGTTTCCAAAACTCTTATAAAAACAATGGAAGGTGATACTTCATCGTTTGGGAGGAAAAAATCCCCAACACTCTGTGTCTTATATTTGTTTCCCCTGTATTTATTGGTCTTACTCTTCTTTTCCTTCACCCCTTAGTACCATGCAAGTTGTCAGGCTGTATGTGATTCCTTTGGCTGCATGATTGCAGTGGAAACTCTAAGACAAGTCTCCGGAGAGCAAAGCTCCCTTCAGCCCACCCCAGTTCACTCCGCATTTCATCCACTTCCAAAGGTCAGAGTCCTTTCTGGTGGAGGGAAAGAACTATTAATATAAAATAGCAAATGTTCTCAATGGGCTAGTGGGGCTATGCTAGCTGAGCAAAGAAGAAATAAGTAGGTAATAGAGTCTAAATTTGGAAATTTTGCTGCCCACTTACCCACTAACCTAAAAGCATAGGGTGTGTGTGTGTATGTGTGTGTGTCTACACACACCATGCATATACATTTATTTTCAAGAACATGGCTTATTTTACATATTAATGTACCTGTTGATCCAATTAGAGAAGCAGCATAGAATAGTAATAGGAGCTTGGCTTTAGATTAAAAAAACCTCGGGGTCAGATCTTGACTCTGGCTGTTTAATATCTGTGTTATCATGGATCAGTGAGTGAGTCTCTTTGGACCTAAATGCTTTCACCTGTAAATGGAGGTAATAGTCCCCAATCTCATAAGGAGGTGTGTAGGAAAATTAAATGAGATAATATATGTGAAAATACTTGCTAAAGTGAATCAAACACTGTAGTAGCTCAATAAATGTTAATTTGTAATTTTAGGTACTGATGTTTTTGATTATCTTCCAGCTATTCATAAAAGGATCTGTTTTGATTATTTTCAGTTTTATAGATCATCTTTAAAGTGAGCTGAACTACACTTTTTAAGAAATAAATGTACCCTTAAAATCAACAAGTTGGTATTTATATATCTTAAAGTATCTAGCATACGTGGTTCAAAGTATCTCTATTGGAATTACCTGGGATATAGCTATGATTTAGATGTTAACAAAAAATAAAGTAACTTATCCTATACTCACTGGTAAAACACTTTAGATACTTATTTCTACTGATGAATTATGCATGCAAAGGCCAAATGGGGCTCATTGATTTATTTTCCCTCTTTTATGCCTTGATTTTCAGGCTATGTGCAAAGCAGTGTATATTTTTTCTGTCCTGAACTCCCACTGACTATATTATACTCATGGGGCTCTTCAAGTGGAGGAGACACGCAGCTATGCTCACGGATGGCAGGTCGGCCTATAAAGCCAAGGTAGTGAGCGGGCATTTGGGAGAAAAGATTTTAAAATTAGTGTCAGATGTGGAATTGTTAGGCTGAAGCACAAGCATCTCTACTTAGATGTCAATTCTTTTCACCCTTCTATTACACCTTTAAAAAACTCATCATTTTGAAATCTTTTAAAAACTTAAAATTACGATTGCAGAGTAGACGTGCAAAATCATGAGCCTGGCTAACTTTTAAAATTTAGCAAATATTTATATAGCACTTACTATGTGCCAGACACTATTCTACGTCATTGTAAGTATTAATGAGAAAGAAAATCCCAAATTGGGAACAGCGTGCAGTTTCCAGAAAACGATAGATAGCAATAAATGGGAAAAATGCCTTAAAAACTTGTATTTAATACCTTTTTATATTAATTGGTATTACACAATGAGTATCACCTACCTTGAATGATAAACACCAAGTCATTAGTTGTCAATGAGAGGAAGATTTTCTGTTTTGCAGCCCCCTGTCAGATTTCTGGTTAGGGGACCACATTCCACTGAGAGAGGGCGATTGTGTTATAGCAATGTGCCATTGCTCTTGTGTGGGATCACAGAGTCCTTAGTATATGGGACTGTCTCTGGTATCCCTCTGTTCTTGTGTGCAGTCATTCCAGGGCTGCAGATCGGTGTGGAATAAGCTGCCCTCTGCTCCTCAGGCCACCTGCAGCGCCATGGGGAAGCCTGGGCCATGGTGTCTGGAGATTTGCTTTCAAGTCCTGAACCTGTCACTAACCCACCATGAGCTCGTTACGGTTACAGCTGACTCTGAGATTCAAGGGATATGTCCCATCAGATTGTGCGTTTACAGCATTAGCAACTGTGTTTAATTCATGTTTGTGTCTCTGGTGGTAAAGGAAGGGTGGTAGCTAAAATTTCCCCCATGGGGTAAAGATTCCTCCTTCCTTTTACTCAGCCTGCTTACTTGGTGCAGAACCAGTTTCCTACTCAAAGGACAAATAATTTACTACGTTATGACAACTCATTCATTTTATTGTTAGAGAAATTAACGCAAAGAGATCTTTAGCTGAGGATACCATGACTAACACCCGATTTAAATGTAGTGATTGAAACTATTTTCAACCCTCTTTAGTAAGTTTTCTAAAATTTAACCTCCAGTCCTTAAAAGTGGTGAACACATTTTGTTAGCCAGCATTTTGGTCTTTTCATTTCACTTCTGATACTTGCTAATTATACAAAAGCATAGTTTATTTGACAGCAATTGATTGGGTACTGATAGTGTGAACTGAAAGTTCTCACTAAATATTGTCAAAGGGAGAAAAGTTTTGAAAATATTACATGTAAAAAAAGCAAGTATCATCTGAAAGATGATAAAGTTTTTATGAAAGACTATAAGTGAGAATTTTCAGGGTAGTAATTTAGGGACGTCCATGTTGATTAGTTATCATTTAATAGTACAAACCCTGGCTGGCTACAGGGGTTTAAAAAAGTCACTTCACTTGGAGCCTCAGCTATCTTATCTGAAAATTGAGTTTGGGCTGAGATGGGCTGTCTAGGCTCTACAATTTGTCAGTACCTAGATCCTGAAAAGGGGTACTTGAGTAACCTGAAGAATTGTAAAAGTCACAAATCTCCTAAAAGGAAGGAGCTAACATATCTAGACCACAAAATGATCTCAGATTTTCTGTAACATCTATCTGTCTACTGTAGGTAAGCTGTAAGATCATTCAAGATTCCATAGTTACTTTAAAATGTCCTACTTTATTTATAGGTAAGTAACCCTTTCTCTCATTCCTTCCCAACTCATGTGAACAATTTCTCCCTAGGATTATTTAACAGACTCACATTTATGCACCTAACTTGCCTACCAAGCTTTAAATACATTATATTTAAAGTTGGGTAGACTTGAGGTGTTTTCAGATTTGAAGTAAAATATGGTACTTTTGGAAAGGTCCTATTATCAGTTGCCTGCTGAAATTTCTATTAATTTATAGCATTTGAAGCAAATTATAATAAACAAGCCCTTTACTTCTTAGCACCATACATCTTATTGTCTACATGATCCGATGAGTAACTGATTAAATTAGCACAACCTTTCTCTGCATTGAGACACAGGGCTCTATTGGCAATAGTATATATCATTTCTTAACAAATTCCTCTGTGATTTTTCTTAAGCCTGTTAGTTTGATTCTGTTCAATCAATAAGAAATGTTCATAAGAAAAATATTGCTGGTAGATTCTTCCTCTTTCTCCAGGACATATCATAGTTTAACTTGTCAGAAGTATTTCCGTGTATAAACAATAAAACCTTTCTCTGTTTGCCAAATATAAGGGTGCTAAAGTTATCCTGTCAAATGCATCACCTCAAGCTATATAGCTAAAGATAGGCATTTGATCACCTTGCCAATTGTTTGTTAGCTGAGAAACAAAGGAAACTACACATGTATATTAAAACTGATTAGCATTGTACCCTAAAGCAATTAAATAAATATTAGAAGAAACTCCCACAGCCCTTTGTTTTGCTATAAGGGGCTCAGCTGTGCTCTTTCTAACCCTAACTACATCACTTCAAATTACCAGTAAATTAACAGAGGAACACTTTCAACCTCAGAGCAGATTTGATCCAAATAGTCTTTAAATGCCATTTCTGTTCCTATTAACCTAAAGATCGGCATAGCAGATATTTTCTCGAGGCTGCCCAGCAGTCCAGGGCATTAACGGTGAAGTTGTGACAGCACTTTTCATGATGATTTATGATTCCGTGTTTAACTTGATTACGCCAATGCTGACTCTGAATACTATTTCAATTAGTGCACAGAAGGTCATATCACAAATATTCCTCTATAATCTATTCCTATTAACACTAATACACAGAGTAACCAAATCTTTTCACCCTTGTTGATTCACATCATCTATAGCCCTAACTGCAGGCTTGTTTACCAGTTTACTGCTTTGGACACTTCCGAAATGGTAATTTTCATTCCTTTGAGTATCATTAATAGCTGTGCCATGACATGGGGAATAACGCATCTCCCTGCTGGCATTTGTGCATTAATAATTATCAAAGTCTCAGATTTATTAAACAGGAGGTATGCTTTCTAAAATGCCTGTCTAGAGCATTATTTCATGACCAATTACTAAATAAACATACAAAAGATTTTTTTTTTTAGAGAAATGAAACTGGCTTCCGCCTAAAATCAATTTTAGCAACAACTCTTCTCTCATTATTGCTCCCTTAACGACTTCAGGGAATTGCTCCTGTTTATATGTAACCAATCATAATCCTGTTTTCTTTTTTGGACTAATTTCTACGTCTAATCATTGGGGAAAACTGAGAATATTGGGGCATCAGGTCTTTCCTTTTTACCTGCACACTGTTTATTAAACAGTCCCTGTGGTACAAAATTAAGACTACAAAGAGGAAAGGAGTTTAAAAAAAAAAACAAAAAAAAAAAACTTTTCAATTTGTCCAGAGGTTAAAGTGAAACCAACTGCTAGAGACAAAATCCACACATCATTTAAACAATTAGTGAGGAATGTTCAAAGACTTAATGTTCAAAGTGCACACAATTTGTATTTTAAGTTGTATGCGGAGGGAATCTAGACTTAAAGTTAATTAACAATAAACCAAGAGGGCTTCATCGCAGACGTTTAACTACGCGGGGAGAGGCTGGCGTCCAGCGGAGAGCGTGGTGGGAAGTAGGAATGGGAAGCTGGAATGTCACGGAGCTCAGTGGGCCCCCAATAAATGCTTTATTAACAACGATGATGTCAGCCTTGCAAAATATTAAAGGGGCCTCGTCTTTGCAGCTTGCTTTTTTCCTATTTTTTTTTTACTGACCTGACATTTTTTTTTTTTAATTTTTTATAACGCAGTATTTACAGAAAGGGAAAAAAAAAGCCCAGTAGTAGAGTATTGTTTAACAACTCATTATTGCCAATGCTTTTAGGGATTCTCCAGAAATCAAAACTCATAGTCATGTTCCTCTCACAGCTGATTTTACTGATAGTTCATGAGCTACTCTCTGTAAGCTAAGTGCTTGTGGGAGCAAGAAAGAGCTTTTTTTTTTTTTTTTTCCTTAAGGGAGGAGCTGAATTTGTATGATTTTTCTCACTTTTTAAAAGTCAAAACAGATGATAAAATTTATGAAAATATCAATTGGTATGGTCTTATTTCTTTTCAGTGTTTTTATATCATTGTTCCACATACCCCTTCAGAAAGATGGAGGCAGTTAACCAATACTATGTATCAATCAAACCCTTTGTTCCCTTTGTCAACACACTGACTTCTCTTAAGATTTCCTTTCTTTCCATATAGACTCTATTTCTAGGTCATCTTTCGCACCTGTGTCCTGTATTCCAAAGGTCTGTCCTCTCCTACTTATCCTAGCTACACTAGTAACTAAGTCAGATAGTACCTAATACTAGATTTGCAAAAAAGGAATTTTTGAGAGTATAAAAACAAAACTACGCTAGTAAAATGATGTGTGATGGGATTACAATTTGAAGATGAAAGTGCTATTAAATAACTCTTTTAACATAACATAGAAGACGTTATCTATTGAATTTGTAAAGCTTTCCCTGCTTGTTGGAATGTTAGAGAACTCAGATGTTTGGCTTTGGCCCCCCTACAGGAGTTACATATAAAGTCCAGGAAGATATAGTCCCTGTTTTTGAGATGTGCATGTCTAATCTCAGATATGGAAGAGCCTTAAAGCTGAAAGAAAAATGGACCCTAAGCTCACAAACTTTCAAATACCTATTATACCGAATGCCTATTCTATGTTGCAAAGTAGATTACACAAACTTGAGAAACTGGGAAGATCTTTCTTCATCCCTTTCAATAATATACATTAATGGACTGTGTACAGTGCCTGGCACACGATAGGTGCTCAAGGAAAATGAGTTTTCTTCCTCCCATCCTCTCTACTGTTTTCTACTCTCCCTCTGTGTCACTCACTATACCCTGGACTCAACTTGCAAAGATGAAACTGGCCAGATGGAAGCCAGTTATCCTGGAGGTGTGCATTCTATAACTGTCCTGTCAACCCTCCCCTTCACCATGGTTGATATCAAATGGGTTTGAACAAGCAAGCTGTTTGCAAAGTTTTTTTGATACATGAAGGATTAACTGTCCATTCCAATACTAGAATCTTGATTGAAAACTTATTTAGAAGTAGGAGGAAAATACAGAGGGGGATGGGGGAAGAATTTCATGCCAGTATAGCAAAGTGAGAGAGAGAATCATCTAATATCTCTTAGTTGCCTGTAGACACACCTAGTTGCCTATAGACATACTTAAGTATGGACTGACAAAGACGAATGAACCTCCTTATTGTTGCATTAATAGGATAGTTAGAGTTAAGGATCAGTGAGCATTTATTCTTATAATAAAAGCTTTCTTTAGTTTTCCATATAAATGTACCTCTTTGTATAATAGTATCTATGTAGTAATCATAAGTGATGCTTAGCCTACACGTCTGAGTGATTAGGGAATAGTTATAAATTTTTATATGCATATATCTATATCTCCATGTGGATATAGCCTGCCTTCCTTTCACAGGTGGTTCATAAAAGGGTTGTAATAGAAAAGATCCACTTCAAATGAAAGGTTGAGCTGTTATGTCTAGATTGAGAGCGATCAGAGATTAGCCCCTTGCCCTGAGTAATTTATAAAAAGCAAATGAGGGACTGGTGGCCATGAAAATAAATATAATTAACCCACTTAGAAAAACCTTCACCCTTGTTACAGATAGTTTCTGGTTGATCGGGCTGACTAGCATAACACACAAATAAATTAAGAAAAAGATTCCAAGATTTTAAAGTTTCTTTCTAATTTCTTCATAAATAATTGGACTGTAGAAGAATAGGCCCATTTTTCAAACTCTGAATAAGCACCTCGTGTATATGAGTCAGTTCATAATTTTTGCACAGATGTCACACTCCACAGGATATAAAAACAAACTAAAGATAGCCAGCCATATAATGTGTAGATATATCATCGTTACAGATGCTCAGTAGAGCTTGTGCACTTTTTTTCCCCCAAAACAAATCTCAAATCTACATATTTTGAAGATATAAATTTCTCATTTGTTATTCTTGGACATGCTCTTTATTTTTTTTTTTTTAAGTGAATTTTTTTAAAGTCCCAGGCCCACAAAGCTGGCATGCAACTGACTGGGCTGGAAAAGCATCCCTACACAAAGAAGATACAACAAAGGCAGGCAATGTGGTTCTCTGACACAGCCTACCGAAAGAGCCTGCTTCGTGAGAACTAACAGTGTTCTTTCCAATTAATTCAGGATTTTGGCTCAGCCCTTTGGAGTCCTGTACCCTGACTGGAAATGTTACTGACACACGTAATTTACTGCAAATCTTCTTTTTGGGGCCTGGAACATAACAACAATGCATCTCTTTAGGACTGGGTGGAAGAGGGAAAAATCTTTCTTGTAGGTGGCACTTCCGGTTTGTTTGCACCCGTAGTTCATTTGAGCTCTCTCTGCAGACTGATGAAATTATGTGACTGCTACTCCACTGTATTTCTATATTACCTTAAACAGAGGGTTGAGTAGAGTTAAGGTAGTTCTCTGGGGACAGCTGCTTTATAAGGAGAATGTCAAAAATTTATCATAATCCTTTCCTCAGGAAGCACCCTAAAAGGGAATGTCCAACTGGAGGTTTCATTTCGATGGCAGAATAATTTTCTTGTGGGGAGTTTAATAGCCTGGGTTTGAATCCTGACCCTATTACATCTGACTATGTGACTTTGAAATATTTAACTTCCCAAGCCTCAGTTTTTGCACCTATAAAATTGGGATGACATTAGTACTTAGCTTTAAGTCATTGTGAGGATTAGATAGTGCATGTAAAAGTGACTGGCACATAGAGCTTAGTCCTTGTTATTGTTCTTGCCACTTTGCATATTACATGGAAGGAAACTTTTGCTGCAAGGTCTGTGGGAAATACAAGGAACAAAGAAAGAGAAACACTACTTCAAATGGAAGGAAGTAAGCCAGGGAGTTCATTACTTCCAGACGTGACATAAGTTAAGAAATACACAGTAAATTCCTTCCCAATGCATTAATAATAACATTATTAATAACAATATAATAATGGTAATGATAGCATCTAACATTTATGTCATCTCATTTACTTACTACATCAAACCAATATTTTGTGAAATGATTCTAGTATTGGAATGAAAAATTAATCTTTAATTATTAAAAAGCTTTGTGAATATCTTATTGTCATCACCCATGGTGGACCAGGGAAGGGCAGAGAGAGCTGTAGAATATATATCTTCAGAGAAACTGATTTCCATCTTCTGGACAATTCATCTTGCATTCCCTCATACAAGTCCTAAACTACCTCTATAAGTTAAAATATTGTCCTAGGTAGAGATCCAATCCATTATGGTAATTCTTTTGTCCTTTTTTTTATTGTTCTGAAATTCTTGTAGAGAAGTTAGTCAGTAGATGAACCTCTTCACCATTTGTGCTTGAGAACATGTTTTCCCTGATGTAAGCGGTGAATTAGGTTTATTATATTATTATAAATGATAGATCAGGAGTAACATGGATGTGTTAGACAATTTTTTTCTCTTTTCTTCCTTTCTTTTCTCCCCTTTTTTCTTTCATTCCTTCGCTCCTCCCTCTGTCTTTCCTTCCTGCTTTCCTTTTTCCTTTCCTCTTCTTCCTCTGTTCTCAGTAATTGATAACTAGATAGAATACTTTTGAGGTCATATCTTTGACTCTGTTCATCATACTTATTATCACAAAATTAGTTTTTTTATAACTATTCAGTAATAATTTCTTGTTATTGTACTATAAATATACTTTCAGAATAAATTCAAGGACACCCAAACTATAATACAATAGGAATAAATAGGTTATGTTTATGAATGTGATGTCCACATTTTTTTCTTTTTTTTTTTTTAGAAATTAGGTCTGGCTCTGTCACCCAGACTGAAACGCTTATAGCTCACTGCAGCCTCCAACTCCTGGGCTCAAGTGATCCTCCCACCTCAGCTTCCTGAGTAGCTGGGACTATGGGCATGAGCCATGTCTACATTTTTTGTTCCCTATGTAGGCTCCTTTCTCTGTTACAGATTCTAGAAAGTCAGACACAAAAAAGGCTGCAGTGGGATTTCATTTCTGAAGTGAAGTTAGTTTTTAATAGACATAAAAGAGATCACTACAAGATATAGATTCTTATTTCAATTTTAAAATTCTCCAAATATGAACTGACCAATTCCCCCCAAACAAGCTTTGTCCACTATATTTTAGTGGACAGGTTATTGTCCACTAAAAATATGCTTATTTCAGGTTAAACATATTTTTCTCTAAATATTATATACTACTTTGATACATATGAATTAAACTTAATAATAGTCTGCTATTAATTTTAAACCTTGAATTTAGAAAAGCAATTCTAGCTTTCTTTTGCCTAAACTGACTTTGCCCTTATTGAATACGTACCACAAAAAGTGACAACACTTATGGTGCCGACAGCTAGAGAGCCTCTTGGGGCTGCACCAGTCTGCAATAAATGAAAAGCTCTTTTAGACTGAATTTTAGTTGTATATTGTTATTTGTCTTAGAATCCATTTATTAGTCCAGAGATAATGTGACAGTTGACTCTTACAGTAACACAGTACTCATTAGCTAGCTTGACAGGGAGGTGCCAACATCCACTGGAGATTGTATTTTATTAATCTTCATGGCTCATTTGGAAGCCTGGCTGGCTATCTTGTAATGTGCCCTCGTGCTGACTGGGACAGGGATGTGTAGCCATGCTTGTGACTGAAGAATATAAACTTGCATGATAAGATGCTTCCCTTTCCTTGACCTGAAATGCAGAGACCTAATAAAGCCCGAATGGAATGTTGCATCCAGTGAAAATTTCTTTCCAAGAATCTATAGCATTCACAGAAAAGGACCATTTGAATTTAAAACTACTCGGTGTTTGGTTGATACACAGTCATCCCTCAGTGTCTGTGGGGGACTAGTTCCAGGGGCCCTCCTGTGGATACCAAAGTCCACAGAGACTCAAGTCCCTAACCCAAAATGGTGTAGTATTTGCATATAACCCATGCACATCCTCCTGTATACTTTAAATTATCTCTAGATTACTTATAATACTTAATACTATGTAAATGTTCTATAAATAGTTATTATAACATATTGTTTAGGGAACAAAAAAAAGAAAAAAAACCTTTGCACACGCTCAGTATAGACACGACTATCTATTTTTCTTCCAAATATTTTTGAGCGCAGTGGGTTAAATCCATGGATATGGAACCCACATTTACAGATGGCCAACTATATATGCCAAAAATCTGGGGAAAACTTAATTAAGTTTAAGGTAAATTTTTGAATGACTTGAGAGATTTTAGTTTGGCATGATGTCTTTGTCTCTTAATATTTTTTTTTTTAGTAATAAAAATTGTCCTCTAACTTGATCCACATTTTCTTCAAACTTACTAAATTTTCGTAAATCATGGACTTTGGATCTTTGAAAAATCTTAGCTTGTGTTGGAACAAGCTAAACTAAGCATCATGACTCACAGCTTCTAATGGTCTTATTCAGTTGATTTTTTTTGTTGTCAGTTAGATTTTTGTTTGGGATTATTTTATTGGGTCCTTTACCAACCATACAGAAGTTTCTTATAAAGTAGTTGCCTATTTTAAAAAATGATTTGCATAAATATTTTGGAAGAAGGTTAAAAAATCTCCAAACCATCATACTTTGGTGACTCTCCGAACACATATTAGCTATTATTTGGTTTCTAAATGTCAACATATAGTATCCTAAGTCTACATTTCTTATGGAGTTTTTACTTATTTCTCACCAATTCAAACATATTTTATTTTATTTTAACTGAAAATAGATTTGATTTGGATGTTTTCTTTGGCACTACACTAATAAGGCTAATCAAGATGAGATTCCAAGGCTTAAAAAAATGAAATCAACATGTGGTTTAATTCTCACTACTAATACTACCCTGAAAGACTGTTAAGCTTCTGATAGAAAACAATAAAAAACAAGGAAATTCACTGTTAAAACGGCAGCATACCATATGTCCTTTAATACCTAATTACAACAGGGGCACAATAAGAAAGTCATTAAACCTGCACCCTATTGTGCATAGGTATCAGAGCACATATGGCGCGTTTCAACCATTAGTATGAATTTGATTGCATCTGTGATTTTCTGTTACAACTTTGACTGTATTTTCAAGAAGAAAATGTTGGTTAGACATATTGGTCATTGAGAAGAATTGCCAACAATGAGAAATGGGACCATTTTTACCCCTTAGAGATAGGTTATTATAAATTGCATAAAGGCCTACTAACAACCTTGTTTGCTCTTCTGACTTTCAGTTCCTCATTGAAGATTTCCCATTCAAACAAATTATTTTTACTTGCGAGATATATCTGCAAATTTGATCTGATTCCTACTGAAATATGCATTTCTCACTAAACACTGCCTGTAATATTAAAAATTTACATGCCTGAAAATCAAAAATTACAGATGATGAAAGGGAGCACCGTGTCTATACGTTGTCCTATGACAATGGAATTAATAATGCTGTATAAACAGAGTATTCAAAACTGGTAATATTTTCTCCATGTCAAGGCTTCAAAGTCTTCTGTCTGTTTATTTATCTATCTATCTACCTATCCATCGTTTTAAAACAAATATTAGGTATGAAGGATCAAGGATTAGTGGAATGAAGGCAGAAGGTCTCATTAATCTCCATATCTTTAATGCCTAACTCATACCACAGTCATGCAGGTGCCTGTCACATTTAGATGCATGATAAACATAATTTTATTTTAATCAGATTCATATAATTTACTTGTATTTCACTCATTCATCCATTTGTTTTTCATTATTGAGCACCTGCTATTTGCTGTGAGCTGTTTTAAGTGCCTGGGGTACAGCGATGTAAGAAACAAGATAAGCCTTCATCAACCATACATTCTACTGGAGGGAATCAGCAAGACAAAAATAAATATAGTTTTTCAGCTGATGACAAATGCCGTGAAGAATAAAGCAGCAAAGGGGGAAAGAGCATACCAGGGCACGTGAGTAGGGGTCGTGTTGCTTCTCTGCTCATGAGCTGTACGACAATTAGTGTGCGGGGAGTGAGGGACTAGCTGAGGGTCCTGGGCTTCAGGTAACCAATGTAAAGGGATAAAGGGCAGATGGAGCCCATCTCGATGGTCTCAAGGTGGATAAGAGGTGGGGAGGCAGTGGGGGAGGCAGTGGGTGTTGGGAGACACAAAGGTAGGGTGTTGCCATGGAGCCCCAGAGTTCTGGATCCCCTCTTTAGTCCTAAAGAACAATGTAGAGGCTGGGAAATGGTCCACATAATTTGGAGTTCCTGGAGCCCCTGGGCTCTCACTCCTACTCCCAGGTTTGTTGGGAGTGTGCCTGGGTTGGGGGCTCTTCTGCCTAGTACATATTGCTTAATGCTATTATTAGTCCAGAACTAGACTAGAGACTTAGCACAGATGGTAAAAATTCTGAGGATATTTACTAGTGGTCAGGTTTGCTGCTGAGTATATTTTTCCTATAGCTGGTGAATCATGATTTATTTAGAAAACTTGAAAAACTTTTAAAAAGGGATGGGTGTATACAACCACAACGAGTAAGATGTGCAACGTTTGGGGGATGGACATGCTTGAAGCTCTTACTTGAGGGGGGAGGGGGGCATTGGCAATATAAGTAACCTTAACACTTGTACCCCCATAATACGCTAAAATAAAATAAATGAATAAATAAAAATAAGTTAAAAAAATATTTTCATGTTCCATGAAGTCTATGTAATTGAGAATGCTGTCCCGTGTTAAAAATTTATCCAGGAATACTGCAATGAGTTGTTTAAGCTCTAAACATTACATATTGTCCTTGCTGTAAAATACTAATTTTATTGGTATTTACATATGTTGACCTAATTAGAGTCTTTCTTTTTTTTTTTCCAAAATGGTTCCACCATTTTGGTTTGGGGAACTTTATCCCTGCAGTTTGCTGCATGCTACACACTGAAATCAGACAAGGGCTAGTCTTAAACCCAGAATAACTGAAGTTTAACTCCTTTAGTTTAGGAATTGCTACAATAAATGCTATACAAAGAAGTGAAATTGTGAACACGGGACTCTTGAAGATGGAAGTTTTGCTATTATACTATATAATTAACAAGCAGTCTTGTTAACCTAATTTTATGTATGTTTTCAGAACTTTTGAACACTTGGAATTTTTGGTGAAGAGTAGGGGGAAGGGAGGAGCTGTCTAAAAAACTGACTGTAGTGGGTAAAAAAGAGAGAATTGTACAGCAATGAGGGTCCACTATTTATCTTAGTGGATTCTTAACTTAGCATCCTAATTATTGATGTTTAAATATCATTTCACTTTCCTTGATCCTCATCTCACAAAAGCATTAAAGACCAACCCAATGGGATATAATTGCAAGTTTAATATATTTGAAGTCAAATACTCATCTGATCACTAAAATATAGTTAAATTACTGTTTTGAGATTTTTCAAGAAACCAACTTTTGACAAGCATTAAAAGGAATACATTTTACCAAACTTGGTGTAATCCAGAAGCTTTCTAGTGTATGTCACTAAACACAGGTCCTCATTTCTTACAAATGTTTAAACCTTGATTAATTTCCAAAAATGGAAGTTATATCAGGGACAGTCACACCAAGATGTCATTAAGTGTGGAGAAAATGTACTGAAATTATTTTTCTCAGGTCTAAGTTTCTATGAGCAGAGTAGAATTTAATAAGTCAGTAGTCAGAATTTAACATCAGAGCCCTGAATTTGCAAATGAACAGTTGGAGACCACATCCCTATCATTTCTTCCTTCTGTAACAATTTGCCATCTATAGCATTGTGAATAAAATTTTGCTGTCAGTTCATAAGGTAGTCAGTCATCAATGGGTTGTGGAAAACATTCCGTGATCTAAGATAAAAATGCAAAAATAGTAACATGATTAACACGACGGAGACATTTATATTTAATCTACCTACATTGGTCACTTACCACCCACAGTGATTCCTTATACTTATGGACTAACCCTCTGCCACTTAAGCTATGATAGGTAATCCATTAATCCCTGCCCTAGTGCCCCCTTGTATTATAAATGCAGACTCTGCCTTGATTTGACTGTGGGTGCCTCAATGACAGGGCCTGTTATAGCTGTGTCTGGCACATAGTAGATGCTTAATAAATGTTCTTAATTACTGCCCCTAAGGGTGCAGACAGAGCTCTGGGCACAGTAATTGCTCAGCTAAAGCTGTTGTGATTGATCTGTTGGGCAGGATAATTATTTGTTGACACATTAAACTTTTCATCTGTTTTTCCTCTTCTTCTATATCAAGAGAGTAACCAGAAATTTTTGTTTTCTTGCCTCAAGGTCATTGTTTTGCACAGCAGAAAACAGAATTTTCATGAAGATATTGCTAAACTTCTCTCCTGTATCCTACCCATAATTACTACTGGTTTTAGTTTTTGAAAGCCATAGTTCCCTGAGGACATTATGACAGTCTATCCCAGAGGGGACAAGAAGAAAGGAAAAGGTTTGGAGAAAGAGAGATGGAAGTGGCTGCATCTGGGTTAGGGAGTGAGTCCTTAAGACTAAGAAGGAAAGTATCACACTCTTTGGGCCCTCGGAGAGATGCGGGACTCGGGAAGGGTCGTGGTGCACCTTGGGGGCTGGGCCCTTGGCACTGGGGCTCCAGCTCTACAGGAATTCTTGTGACCTGGCAGCCGAGCATTGATCCCTGCCATGCACACTCAGGGGACATTCAGGTTGAGACAATAGCAAAGAATAATCACTTGGTTGCTTGGCCAGAAAACACCCTTCATGATGACTCTGTTTGCTGAAGATCCCTGGGATCCCCAGAACAAGAGAGTGATGAAGAAGACCCTTGAGTAAAACAAGGAGAATGTTTCATAAAACGCTTCTCTAAAACATGGCACCAAGGCCATAGCTGTACAGACCAACTCAAGTAGAAAGAATAGGTGCTATGGCCATGTGATCAAAATAGACACATTTTGGGGAGATTTAGGGATTTAAGTATCCTTTTCCAGTCTTCCTCAATTATTATTATTCTTTTCCCATAGTATCTACACAATTCCTCCTTGGGACATTGTTTGTCTGCCACAGTCTGAACCTAATCTGCTTTTCAAGCCTGTTTCCAGTTATATCCTTCCTACATTCAACCGCATGCAAGTTTGTGTATTCTCCAGTATCTTCAAATTAGGATTTTTGAGGGACCACATTGGAATCATACCATTTTGAGGGCTTTTGTCCCTTGATATCAGTGTGGCAAATTTGAATCAAGTGTCTTGAATGCTTGAATAGTTTTATTTCTTACTGACAAAAAAAAGGAGTAGTACAGATACTACGCAGAGAGTAATATGTGTCCTTATTTTTGAGGTTAATAGTAATTCTTAGAAATTTAGTACCATTTATGTACTAAATTTTAGGCATTTGACTTTGGTTAGAAATAGGAGAAAACACTGAGAAAAAGTTGGGGTCAAAAGAATCCTAGGCTGGCCTGCCAGGCACTGCTTGATGAGTTCTTTTGTTGTTCTCATTCACATGCATTCTCGTACTCAAGTATAAACCCTTCCAAAGTAACAGCTGAAGCCCAAGCAATATGAAAAGTGATAACAGGGCTTAGCAGAAGATGATTAAAATCACCTAAGATGTCAGTGTCCCCAGGGCACGTAAAAGCCACTGCCCAAGCTGGACCCTGCCCTTTGGGGGCCTTTTGCAAGTGTCTCCTATGGCTTTTATGCCTACTTAGGAAGAGGTAACTTTAGAATCTCTCTTCCTATGCTTTAATCCTCTCAATATATGTACAGGAACAAGACATGCTGTGCTTTCTGATGCAAAGAAATAAATCTTGAAGTGGCTATGTTTTATGTTTTCTATTTTGATCCTTAGTAAATTCAGGTCTAAGTGTGAATTTTAGGGAGATAGGACCTCCTGGTTCTTTGTGACTTAAAACACAGTATAACTTTTTGCTTCCATTGGAAGCATGGGTCTATTTAAATCAGGTATTCAATTTCTTTTATATCCTTTTAAAGTTTTTTTTTTAAACATGAATTATTCAGTGTGAGCAAAAAAATAAATTCTACATCACCTATGGGTTTAGCCCTTCGAATAACATGTGCTTAGATAAAATAAAAAACCTACTTTTAAGAATTATACTCTACTACCCATGAAGACTATAAAGAATTCAGTTTCAGTGTACCTTATGAACTTACTATTATTATTATTACTGTGCTTGTTAGAACTCAGTTTTTAAAGCCATCATTTAATACAGGGTGAAGCAGGTCATTATGCAGACATGCCTATCAATGACACAGAGGAAACTGAAATAGAAAACATAAATTCAGAAATTTATTTTACAGACAATATAAATATACTGTTATGCTACTCTTGAATTTTAAAATGAATTTGGGAAAGAGTAGTTGGAGTCCAGGGACACGGTTTTTTTCCTTGCCATCATATAATAGCTACGTAATCTGAGTCAAGATATTTTAACCTCTCTTAGCCTCAGTTTCCTTTTCTGCTAATTAAAAAATTATCACTAAGCGCCCAATCAGCTACTATTTATGAAACTAATTTCAGTTTTAGAGCTTATTGGTATATTATTAATCAATGTATTCTTTGAGGTCGAAGCATTTTTTTAATGGAAACTTCTAACTAATTGTTTCATATAGCATAGCTGAGCTATAGTCAGCATTTTAATTCAATTGTCATTTAGAATATTAAGTTTTATCTCTGAAAAAGAAAAAGCATAATTGTTGAAGGCTATGGACTTTTATCAAATGGAAGAGGCAAGAGAGCCATACCGTAACTGTTGTTTCTGTTCTGCATTTGTAATCTGTCCTGGTAATGAAAGATAGCTTATAAAGTAATTCAGTTTGCAAATGGTAAAGAGAATGTATAGAATCAAAGATATTAAAACAGCATAAAAGTGTGCAATTATTTCTGAGATCTTTGAGTTGAGCAAACTTGACAGTGAAAGAGCTTAAGGTGGTGTAAGGTCTTGCTGGTCACTTTCATTCTCAGAATCATTTAAATATTATGCTAATAAAAAGAAAATCAAATAAAGTATTATTGTGTTAATGAACTTAACAGTAGAACTCTGTAGAAATATGTGATAAATAAATACAATGTCAAGTTAGAAAAAATGTTGTAGTTTCATGTTGTTGGTTTGCAAATTGAATTTTTACATAAAATTTACACTAAATGGAACCTCATTATATAGTGATGAGGTCCAGTATGATCCAAATCATTAAAATCACTGTACTGCTTAATGATTCACTAAGTGGTACTGCAGTGCCATAAATTTAGCACTAGTTTCATGATTCAAAACACCAGACTGAGACACCAGCAAATCGTATGTGGATCATTAAATTTACAATGAATGTCAGAGATGAAATAAGGGGGAAAAAACACTTTGAGAGATAGGGATAATATGTGCTCTAAGGTGACATACATCAAGATAAATGATCTTATACCACTTGTGCTTGGATAATAATGGGGGGTAGTTTTTTTTTGTTATTCCTCATTTCATAATTTCCAGAGGGGCTGGAAGTCTAAACTCCTACGAATTAAAGCAGCTGTCACTTTTTGACTACTCTGTGATCTGTTTCATTTATATTTATAATATATACATTTATATATGTCATTACATTTTAAACTTAGCTAATTTTGCCTAGACATTACGGCTCATCTAATTTCCTATCATATTAGTTCAAAATGATTTTTATGGTTGGATGAAATTTGGGCTGGTATTACATGAAACCTACCAAGAATATAAGGTTAAATTCTGAAATCCTTAATGATGTTGTTTTAAATATCATCCTCAATGAAATCTTAGTATTATCTTAGAATTTATTCTCTAGAATTGGTTGTGTGGCAATCTGTGTGTTGCAATTTATAAAATATAAAAATAAATCTGTTAAATATATGAAAATTCTTCACCATCCATAAGTTTTGCTGCTTAGAGAACTGAGGAATTCACATTTGAGAGCACATTGCTTGCATATAATACTTGGAACATGAAAGGCAAATGTTTCTTTTGGCTACAGGTAGAACTTTTATATACAGTAGGGTATGGACGACATGATGATTTTTCAATAGTCTGTTTAACACTGAAAAGAGCAAAAAATTGCTGTGGTATCTCTAACCCAGTAGCCAACAGTGTTAGCCAATAGTACTATTCCTTTGTGAGGAAAACCCTAAGATTTACGATGTGATGGAGAGTATGAGTTGCTGGTCTCAGACATGTTTTACTAACGTGTGTGTGTGTGTGTGTGTGTGTGTGTGTAGAGATGGGGTCTCCCTGTGTTGCCCAGGCTGGTCTTGAACTCTCGATCTCACCTTGGCCTCCCAAAGTACTGCCTGGCCAACATTATACTAACTTGGATCTGGGACAATTTGTCATACTGTGGGGTTGTACAACAGCCTATTTTAGTCAGTTATGCCAGTCAAACCCTGTGGAGTTTCAGACCAGAACCTTGACCACATGTTACCTTTATCAAGCAATGAGTATTGAATAGCCTCTGGGGGCAGAATCTTTGGGTAGGAGGGATTTGGCTATGTATATGTAACAGAAGAATGGCTTGAACAACACCTATCCTGAATGAGCACAAGACAGAACTGCAAACGTAGATAAGTCACAGAAATTGGTGACTTAGAGAAACTGCAAACTTAGAGAAGTCATTGTTTCAGTGATTTAGTCTATTAAAAAAAAGTTCTCTGGGCCGGGCGCGGTGGCTCACGCCTGTAATCCTAGCTCTTGGGAGGCTGAGGCGGGCGGATTGCTCAAGGTCAGGAGTTCAAAACCAGCCTGAGCAAGAGCGAGACCCCGTCTCTACTATAAATAGAAAGAACTTAATTGGCCAACTGATATATATATATATAAAAAAAATTAGCCGGGCATGGTGGCGCATGCCTGTAGTCCCAGCTACTCGGGAGGCTGAGGCAGGAGGATCGCTCGAGCCCAGGAGTTTGAGGTTGCTGTGAGCTAGGCTGACGCCACGGCACTCACTCTAGCCTGGACAACAAAGCAAGACTCTGTCTCAAAAAAAAAAAAAAGTTCTCTGAAAGTAAAGGCCACGTGCTGGTGAAGATAATTCATGGGAGTCACACAGAAAATACTGTTTATCTTTCCAGCCTAAGAGGAAGAATGATGAACTTTTTCCTTGTGAGACAAGGATAGTTTGATTCTGGTTACTGGGCCCTGAAGTGGAATATGGTTTATTTCTTCTCATAAATATAAAAATGCTTTAAATTCTGCTTTGTTTGGAAAAAAAATCCAATGGAGAGATAAGAAAGAAAAGATGTGTTCACTGAAAGCATTTAAGATTGATTAGTTTACTTAACCGTTGGGATTTTTCCTCACTTACCTCAGGTATATGGAGTTTTATTCAAGCTGGCTAAATATTTAAGACAATTTCTTCTTTTGGAGGAGGGTTATTATTAGCAAGCATAAAAATGAATTTGTGCAGTCTCCCCCTCTTACCACATTTATGAAGGTCTTGGACTATACAAGTCAAACATGGGACAGAAAACAAATCAAACACCAAAAGACCAAAGGGAACTATAAAAAAGAAATGTATTCACTTTGTCCTTGAAACTATGAAAACAATTTCTAGAATAAACAGGTTAAGAAAACGGGTTGGATATTCTGTCATCTCATGCAGAGCCTGATACCTAGAAACTGCTTATAGCAGAGGAGTGTAGGTAGTTGGAAAAGAAGATAAAAGATGCTATTTCAGTCTTCCATAATAAACCTTAGGACAAGATTGTAAAATGTGGCAGTTTAGTAAGGTTCTGAGACAAAACAAATGACCTCCGGTCAAATGCTAGGCTCTGAAAGAACTTTCCTTCTTTTTTCTCTGCCTCTGAAATTTTTCCCAGATCTGTGTAAGAAGTATAATATTTTACAAAATTTCCTGACTTAATAATAAATCTATTTCCATTTATCAGTACTTGATCCAATAAGAAAAAAAGAAAGAGAAAATCATTTTGTAAGAGAGAAATATATGACGTAAGGGAATGTTCTATTAAGTTAGGTGGAAAAAGTGGACACCCTTTCCCCCAACTCCTCTATCCTTCAAATCCAGGGGCTAGTAGGGAGAAGATGAGTGGGCTAGGGGAGGAAAGCTATTAATATCAGAATTGTGACTAACAGTCTTTGTGGTCTCAAAGATCAGAATGGAGAGGAAGTGAATTAGCCAGCTTAAGATTTAAACAGATGGTAGAGGGGCTTTTATTCCACTGTGTTTCGGAACTCAGCAGAGATACTGGACAGGATGTCATTCCACTAATATGGGGCAGCCCATGCATTGTAAGGCAGCAGAGTAGGGGGCTCAGGCAGACAGAGGTTTTAGTTCACACTCCAGAAGCTCCATTGGTTACAGCGTGTCATGAATAATGAGATGAGGGCCAGTGGGCAACCCAGGAGATTGTCATGCCAAGTGCTGAGAGTGACAATGGAAGACATGGGTTGGATACAGAATGTGATGGAGACTCAAAGGGGTCTATAGCACCAACAAGAGTGAAGGAGTAGAGCAGAGATCAAATCCATACGATGGGGCACCAAGCACCAACCCCAGAAAGAATCTACCACTAGTTCACCAACTGCAAGTATTAGCTATGGAGTATAACAGTATGCTCCTATGTGGGAATGGGCCAGCCGTTACGCAGAAGATTCCAGAAAGCCAATGCCTGTCCAAGAGCCAGTGCAAGTCCAAGGGATCCCATTAATTCCAACACTGTGAAGTTTTTTGAGTCTCTCACCAACGTACCAGGACAGTGTGTTGGACTGCAGCAAAGGAGGCATGAAAAAATCTAATGATGGAACGAACATCTTCCAAAGACTGATTTTAAACTAAGAGAGAGAGATTTTCAATTATTGGCTCAGATTACATTTTAATCCATATTAGACTAAATTTAATTTTCCCTCCATTACTTAATTGGTCAGAGCCTTTTATGAAGAGTGTCAGATTAGTTATAAAGGAGCCACATTTTCCTTGCACATTTGAGTTGTAATTTGATAAACATATGTAGTAGAACAGAAAATTTAATCATCTCTATGGTTGTTGGTTCTCTGTGGGTTGAAGCTAGGAGGAGCTATTCTTCCTCGAGCCTGAACAAAGCTGGAGAAACCAGTGGAATGGAGTCTCTACAACTAGGTCGTTAGGCTGGAGGCCAACTGAATGTGCTGCCCAGACAAGGCCTCCAGGTCTCATAAAGGAACGCATATGTCTAGCTTGCGCAGTATATGCAATAGCATCATTATTAAGCCACTGGTGGAAAATTTCAATATGAAAATAAGAGCATCTGGGATGAATGACTTTTCTGTAAATGTCTGGCTTGTGTCTGAACGATCTGTTTCTCCAACACTGTGAGCGTTGACTACCCATAAAAAGCTCATCATGGTCAGAAACAATGTTTGTTCATCTGTTGGTCAACAATATAAACAGCCTTGTTTGGATCAGGTCTTCCATCCCTTTAATGTGATTCTAGCACTTAATATATTTTGCATACTAATGCCCTTTGACTAGGGAAATATCTTGTGATTTCTCTTGAATCGTGAATGGTTTCTATAACTTAACAGAAGATACTTGTTATTTCTTTAGTTTAGGGATATGAGGTTGTACCTCAATCAGTTTATGAAAAATTTTAACTTTAGGTCCCTGTCTTTTGTGAGTATAGACAAAGAATAAGGAAGAGAATGAAGTGGAATGGAGAGAGAAGGCAAAGAAATTTGAAATTATCTTTACCTTTTAGCATTGCATATATTAGTTTATGCTAGTATCTATTTTTTTACTCATATCATCATATTTTGAACTTTATAGAAATCTTTTCTAAAACTAGGACACAGAAGCAGTTCACCTTAGGAAAGTATCTAAATAGCAGCTTTTGATTTAATTTCCCTTTGAGGTGGGGGTTCTAAAATAATTTGTGTTTTCAGGTCCCTTTTTAGATAGCCCCTGTTAAGAGCAATCATTCAATATGCTCTAAATATCTATGATGTGCTGAATTTATACTGAATGCCTCTTTATACTGAATGCCTCCTGGACAATTCCCTACCAATGACACTTATTGTGTGCACCAGACAGAGATCCCATCTCCCACCTCATGGATGCTTCAGAACAATTAAGAACAGTAAAAAAAAAAAAAAAAAAGAATTTGTGGGGGAGAGGGTTGTTAGGAGGAATGTGTGAAAAAATGGTGGCGAGATCAAACATGGAAAATATTTCTTTCCACTCATATATACAAAAGAGAGCTTAAACAAGGAGTTGTATTTCCTGGGTTTTAGCCTACTCTGCCTCTAATGGCGTGAGTGATACTGGCCATGTGTTCAATTCCCCACATCTCTAAAACAATCCCGGATTTCACAGAGTTAGTGTGAGAATAAAAAGAGCTAAAATCTGTAAAAATACTTGAATCATTATAAAATAGCACACAGTCATGAAATACTAACTACAATATAATCACCGAAATTATCTAATATTTTTGCGTTTTATTATCAGGTAATCCGCATAGCGTGACCCTCTTCTTACTCCCCTTCTCTGTGCAAAATCGCAGAGCTATTTCTTCTCCTCATGCTAGGGTGTCTTCCTTTTCAGGGGAAAAAGAACTTCCGGTTTCCCCATCTTTCATAAGTACAAGGAACCGCAATATCCCCATCTACACTGAGCCTATGACAGCTTATTGACTGTTAATAACCTTGACAATATTATTTTTCTTAGAGAAAAAGGAGACTTGATGACTTCTTTGTTCAATTTCATCTAAAGAGTAGTCTTGCCTGGTGCACACAGTAAGTGTCATTGGTAGGGAATTGTCCAGGAGGCATTCAGTATGTAAATGTTCTAATTAGATCAATGTAAAAGAGCAGTCGTACATTCTGTTATAGCAGTGTGTCTGGTTCCATTAATAAAACCTCCCGAAGGCATGCACTACTAGTTTTCTCAATTAGTTTGTCCCAGATCATTTCATCTTAGGGTAGGGAGGGAGGAAGGGTGGAATGAGAGGGTGAAGGGAGGTGGCAAATTTACAGGTATTTTCTCCAGCTCAGAGAGCTGCCCAAATTTGTCTCTTATTCCAACTGGTCACTAAATTGGTCTTTAGAAAATCTACTACATCCTGCATAGTACTGGGGACAATGAAAAATCCTCTTTCCTTGATGAAACAAAGACCACCACCACATCAGGGGCTTCTCCTTTTCTTCCTTCTACACTTCCTTATTTTTACTTTCCAGGGAAAGTATCATTATGTAAATTTCCTAGCACAGTACCTGGCACATAATAGCTGTTTAATTAAGCATTTGTTCCCTTCCCTTTCTTAAAGATAAGGCATGCCCTAGGCCTCTGAAATGCGGAACAAGTAGGGATGGCTGTAGAATGCATAATAAAGGCACCCAATTGATAATGATTGGCGAGATCCCAATCCTTTCCACTTGATTTTGAGATTATCAGGCTGTAGAGCTGTTTGTTTAAGTAGAATCTAAAGTTTTTAGAGGGAGATATGTGCAAGGGATGTTTTTTAACACAGAGGGGGGGCTTTAGAGAACAGGGGGAGATAAGAATGGGTAAAATCCTAGCAGAAAACACAAGTACTGTCTGTGCTGTTGGCTGTTACAGGGGCCCTTCACCTTCCCTTCACTCCGTTCTTTCTCCAGTCCTTTTCTTTCCTATTTAGGAGTAAACCTCGGGCTAGCATTGTTTCTAAACTCCTCCTATCTACCAATCCTCTACTGGGCAATATAGAGAGTGGAAAGAGGTCAACCAGCGGAGTAGGGGTTTAGGGCAAGGGTGATGATGGCTGGTAGCAGAGGACAAGTGCAAATGCCCAGAGGCTCTGAGCAGTCCTAGTTCACCTTGTCCACCCTCGCCAACCTAGTCTACCTATCTTATGTGGGAAAGCCAAAGAATTTGCTTTCATAAGGTGTCCTGACTCTCTTCAATTGCCCCTACCATGTCCCTGAAAGACATAAACCAAGAGAAGGTGAGGTTACACGGAAAGATCACAGAAATAGAGTCAGAAGAAGTGAGTACTAGTCTGACTTTACCACTTAACAGTTGCCTACATTATAATCCCTTAGGGTGTCTTCCTCATCGGGGTGAAAAGAACTTCTACTTTCTTCATCTTTCATAAGTACAAGGAAAGTAAATATCCCCAACTATGCAGAGCCTATGACAGCTTATTAACTGTTAATAACCTTCACAATGTTATTTTTCTTAGGGAAAAGGGAGACTTGATAACTTTGCTCAATTTCATCTTTGAGACTCAGTTTTCCAATCTGTAAAGTGGAGACAACATTACCTGCCTTATGGAATTTACAGGATTGTGCTTCAAGTGTGATAAAGTATGTGAAAATACTATGTAAATTTTGTTACCTTGTATACTCTTTGCTCATTTTATGCAGAAACCACAAGGGTAATGCTAGTGAAGCCATTTCAGAGTAGCTGTATTGAGAAGGATGACAGAGAAAAATGACTAAATAAAAGTTTATCATTGTCTAGTAGTACTAGTCCACAGAAGAGAAGGAAAGAGTTTTTTCATATATATATATATATATAAAAGAATATATATATTCTTTTATATATGTAAAAGAATATATATGAGGAATATATATACATATATATATATATATATATATATATATATATATATGAGGAAAATAGAGGGGGATAGATGAAGTGTGAGAAATAATTTACTGGTTATAAAGTAGTGACATGGGTAACTATTTTAAGTTACAAAATCTTTTCCCCTGGAAGTCTTAATGACCAATGTGGATACACAGTGCAGGGTTGCAATAAAAATTCAAAGGGGGATTCTCTAGCTAGAAGTAGTTAAAATGCTGACCAACTAGCTTATATGTTTATAAAGAACATTTAAGTTTAAACCCACATGAAATTTTTGATATTTGCCAACATTTGACCTACAAAGATGACAATTTCATGTGGTTCACCTATTCTAGGAGCAAGAATAAATTGCAGCAATGACCTTGAGTGTATGATTGCAAATGAGTGGGTGGGTTTGGAAAAAGGTGAGGGAACCTCGCTTGCTTAACAAGGGACATTAAAACATCTAGCTGTCAATCCAGAATGGAGAAAACCCAGGGTTGTAAGGCAGCGTTAAGATGTTGGGAAAATTGAGATGGTTTGAGTGCCAGTCTCTGCTCAGAATGCCTTTCTCCCACCTTTTCATCTGACTCGCTCCTCATCCTTCAGGTCATAGCTCATGGAAACCTTCCCTGTCCTGACAGAAAAGATTTTGTCTCTCTCCTATGTACTTTTGTAGTGCTTTTTATTCATAAAACTTAGGAAAATTATTAGAGAGAGAGTGTGTGTGTGCGCATGTGTGTGCTCCCGTGTGTTTAAATTTCCGTCACCTTCACTGGACCGTGGAGCTCCCTGGGGGCAGGAGCCATGTTAGTCCTGCTCACTCTCCAGTGTTTGGCACAGTGTTTGGCATCCAAGTGTTTCAAAATGTCACGGAGTCTGAAGGGGAATCAGTGAAGACAGTGATTTGTTGAGGATAAAACTGGATGGTGGGGTATAGAGGATCAAAGGCTGAGGAGAACAGAAGAAATAGATTTGGTGTTGTGGGCCAGGCAGGAAGGGGCAGCCAACCACCAGTGTGGTTTGAAGAATTCAGAACAGACAAATTGGTTTTAAACCATTAGACTACAAAATGAGGGTGGCTCCCTGACGTAGTTGTGGAAGTTCCCTTAATAAATGAGAGAAGGCTGCTCTCTAGTCCTCTACTGCCCCACTCTTTTTCTTAAAGAATTATTTTTTAATGGACAAATAGTAATTGTACATATTCATGGAGTACATGGTGATGTTTCCATATGTATAATATATAGTGATCATATTAGGGTAACTAGTATATCATCCTCCCAAACATTTATCACTTTAAGATAATTGGTTGAGTTTTTAACACATTTGTTTTTATTTTATTTTATTTTATTTTATTTTATTATTTTATTTAGTAGAGACTAACTCCTGGACTTGAACTCCTGGCTTCAAGCAATCCTCCTGTTCCAGCCTCCTGAATAGCTGGCCCACTCTTTGAGCCGGCAGATACTGAGAGAAGAATGGTCTTCATAAGAGAAACCATTGGAAGACATTGTAATTTCAGGGAGTCAAGTTCTTGAAGGGACAAAAATGTGGAGCAAGATAAGAAGTCAGGTTAGATAAAAGACAGTGAACTCACAACTGAGCTGTGGTCTCAAAGGACAGGAGGCGGGTACTGAGGGAGAACCCAGGGTGTGGTAGAAAGAATAAAGGCGTGGTAGAGTAAGCAAGTTTTCAGCGGAGAAGGGATGAATGAGAAAGTTGGATCGAGCCTGGCAGATGTGGTTAGTGTGAAATGAGCACATCCCTGGTAAAAGAAGTGGAATGGAATAGAGAGGAGCAATGCTTGGTGTGAGGAGAGTGTATGGCGAATGTTCTGGAATGTGAGGAGGGTGCACGATGAATGTCAGGGACTGGATGTTTGTGTCCCCCCAAATTCATATATGTTGAAATCTAATCCCCAATGTGATGGTATTTAGAAGTAGGGCCTTTGGGGAGTAATTAAGTCATGAAGGTGGAGTTTTCATGAGTAGGCTTGGTGTTGTTGTAAGGAGAGGCCAGAGAGCTAGTTTGTTCTCTTTCTGCTGTGTGAGTCTACAAAGGGAAGTCGGCAGTCTACCATTCAGTAGAGGGCCCTTGCTAGAACCTGACCATGCTGGCACCCTGACTTCAAACTTCCCAGCCTTCAGAACTGTGAAAATAAATTTTGTTGTTTAAGCCACCCAGTTGATGGTAATTTGTTTTAGCAGCCCAAACTGACTAAATAAAACAGTGAATATGCCCAAGCAGGGTTGTGGAGCTGTTTGCTAGAAGCCTCAGCCTTTCAGCAGATGCATGTTTCTGACAAAACGGCTAGTCTGCAAGCATTTCCACACTGTTCTTCCCTAGCTAATTTAAGAATATACAAAAGTTAGGGGGTGAGGTTCCTGCCCTAACATTTAGGATTGAACTAGGAGGACAAGAAAATCTCTCTATAATTATTAAAGTAGTTTAATGATATGCTTTAACAGTTATTTTGCTGCATGGCAATTAGATTCAAATGGTAAGTCAGTCACATAAATGAATATAATTAGTAGTGTTTTTGCATAGTTAAATCAAGCATTTGGAGGCCTGTTAGGTGAATGGTGGTCCAGAGATAAGGAGAATTTGTGGCTCCTCGCACTTCCTGCTAAAGGGAAGGATTATGGATTGTTCCAAAATCCCCTTCTTGATCTGGTTGTTAGGAAGGGGCTGCTGCCTTCCAGTGAGAATCATTGTTTGTCCTTGTCCTTCTTCTCAAGATGTGGGCACAGAGGAAGATGGCTAAGGGGATGGGTGAGCAGGTAAACACCTCTCTGCCACAAGAGTATTGAATATTCCTGAATTTGGAAAAGTATCTCTTGTTTTAGTTTTTTTTCTCCATTTTATATGTTTTATTATATTAAAGTATTTCAAACACAGAGAAGAAGAAGGAGAAAGAGTGGAAGTGCCTCTACATATCTTTAAAGGATTTGAACATGTGGTATGTTTACTTCAGGACTTTAAAAAAATGACATAATGGTACATGGTAGATATAGATGGAGCTACCTTGTGTACTACTCCCAGATATAATTTCCGTCCACCTAGAGGAGCCACTATACCAAAGTCGGGTATGCATGCCTCTCATGTATATTTTTATACTTTTACTATACATGAATGTTTCCTAAAATAAATATAAAATTTTAAATGTTTTAATATTTTTAATAAATGATATACTGTACTTATGAGTTTGCAAGGGTTTATTCAGAAACAAGTTAGAGAATATCCAATTATCAAGTTTAAACCATACAACTGAAGCACTAAGAACATGTAATTATCTCACATATAAAGAATTCTGGTGGTAGGTGATTTCAGGTCAGCTGTAGCAGTTCAGTGATGTCATTAAAGACACAGCTGTTCATACCCTTCTGCCCTGCCATGCTCAGCAAGTTGCATTTCTTTCCTTAAGTTTGTTGCCTCAGGGTGACAAGATGGTTGCAACCAAGAATCATGGTCTCACACAACTACATTCAAGGCAAAAAGAAAAGCAAAGAAAAAAATATTTCCCATATTAACTCCCCTCAATCCCATGTGCATACTTTATATAATCCTGGGGCTGTGAATATAATATGGATTTATTAATTTATTTATTTTTTAAAATAATAATTAATTGATTTCCTCCATTCAGATTTTTAATCGATAAATAAAAATTGTATACATTTATGGTATAAAATATGATACTTTGAAATATTTATACATCGTGGAATGACTAAATCAGCCAATTAACAAATGTATTACCTCACACACTTAACCATTTATTGGTGGTGGGAATAATTCAAATCTATTCTCTAAGCATTCTTCAAGCATACAACACTTTATTATTGACCATAGTCACAATGTTGTGCAATAGATCTCTTGGATTTACTCCTTCTGTTTAACTGAAATTTTGTATTCTTTCACCAACGTTACCTCAATCCTCCCCCATCCCCCACTTCTGCTTTTTTAGGTTCCACACGTAAGTGAGGTCATGTGGTACTTGTCTTTCTGTGCCTGGCTTATTTTACTTAATATAATGTCCTCCAAGTATAATACATCATGTTGTCGTAAACGTTAGAATTTCCTTCATTTTTGTGGCTAAATAGTATTCCATTTTGTATAAATACCATATTTTCCTTATCCATTCATCTGTTGATGGACACAGGCTGATTTTGCATCTTGGCTCTCATGAATAATTTCACAATGAGCATGAGAGTGCTGCTACCTCTTCGATGTACTGGTTTAACTTCCTGTGAATACATACCCAGTAGTAGGATTGCTGGCTCGTATAGTAGTTCTATCTTTAATTTTTTGAGGAACCTCCATACTCCTTTCCTTAGAGGCTATAATAATTTACATCCTCACCAACAATGTACAAGGCTTCCATTTTCTCTGCATTTGCCCAACACTTTTTATCCTTCCTCTCTTTGATAAAGCTATTATAACAGGTGCGAGGTGATGTCTCATTATGATTTTAATTTTCATTTATTTGATAATTAGAACTATTGAGCAGTTTCTCATATATCTATTGGCTATTTGTATGTCTTATTTTGAGAACTGTCTATTCAGGTTCTTTGCCCAATTTTTTTCTTTTCTTTTATTTCAGCATATTATGGGGGTACAGATTTTAAGGTTTCAATAAATGCCCATTCCCCCCCTTCCCCCACAAGTCTGAGTCTCCAGCATGACCATCCCCCAGATGGTGCACATCTCACTCATTATATATGTATATACCTGCCCCCCTCCCCCCTCCCCCCTGCCCAATACCCTATTACTGTAGTACCTATGTGTCCACTTAGGTGCTGTTCAGTTAATACCAATTTGCTGGTGAGTATATGTGGTGCTTGTTTTTCCATTCTTGGGATACTTCACTTAATAGTATGGGTTCTAGCTCTAACTAGGAAAATATAAGATGTGCTATATCACCGTTGTTTCTTAGAGCTGAATAGTACTCCATAGTGTACATATACCACATTTTATTAATCCATTCTTGGATTGATGGGCACTTGGGCTGTTTCCACAGCCTTGCAATTATGAATTGTGCTGCTATAAACATTCGAGTGCAGGTGTCTTTTTTGTAGAGTGTCATTGGATCATTTGGGTAGATGCTCAGCAGTGGGATTGCTGGATCAAATGGTAGATTCACTTGTATCGCTTTAAGGTATCTCCATATTGCTTTCCACAGAGGTTGAACTAGTTTGCAGTCCCACCAGCAGTGTAGGAGTGTTCCTCTCTCTCCGCATCCACGCCAGCATTTATTGTTTGGAGATTTTTTGATAAAGGCCATTCTCACTGGAGTTAAGTAATATCTCATTGTGGTTTTGATTTGCATTTCCCTGATGATTAGACATGTTGAGCATTTTTTCATATGTTTGTTGGCCATTCTTCTGTCTTCTTTAGAAAAGTTTCTGTTCAAGTCCTTTTCCCACTTTTTAATAGGGTTATTTGATTTTTTTTTTTTTTTTTTTTTTTTTTTTTTTTTTTTTTTTTTTTATTTTGGCATATTATGGGGGTACAGATTTTAAGGTTTCAATAAATGCCCATTCCCCCCCTCCCCCCAAAAGTCTGAGTCTCCATCATGACCATCCCCCAGATGGTGCACATCTCACTCACTATGTATGTATATACCCGCCCCCCTCCCCCCTCCCACCTGCCCAATACCCTATTACTGTAGCACCTATGTGTCTACTTAGGTGCTACTCAGTTAATACCAGTTTGCTGGAGAATATATCTGGTGCTTGTTTTTCCATTCTTGGGATACTTCACTTAGTAGTATGGGTTCCAGCTCTAACCAGGAAAATATAAGGTGTGCTATATCACCATTGTTTCTTAGAGCTGAATAGTACTCCATGGTGGACATATACCACATTTTATTAATCCATTCTTTGATTGATGGGCACTTGGGCTGTTTCCACAGCCTTGCAATTATGAATTGTGCTGCTATAAACATTCGAGTGCAGGTGTCTTTTTTGTAGAGTGTCACTGGATCATTTGGGTAGATGCCCAGCAATGGGATTGCTGGATCAAATGGTAGATTCACTTGTATCGCTTTAAGGTATCTCCATATTGCTTTCCACAGAGGTTGAACTAGTTTGCAGTCCCACCAGCAGTGTAGGAGTGTTCCTCTCTCTCCGCAACCACGCCAGCATTTATTGTTTGGAGATTTTTTGATAAAGGCCATTCTCACTGGGGTTAAGTGATATCTCATTGTGGTTTTGATTTGCATTTCCCTGATGATTAGAGATGTTGAGCATTTCTTCATATGTTTGTTGGCCATTCTTCTGTCTTCTTTAGAAAAATTTCTGTTCAAGTCCTTTGCCCACTTTTTAATGGGGTTATTTGATTTTTTCTTCCTAATTTTCGTGAGTTCTAAGTATATTCTAGTTATCAGTCCCTTATCGGATGCATAGGATGCAAAAATTTTCTCCCATTCTGTAGGTTGTCTGTTTACTTTCATGACTATTTCTTTGGCTGTGCAGAAGCTTTGTAGTTTGATCATGTCCCATTTATTTATTTTTGTTGTTGCTGTGATTGCCTTTGGGGACTTCTTCATAAACTCTTTGCCTAGGCTGATGTCTAGGAGAGTGTTTCCAACATTTTCCTCTAGAATTCTAATAGTTTCATACCTTAGGTTTAAGTCTGTTATCCAGTGTGAGTTGATTTTTGTGAGAGGTGAAAGGTGTGGGTCCTGTTTTAGCCTTCTACAGGTCTTTGCCCAATTTTTAATAGGGTTATTTGTTTTCTTGCTATTGAGTTAAGTTTCGTATATATAAATGCTCCTTGACTTAGGATAGGATGATATGCAGATAAACCCATTGTGTATTGAAAATATTGAAAGTTAAAAATGCATTTAATACACCCAATCTCCCTCAAAACATAGCTTAGCCTTGCTTACCTTAAATGTGCTCAGAACACTTACATTAACCTGCAGTTGGGAAAAATCATCTAACACAAAGCCCATTTTGTAATAAAGTGTTGAATATTTCATGTAATTTATTGAATACTATACTGAAAGTGGAAAATAATGGTTGTATGGATACCCAAAGTATTGTTTTTACTGAATGCATCACCATGAAGTTGAAAAATCTTTAGGTCAAATTTTTGTAAGTGGGGGACCGTCTGTATTTTAATTAAGCTCTTATCTGACGTATGGCAAATATTTTCTCCCATCCCATAGGATGTCTTTTTACTCTGTTGATTGTTTTCTTGGTTGTGCAGAAGCTTATTAAATGTAATTCCATTTGTGTATTTTTGCTTTTGTTTCCTGTGTTTTGGGGATCATGTAGAAAAAGAATCATTGCCAAGACCAATATAATGGAGCTTTTCTTCTATGTTTTTTTTTCAGTCATTTTACAGTTTCAGGTCTTACATTTAAGTCTTTAATTTATTTTGGGTTGATTTTTGTATGTGGTGTACGCTGACTATGTAATTTTATTCTTCTGCATGTGACTATCCACTTTTCCCAGTACCACTATCAAAGAGACTATCCTTTCCCCACTTTGTATTCTTGCCATCTTTGTCAAAAATCAATTGATTGTAAATGCATGGATTTACATATTTCTGGGTTATCTATTCTGTCCCGTTGGTCTTTGTGTCTGTTTTTATGCTAGGACCATGCTATTTTGATTACTAGAGCTTTGTAGTAGATTTTGAAATCAGGTAGTATGATGACTCTGCCTTTTTTCCTCTTGCTCAAGTTGCTTTGGCTATTCAGGATCTTTTACAGTTCCATACAAATTTTAGGATTGTTTGTTCTATTTCTATAAAATATGTCATTGAGTTTTAATAAAGATTGCATTGAATCTGTAGATTACTTTGGTTAGTATGGACATTTTAACACTATTAATTTTTCCATGAGCACAGGGTAGCTTTCCATTTATTTGTATCTTCTTTAATTTCTTTCATCCATGTTTTATAGTTTAAGTGTATAGGTCTTTCACTTCATTAAATTTAGTATTATAATACTTAAGTATTTTATCTTATTTTTTTGTAGTTATTGCTAATGGGGTTGTTTTCTTGATTTATTTTTCAGATAGTTTATTGTAGTGTATAGAAATGCTACAAATGTTCTACTATCAGAGACAATTTAATTTCTTCCTTTCTGATTTGAATACCTTTTATTTCTTTCTGTTGCTCTGGCTATTTCTTCCAGTACTATGTTGAATAGAAGTGATGAGAATGGGCATCCTGGTTTTGATCCTAAGGGAGAAGCTTTCAACTTTTTAGCATTCAGTATGATGTCAGTGATGGGCTTATCATATATGGCCGTATTGTTTTGAGAAACATTTCTTATAACTAACTTGAGAGGTTTTTCCACAAATGGATGTTCAATGCTGTTAAATGCTTTTTCTGTGTCTATTGAGATAATCATAGGGTTTTTGTCCTTCATTTTGTTAATGTGGTGTATCTCATTGATTTACATATGTTAAACCATCCCAGGGATAAATCCCACTTGATCATGACTGAACCTTTTAACATGTTTTGTATTTTAATATTCTTTTAGTATTTTGTTGAGGATTTTTGCATCCCTATGATCATCAGGGATGTTTGCCTGTAATTTTCTTTTCTTGAGTGTCCTTGTCTGGCTTTAGTATCAGGGTAATGCTGGCCTTATAAAATCAGTTTGGAAGTATTTTCTCCTCTTTGATTTCTTGGAAGAGCTTGAGGAGGATTGGCATCAGTCATTTCAATGTTTGGTAGAATTTGGCAGTGAAGCCATCATCAGGGCCTGAGATTTAATTTGATGGGAGGGTTTTTATTACTGACTCAATCTCTTCACTCATTATTGGTCTGTTCATATTTTTTATTTCTTCATGATTCAGTCTTGGTAGGTTGTGTGTGTCTAGAAATGTATCCATTCCTTTTAGGTTATCCAATTTGTTGGCATATAACTGTTCATACTGTTGTCTTATGATCCTTTGTATTTCTGTGGTGTCAGTTGTAATGTCTCCTTTTTCATTTCTAATTCTATTTCTTTGAGCTTTCTCTATTTTTTTCTTAGTCAATCTAGTTAGAAGTTTGATTTTGTTTATGCAAAAAAAGCCCTCTTAGTTTCAGTGATCTTTTCCATTGTTTTTCTAATCTCTATTTCATTTATTTCTACTCTGATCTTTATTATTTTTTTCCCTTTCTATTAACTATGGCTTAGTTTCTTCTTTTTTTCTAGTTGCTTAATTGTAACATTAGGTTGTTGATTTTCTTTTTCTTCTTTTTTGATGTAGGCATTTATAGCTATAAACTTCCCTGTTACAATTGCTTTGGCTCTATCTTATAAGATTTGGTATGTAGTGTTTCCATTTTTATTTATATCAAGATATTTTTAAGTTTCTCTTTTAATTCCTACCCACTGGTTGCTTAGGAGCATGTTGTTTGATTTCCACAGTTATGAATTTTCCTAAATTTTTCCTATTATTGATTTTTAATTTCATGCCATTGTAACCAGAGAAGACATGACATAATTTCAATTTCTTAAATTTGTAAAGACTTGTTTTGCAACCTAACATGTGTGCACTTAAGAAGAATGTGTATTCTGCTGCTGTTGGATGAAATGTTCTGTATGTGTCTGTTAGGTCTATTTAGACTAAAGTGTAGCTCAAGTCCAATGTTTCCTTATTGATTTTCTGTCCAGATGATCTGTTCATTGCTGAAAGTGGAGTATTGAATTCCCCTACTATTATTGTATTGCAGTCTATCTCTCTCTTCAGATCTATTAATGTTTGCTTTATATATTCAGGTGCTCTGATGTTGGGCACATATATATTTACAATTGTATATCCTTTTGTTGAATTGATCCCTTTACCATTATATAATGACCTTCTTTGTCTTCTTTTAGAGTTTTTGACTTAAAGTCTATTTTATCTAAAATAAGTACAGCTATTCCTGTTTTCTTTGACTTCCATTTTCATGGAATCTTTTCACTTTCAATCTGTTTGTGTCCTTGAAGGTGAAATGACTCTCTTGTATGCAGTATAATAATAGTTGAAGTTTGCTTTTATTTTATCCATTCAGCCACTCTATGTATTTTCATTGGATAATTTAATCCATTTACATTCAAGGTAATTATTGATAGGTAAGGACTTAACTACTGCCATTTTGTTAATTGTTTTTTGGTTGTTTTGTAGATCCTTTGTTTGTTTCTTTCTTGCTGTCTTCCTTCGTGATTAGGCGATTTTCTATAGTGGTATACTTTGATTGCTTACTTTTTATCTTTTGCATATCTACTATAAGTTTTTGCTTTGTGGTTAAATGTGAGGCTTTCATAAAACATTTTATAGTTATAATAGGCTATTTTAAGTTATAACAACGTAACTTTGATCACATTAAAAAAAAACCTCTACACTTTTACCTCACCCTATCCCTCATATTTTATGTTTTTGATGGCATAATTTACATTTTGTTGTATTGTGTAGTTCTTAATAAATTATTATAGCTATTATTATTTTTAATAGTTTTGTCTTTCAACCTTCATATTAAAGATAAAAGTGTCTTATATGTTACCATAATGGTATAAGAATATTCTAAATTTGTGTACTTTTTTTTACCAGTGAGTTTTATACTTTCATATGTTTTTGAATTACTAATTAGTATTCTTTTCTTTCAGCTTTAAGAACTCTTTTTAGCATATTTTTGATTAGGCAGATCTGGTGATGATGAACTCCCTCAGCTTTTGTTTGTCTGGGAAAATGCTTTTCTTATCTTCATTTCTGAAGGACAACTTTGCCAGATAAAGCATTCTTAGTTGACAGTTTTTTTTTTTTCTTCTACACTTTGAATATATCACTTTCTCCTGGCTTGTAAGGTTTCTCATGAGAAGTCCTCTGGTAGCCTAAGTTGTCCCACATGGCTCTTCCCCAGACCTCCTTGTCCCAAATATTTCATCTTTTTCCTTCTAGGTTTCTGCTGAGCCTATCAAGCCATTCACCATTGCCATGAGTTTATGTATGTCCTTATATTGGGCCACCTTTCTCTTCACACAAAGTAGATTGGATAAACACTTGAAATTTTGTCCACTGGGAGAATTTCCTCTCACCAATGTCTTTCAGAGCCACTTTATAGTGGCAGCAGCAATTCATTTTAGGATTGCACACATATACTGAGCTGACTCAGATGTGAACCAAGTTTGGGTTTTTTCTTCCTTTGTCAGTTATTATAGGGAACACCCCATGAGACTGTGATCTCTGCAAGTGGCATCACTCTCACAATGGTGACTGACATGAGCATCTGTAATGTCCTTGTGCAGCTCTCTGAACCTCCTTGAGCCTGATCTTGGTGCTTCTCAGCCCACCCAACTGTATGACTTGGTGTGTTTGACACACACAGCTTATTTTGGGTAATTGTAGCTGCACGGTTATTGATGTCTTGTGGTCAGATGCTCTTTCTTAATGAAGGCCTATTAAGTATGGCAAGAATGCTTTTATGAATGATGTGTAGTTCTCTGCTGAAAATGGCTTGATATTGCTTTAGAACCTCAGGAATCTTCATATGAACCCATTTCGGGGGATTGGTAGAGACACGACATGGTACCTTTTCCTAGTACAGATTCTACTAGTATCATGGAGTCTGTTGGATCATGTAACCTAAATTGTAAAGCTTCTTGTATCACAGCCCAAATTTGCTGTAATATTCTTTTCTTGATTTGGATCCCACTCAAAAGGCAGCAGTCTTCCATATCACCCCATAGTTGGGCCAGATCATTGATCTCAAATGTGGATATGCTACCTTTCCAAAGTCTAATGATGCCTACCGAGTGTTGTGTATCTTTATTAAGGTATGAAGTACAACATGCAATAACTTTGCCCTTTACTTTAGGGAAAAAGTGTCTTGGCATCCCTCAGATCACCAACCCCCTAAAATTTCATCAATCAATCAGGCTTCTGAATGATGTAGTTTGGTGTAGATGGTGTTTATTTCCCACTATCTGGAGTGCATGTGTTTTTGCCAAAGCATCTAAAGTACTTGCCCCTTTTTGTTCATGGGTGTAAATAATAGGATGTCCTTAGTAGAGTAAGCCAGTGTGATAGTCTATGGACTGTCCAGATGGTCTAGGTAACTTCAAGCAACACTTTAGCAGTGAGTGGATTTAATCTGGCACTGGATGCCTCTCTACAGAATATGAATGCTTCTTTACATGTTGTTAAACAGGCCCTCTGGCTTTTAAAGTTTGCTTTGGATTGGTGATTGATTGCCCTTATCCTGAACTTTTCTTTTTTTCAAAGCATCTATAGCAATAGCCCCCTAAATCTACAGCTATTGTAATTACTATTTCCCTTGTTTCTCTCAAATGCCAGCAATGTTGCATGAGCCAGATTTTCTACTTTTGCCTGTGTCCTATCTCAGTTAATCACAGGTATAATTTGTTTATAACATGCTAGGGACTGTCAATACTCTAAGGACCACCAATAATAGAGCCTTCATCTAGCTGGCTGGTAAGTAATTCAATTCCAAAATCTTAACCTTACAGTCTGCTTCCTAGGACCACTCCTAGTACCACCTGTTTTAGCTCATATTTCCTAGAAGCATGTTCTTAGGCAGAGATTCTGGTGGAAATATATATGTATTTTCAGGAGAAAAGGAGTTGGAGAAACAGAATAGGCAGTGGAAATACTTAAACTATAATGCAGTTTCAGATGGAGTCTAGCTTTAGCTTATTCCATGGGGAATTGTGTGGGGCGTGAATTGCAACATCAAGTTGGTCCTTGAAGAAAGTCCATCTTCCCCCTGAAGAAGTCATTGGCTGTGATCTGTCCCAGGGAATGGGGGTGGAGCATAACCTCCCAGGTTAGGCAGCCCTTGGTTGACTAAGGGCAATTACCTGGAAAAGGTTTTAGTTACATGCCAATGGTCCACAACAACACCAGCTAGGGAATGAGTACACCAGTCCTAGTTAAGGGAATCTGGCTAGGACAGTAGGAGAATTCACTACACCAAGAAATATACTTTCAGAGAAAGATAGAACCAAAAATTTCAAAGAGTTTGACCAAATAGACTTAAATATCAATTAAGTTACATTTCCAGGGATATTTTATCTTCTAGGTGGGCACAATCCACATCATCATTTTCTTGTGAGATTGGATTATACTGCTAAAGCAGACATTTACTAGCTTGGATGCATCTGGATATTGCCTCTAAAGACAGACACAGACATTAACATGATCTGTATTTATTAAACTCTATGAATCTCTTCTAAAATTATGGTGTTATTTCCATCAATTAATTCTGCAATTCTTCAAAATTTTTGAATATATTGAGCTTTGAATGTTCAGGAATAGGAAGTGAGTACCATCCCCAGCTGCCATCTGCTCAGTCCACATGTCCACATGGTGTTTGCATACTCGTATTTTCAAAAAATTAGCAATGCTCCTTGTTCCCCTGCAGTCTCAGGTTCAGGGTGTTTAGATGCCTTGTCATATTCACAAAGATGTACAATCTTCTGAGCCACTGGGGGTCTGACAAGTTGGGTCTCTCAGAGCCTATTAATTCCAAAAAGTCCTTCATCTGAGGTAGCAGCTCAATAAATATCTTCAACAAGTTTCTATGACTCAGTCATTTGAATGCATTAAAATAAAAGAAGTCTCCATGCTCATGCAATTCCAAACTCCTCTTCTTTCAAAAACACACAAACTCTTTATGATTAAGGGCATACAATGAAGAAAATTCAGCTTGATCACTTTTATTAATACATCATGCAATGAACTAGAATTGCACAGTTCATAGCACAATGGTGCTTTGGAAGCAGAATGCCATCCGTATTTTTTGACTTGAATAAATTAGTGAAACCTTTTTTTTCATTTCAGGTGCCTAATGGTGGCAGATGAACTTAGCTTTTCCTTTTTAAATCCCAGCTCTCAAATTCCTTCCTGACAAGCCATTAGATTGTATCAGCTTTGGAGTGCTAGCTAATTAGAACAACTTTTCTTTTCTTTTTTTTTTTTTTTCTTTCTTCACTCTTCTTTTCTTTCCTTTTTGTTTTCCTTCCTTCCTTCTTTCCTTCCTTCCTTCCTTCCTTCCTTCCTTCCTTCCTTCCTTCCTTCCTTCCTTCCTTCCTTCCTTCCTTCCTTCCTTCCTTCCTTCCTTCCTTCCCTTCCTTTCTTCCTCCCTTCCTTTCTTCCTCCCTTCCCTCCTTCTTCCATTCCTTGCTTGAAAATCTCCTGGCCATTCATGGGGAAAGAGATGAACTGAATTTGACCTGCACAGCTTGCTTTTACTTTGGGCCAAGTGAATGACTCTTAATTATATCTTGCAGAAGGTTTCAGGGGTGAAGAGTAATATTAATATATAACCTTCATGTTGTATAGAATGAAGGAACATTCAAACACCATTTGAACTGAAAATTCAATTTATTCCTTGGAAACATCATATAAGGAACTTTCAAAAACTTAAATCATTCCTTCATTTCTGATACATATCTCTAGGAGTTCCATGAGAAAAATATACCTTCCTTTCAAAAATAAGCTTTGAAGTTTAAAGAGCCAAACAAACCAGTTCTCCATATACAAAGTGCTGATAACCAAAACTTCAAGAACAACGTTTCATCAAATTCATTTATTTAAATAATTTATTTAAAATGCACTAGATTTCCTCCCAAGGAACTCAAGGCACATAGGAAAAAGAAGACAATAAAATGTATTTAACATTTTCTGTGATTTTTTTTTTTTTAATGAGAAAAGAGGATCTAGAATAGCAGAGTGATTCAAGATATATTTTTAGATGGAAGAGACAGGGCTTGGTTATAAATTAGATGGGGGTTTGAAAGTGAGGGAAATGTCAAGCATTTGTTTAAGGAAACTGGATAGATCAGAGTGCCATTTCCTGAGAGAAGAAAGACTAAGAGAGGAGCATTTTGGAGGCAGGGAAATGTATGGAATTTCAGTTATTAGCACATTAAATTTAGATTGCTTATGAGACATCCAATTGGAGAAATGGAGATATCAAATATGCCATTGGCATATGAGTTTTGGGTTCTGCAGAACTCATATGAGTATGAGTTTTGGGTTCTGCAGAATGGTCTAAGCTGGAAATGGAAGTTTTAGATGTTGCTGACATAAAGATGGTACCGCAGATCTCAATCACCTAAAAGAGAATATAGAAGGAAGGTGCCCCACAAAGTGCCTAAAAGAACTTTGACTTTTGGAGGTCAGGAAAGGAGGAGAAGCTGGCTAAAGACACTAGGAAGTAATGGTCCAAAGAGATTTAAGGACCGACTCTGTTGACTGCTGTTGAGCATTCAAGAAGGATGTGGCTGATTAGATTTGCACCATGGAGGTTGTTGTTCTCCTTGACAAAATTAATTTCAGTGTCAGAGATCCAAATACCATCCAGGAGTTTGAAGAGTGGATAGGAGGTGAGAATTTTGGTGCAGGGGTTGAAGGCAAGTTTTAAAATAAGTTTGATTATGAAAGGAAGCTGAGAAAAGGAGTGGCAACTGGAAGGAGATGTAGGGGAATATGAGGTCAAAGTAGAATGACATTTTTAAAAATATGAGCCCTACTAGAATCCATTGCTGTCCTGGTAGGGACAGCTTAGTCTAGATGGAGAAGTTGAAAATACAAGGAAGGGGGGTAATTGAAGAATAAAGTCTTCTAAGATGAGAAGGGAAGGGATCTGAAGCTCACCTGGAGGTATTAAACTCTGGTAGCAGAAAAGACATTTTCTCTGATGTAACAGGAGGAAAAAGGGGGTTGACAGAGCCACAGCAGATTTGTAGATGGCATAATGATTTTGCTAATCTTTTTTTTTTTTTTTTGATGTAGAATAAACTTTCTTTTTAGGATGAAAAAGAATCATGTCCAGAATTTCCCTAGGTGTTCTAGTAGCCAAATATTGCATAAAACCTTAGAGATCCCTCTAAGTGCTCTGCTTGTCACCATTCATAATTCCCCTTTTAACATTCACACTCCCCTCAGAAATCCTGCCAGCAGATCTATAAGGCTTCCGGAAGTTCAAACCTCCCAACCTCTGTGCTTTTAAACCTTTCCGAAGAGTTCAACAATTTGCCCATTAACAGAGCTACTTGCTTCGACCTTCCATAACAGGTTAAGAAAAGGTTGTTCTTACTTCTCTCCAAGCTTATTGGATATGGAAAACAATATTTCTCTTATTCCGTCTACATTTTTTCCAACATTTAATTTTCTCTGGACCCAGGGGTAAAGAAATACATCGATACTAACTCTAATTCCTCTGAAATAAATGAGATATTCCAGATATCATTAAACCTAGAAAACATTCTTTATAATTTCTAAGGTGAGAACTTTAGAAATTAAAGGAAAAGAAAATTAGATCAGTGTTACTGCTTGTGAGCAATTTGTAAATTCCGATATTACTTTAGTGGTAAGCACTAGGCATTATTAAATATGCAATTATTTAAGGATGGTTTGTCTTCATCTTTGGAAAGATGTGGCAAGCTTTTCACACCTCAGAGACTATAACAAATAGTGATAACTTCAGATGCTGGAGAAAGACCAGGGCAGACTATAATGAAAATGAAACTTTATTGCATTACCTGTTCTTCTTGACTTCATTTCTTACTTCATCCTGTTTCTTCCCTAAGAAGAGTGTATATATGGTGAAAATTAGATATTCCAAATACCTACACTGGGTCTTTATATTGCTTAATAACTGGTTTATAATAAGTGTAAAAAGGAAGACTTAAAGGTCTAATATTTTAAAATGTGATTAAAACTTTCATCAAGAGGCAACAAATTATAGATCTGTGAACTTGACTTTAGGGTAAAGAGGAATTTACAGGACCAAGGTACCATCTCAAACTTAGATGGTGGGGGAAAAGCCCAAACGTGCTTGCATAGTTTTCTTATTTCTCCTTGTTCTCTTTAAATCAGCTCACAATCAACAGAATTCCTGGTCTGGTCTTTCCCTAACAGAAAAGCTATCCTCTCGCCTAGGCAAGGCTATTTTATCTATGTGCTCTGGAGCTGATTATTTTTATGCTACCTCAGTGGGTGTGGGTGGCAGATTGTATTTTCTAATATGACTGTGTGTGTGTATATGTATATATCCCAAATCTTTGTATTCCTTTTATAATGTGATACTGATGCTCTTCCATTAAAAGATGGGGTCTATGTTCCCTATTCTTGAATCTGGGTGGTCCTGTGAATACAGTAGAAGTGACATTGTATGAGTGCTGAGGCTAGGTTAGAAAGGTCTGTATTCAGCTTCCTCCTGGTTCTTTCTATTGAGATATTTGCCTTTCAACTCATCTACCACACTAGAACTTTCAACTCATCTACCTTTCAACTCATCTACCACTCATCTACCATCCTCTAGCCCATGCCGAGAGGTCACATGGACCGAACCATGTGAAGAAGAACCAAGACCCTCAGACAAGAGCCAGCAAACACTGCCAGACATGTGAGTAAGTGAGTCTTCAGATGATTTGTGTCCCCAGCCTTTGAGCCATTCCAGCTTTATCCTGTGTAGAGCAGGGATGAGCTGTCCTTGACATGTCCTGGCCAAATTATAGACTTGCGAACAAAACAAATGTTATCACTTATTAAGCCACTAGGTTTTGGGGAAGTTTGTTATATAGCAATAGTAACTGGAACACCTTGCTATAAAAATATCCCATCTATGAATTTATTCAAGTTTCCTATTTGAAAACAAATTCCTTCCACTACTCTACATGCCCTTTCCATCTATATATAGTCCTAGAAATCTCCTGTTCTTGAGTATTCTATACTGGAATCTGGCCACTTGGAAAAAAAATAATCAATTGGCCAAAAGTCAATTTGCTGGAAATAAAATTCATGAAAGTCTGATTTGCCAAATATTGCATTTGCCACTAAGTTGTTGATATTAGTTGTCTAGTATAGATTGTACCCCCCCGGGGGGGGGCTGTGGGGCGCCGTATCCCTCAGATATGGCTCCACCCCATCCTCTCTCCCCACTCTTTGTTTCCTTTGCTGATTCTAGTGATGTTCTCTGATCCTCCATTTTCCCAATTTCTTCTCCTTCATGCTCACCCTGCTGGATAACCCCTCTCTCTGTCCCCTGGTCTCTCTGTGTTCTCTTCAAGCCCACCCTTCCACTCCCTCAGCTTCTCAGGAAACTTCTTCTCCAGGATTGGCATCTGGGCTGGGCTGTGTGCCCACTGCCCTGCTCTCTCTTCCTGGAAAAGGGCTATTCTTTCTGCCCCAACTCTTCATTTGCTTATGTCCCAACAACAGGCACAAACTGCCCATTAAATCTCTAATACGCTGCTAGAAAGTCAAAATGAAAACAAACCTATTAGCAATTCATAAACCTCTGTAAACCTTATAAACAGATATAAGGAAGATGATTTTAGAAAATCGGTCAAATTAGAGAATTTAATAAATTGGCAGACTGGTCATCCTGTGACCTAATCCTTGGGGTCCTCATTCCTGTCCTCATCAGATCATGCTCACTCCTGCCTCAATAGACATCAGTGACTTCCCTTTGCTCAAAGGGCAAATTCTATACTCCTCACAGGGCATAAGCAGCTCCATCTGACCACCGTGTCTTGCTTCTACCTCCCTCTCACCATGTCCCTTTGTATCTTATTAAAGCTCCAGGAAACCTGGACTGATAAATTTCTGCAGAGCCCTCGTACCCCTGGCACCCCATGCCTTTGCACCGTGGCACATGCCTTTCTTCTGTTTGCAAGACCCACTCTGCTCTTGTTCACTTGGCAAATGTCTTCTGAAGTTTCAAGTCCCCGGCTCCCCAAGACCATCCTGTACTTACTTCTAGCTGCTCTGTCATTCAGTCCTGCTGCTCTCTTTGCACCAAGCTCCATCACCAGGAGAATGTTTCATCACAGCCGAATCTCTCCACTGGACTGTTAGACCTTGGAGGGCAGGAATCATCGCTTTCATCTCTGTGTACTCACTACCTAGCATAGATATTGGCACATAATAGGTGCTCAAGAAATCTTTCCTGAAAGAATACCACTTACCTAGAAAGTATTACTTCAACCATCTGCTGGTTAAAAGTAATTCCTCCACAGAAACAATTTAAAATTATTCCCTCGGGCTATGTAATAAAGAGACATATAAAGAACATGTCTGCAGTTTGTTTAAGACTTCTATTAAAACCACAGTTTATTTTGTGGTTGAAAGCCCCTTGAATAAATATCTGTATCACTAATTTCTCTTAGTTTCAGTGGAAGGTAAAAGCTTGTATCTATTGGCCCAAGGCATGCTTCCTTTTATTAGATATTTTATCAGATGACAGGAGGCATGTCCCCTGCCCCCCCCCCCTCCCCCCTACCCCACCATCATTTTTGTCTTTACTTGCTGCGAGCTCAGAGCTAAGTTACTTTTGGTGTGTGTGCTTTTCTCCAAACTTGGATTTAAGTCTTAGCTCTGTTTCTTCTTAGCTGTGTGACCTTTCTCAGTTTTAATTTTCTCATATATGAAATCGGGTATCACAGCTGGTCAGGAGTACTCACAAGATTTTTGGAAGAAACAAATAAAACTTTGTAGGGAGAAATATTTTGGAAAGTGCTATCTAAATATATTACCATTTTTATTGTTCTTCCTGAAGGACTATCTTAAAAAATATGATTTGTACAACTGAATGTTTTTAGTTCCTACTCTTATAGACAGGAAACACAGAAAAGATCCAAATATAGTAACCATATTCACTTCCATTTCCTACATTGTAGATTAAAACTTTTTATTTATATTTTATGATAGTATTGAACACGTATGTTTAATTGTAAGCTTTTTAAAATACTTTTATGAGCCGGGCGCGGTGGCTCACACCTGTAATCCTAGCTCTCTGGGAGGCTGAGGCGGGTGGATTGCTCGAGGTCAGGAGTTCGAAACCAGCCTGAGCAAGAGCAAGACCCCATCTCTACTATAAATAGAAAGAAATTAATTGGCCAACTAATATATATATATATAAAAAAAAATTAGCCGGGCTTGGTGGCGCATGCCTGTAGTCCCAGCTACTTGGGCGGCTGAGGCAGAAGGATTGCTTGAGCCCAGGAGTTTGAGGTTGCTGTGAGCTAGGCTGACGCCATGGCACTCACTCTAGCCTGGGCAACAAAGCGAGACTCTGTCTCAAAAAAAAAAATACTTTTATGATAGTGGATGGGGTGTGTTAAATCAAGTAAAGAGTCACTGAAAAGGAGCAAATTTGCTCCTGAAAGATAATTCCATAGGAAACTAGCAATATTTATTAACCATTCCTATACTTAATAATAATAACATATTTATTGCATTCTTATTGTATGCCCAATTTTGCACTAAGCTCTTAAATGCATTATCTTTTAAGATTCTTGCAACACATCTATAGGATTTTTCGCCCCTTATCTGCAATTGTTGATGCAAAGGAACTGGGGTTTAAGGAAGTTAAAGAAGAAGTCACCTGGTTAGTTAGTAGCTGAGTTGAGATCATAACCCAGGAAGCCCGACTACTAAGCACAGGTGCTTAAACCAGCTCCCACCCTGCAAAATAGGTAGGTAAACTTCAGACATTTAGTACATTAGAATTATAAGAAATGCCATTAGTCTGGGAAAAAATGATTATTTTGAATTTTTTATTGCAATGATTAATAATTTTCCCCAAGATTTTCTTTCTCCCTTAATATTCTCTCTAAAATGATCGATTCTGCTTATGTCATTCCTCATATTCCTGTAGTAATAAGTCGTTTACTGTCCATTTTCACCCTTCAGGTCTGCTGCATCTTATACTGTGCCCAGTTTGGGTATTTCTTAGTCCTATGTACAAAATTATATCATTTTTCATAATTATATTAATATTTTAAAATTGGATTCAGTGATTATCATTCCATTTTCTGAAAAACATTAAAGTTAATTGTGTTTTTCTAACATCTTATGATATCCTTGAACTACAAATTAAAAGCTGCTCTTTCAATGTGATCTTGCCATCAGATAAATACTATTTCTACCTACCTTAGGCTATTAAATCAACCAAACTCAAGTTGTCCACATTTCTTTCTTTCTTTTTTTTTTTTTTTTTCATTTTCCTTTGGACTCAGATTCATTCAATTTTTTGAGCAAAGAACTTATGAGACTGTACAGATGTTCTTTCCTTACTGTAAAACTTTAATTTCTGAAAATGAGTAAAGTCATGTCACAGAAAGTTCTTTCGGTTTACAGAGTGATTCTCAGTAGAATCTCTTAAAAGACATCTTCCTTAGATCATGAAAATGCCATTTGATTTATAAACAATTAAAGAGCATACATAGTGAAATATGATACACCTGAATTAATTAAAGTTGGCCAGTATTAGAAAATAGGTCAAAAACAATATTTGATCTTTTAAAAAGCTTGTGTAAATTGTTTTACAGGTCAAAATCTTTTATATATATATACACTTGATCTTAGCCAAAAGGCCGAGAAGCGATGTATATATATATATATATATATATATATATATATATATAATATAAGATTATATATTTCTGGCATATCTAATATATATTTATATATATCTGAGGAAAATTTAATATAACCTGAATTTTTATCTGAATCTCTAACTGAATATTGGATTTATCTGGATGAATTTTCCATCATTCTTCAATGAAGTTATCCCTCTTGTAGGCAGAATGTGTTATTGTCCATAAAGTGGTCCTACACTAGACTTTATCTGTTACCTTTTGTCAGTCTTAAGTTTTCCCTTTGACATTCATGGATCGTACAGCACTTAGCCCTGTGTCTGACACTCAGTAAACACTTGATAAAGTCTAGCTGTTCATCGCCTCCTTCTTATTCTCATAGCTTACCTCCACTCTAAATTATTATCATTTCACGTCTAATGTGTTGCCCTTGCTATGATCTCTTCCCTCTTCACCCAAGAGATTAATCCAGAACAACAGTTTTTAAAATACAACTTCACATACAATATCTTTCTAAAAAACTCTTTCATGAGCTTTGCCCCATTCCCCAAACTCTTTAACTTCTCTTTCATTTAGCTTTTATCTACTTCCCAACCTTCTTTCCCCTTTTTCTTCTACATGGATCCTCTGCTGGAACTTAACTGCTTTATTCATAATTTCCCCAAACCCAACCTGCACAACTTCATGAACTCTTTTCCTTTGCCTACAATTCCCTCTCCACTTACCTCAGTGCTCTCCCTCCTTCAGCTCCAGTTCCAGATTCCTCCAGCAATTACTGATACTCCAGTAAGCAACCACTTACTTCGTATTTGCTGATGTACATTATAACTTAGCCTTTTTTGTACATGCTCTGGCTCCCCACCTGAAGGCAAGAATCACAACTACCTCTGCTCTGTACTTAGTAGGTCATCAGTAAAGATTTGTGAGTAGTAATGATACCCTTTTCTCACTAGAGTCAGAATTATCTGGATTTACAGAGCAGTTATGTATGAGCTTCTTGTTTTGGCTTGATTTCCCATGCAGGTGTATACTTAAGTGTGTGGCTTTATCACCCTGGGTCAGAGCACCCTGAAGTCCCTGTTCAGAGCAGGGACCTCAGAGCAGAGGAGACCAGGCCTGGGTACTGCTTCTGGAGCCATTGACTCTCCTTTATGTTTGTGGCTAAAAGGAATCTAAAGTTAACCAGGCCAGTGGCCACAGCTCGTTTCTGTCTCTGGTGAAGTATTCTGTTAAGAATTACCTCTTACCTACCTTTATTATCTTTCTGGAGGATTCTTATTCTTCTCTTAACTCTTGACTTAAGTTTTACCAAGCAATTAAAATAAAGTTCTTCCTTTCTTTCTGAACTACCTCTGATAGTCCTTAAAAGAGAAAGAAAAAGGTAAAAACTTGTTTAAGGGGGACTTTTGAACAATTTTGTTTTTAATTATTCCATATAGTGTAGCTGAATATAAAACCCTGTAAAATATATATTTGCAATAGTCCCTACACCCCATCTGTATGGTAAGACCGGACACTATGTTAATTGTATTCAGTTAGTTCACTGGGAGAAACATCCAATTTAGAAACATTTGGCTTTCCTAAAAGAAATAAAATACAATGGAAGAGGAAAAACTGCTTTAATATACTCATGGACTTTTATTGCTTCAGTGAGCAGGTGAGAAAGAGAAGCAATTCTTTATTTCCAAATTATAAAGTACGATCAAATTTGAAGCTGTGGAAATATTGAACTTTTGCTAGGAAAAAAAAAATAAATGATTTGAAGCCCTGGTGATCACACAGAGAATCCAGACAATTTGACAGCTATGAATTTATCTCACTTGTGAATGAATAACCTTTGTAACTCACTTGGGACTTAAATATTCCAAACACATTTCCCTGGAAACACTTCAAAAGGCATAGTTCATTTCTGTCTTTACCAAACAGCCCCTTTGGTTACCTTTAGTTTGCTGGCTTTGTGGTTTGAGGAAGGACTTGAAAGTTTGAAAATTAACATAGTTAAAGGTTGCCAGTGGGTTTTACTCCTGTAAGAATGAAACAAGATTAACTCTTTGATTATTTTATGGTTGAAACAGCTTCTTTTACCTCTGAAATCAGGAAACTTCATTGATATTATTTACAAAATTTCAGCTCTGTCCCTGAGCTAAAGTTGTATTTAAAGGAGGACATATTTCTCCTAAAGTACGTGTAACAGAACGGTATTACATCTGATTAAGTTGAGTTCCACGTAGTTCTTAGTGACTCACTGAAAACAACTACTTTTTAAAGGTAGATCTAGGATTTAAGGTTAAGTGTAATAAGAGTTTTAGAAAGCTCCTTGCATGTATTATTTCAGGATCAAAAAGTACATATGCACTTTCGGCATTGTGCTAGGTTCTGAGCAGTGGGTATCAAGAAATCCTACTTTGTGGCACTTAGAACTCATTAATTTTTTTCCTGACAACTATAAGGATCAAAGACCGTTGGCCCCCCCTAAAAGTTCACCAAATTGTAGGGAGCAAAAGTCCTGTCCCCATAAAGGTTTGCTGAAAAATCACTGACATGAGGCAGATTGATTAATAAGAGGAAAAAGTTACAAATGTATTTTAACATGTGTACACGGGAACTCTCAGAATGAAGATTCACCTCCCCAGGGAGGGGCAGAGGTTTTTAAAGGATGGATGCTTGAAAGCAGAAATACAGGTTTGAGAGGGAGAGAGGAAGTGGCTTGACTAGCTAGCAAAAATAGTCTTGTTATGGTAAATGAAACCTTCCATGTAGCAGCCCTTAGAGAGAATAAATGGTAAATGGGTTTTATTTGTTTGTTTTTCTCCAGACCTTTAAAGGTGTCAGACTCTCAGTTAATCTTTTCTAGATGGAGAAAGTGTAGATCTGGCTGCATTCTCTACAGACGTAAATTTCCCCTGACAAAAGACAGTTTTGCAGTGTTTCTTCTATCTATGAGACTCATGGTGGCCATCTCAAAATACACAGAAGAAACATACTTTCTGATTTCCTTCGCCCCACTCCAGGTAGCAGACATATTCTGAGTATTGTTAATGGAGTAACCTTCCTATCAAATGACACTTCAAACCTCTTCCTAATTGTCAGAGGATAAGAATTTAAAATAGTGCATAAATAGCATAATTGAGACATTATTATGCAATTAAAATATATTTATTTGGGGTAGTCTTGAAAATTTTTTCATGTTTAAAACCATAGACTGTACTACTTTACTGTTACTACCTGGTTCATGGAAAAAGAAGAACTTTAGCTTCTGTGAGAGAAGTGATTGGTCCATGGCTGGTTAGAAGATCTTCATGGGAATAAACGTAGAAAGATTATAGTCGAAATAAAATTTTAAAATTTAAATTTTAGTTGATGAAATTTAACCCACATTTACTTTTTATGCCTTCATTAAAAGAAGCTATTCACTTTCATAAAATTTGTTTTGTAAGCCACTTTTATCTCAAAATAGATATGTTTTGCGTTTTTAACAAAGGGTAAAGGAAATAGCTCAGGATAAGCACCGCTTTTTCCCTCCTTTTTCAGCTCACTTAAAAGGATCTTCAGCGGAAATCTGGCAAACTCTTGGACAACAGAAGTTGTCTATGTTTTCTTCCCCTTCCTGGCAAGGGTGTTTGTCTTCTGTTATCACATGTTCACTGGTGAGAGAATTTCCACCGTCATCTTTACTTACTGACAACTAAATCAGCGTCTGCAACACCTGCCTTAGCTTTTGTCCTATAATTCCAATGGTGTGTTGGACACATAAACACGTCTGAAACTGTACCCTTTCTCTCCTGCTATCCTACTCCTAAAATCAGCTTTTCCTCTTGCATGTCCTCTTTCAGTTCATGGTACCCTGAAGGAGTAGTGTTAGGTAGACAGTTAGGGACCTCTGGCCCTCCTGGGGACAAAGGTGCAAGCCAGAGCAATTAGGAGCAATTACCACACCTGGGAGCGGAGGAGCTGCCCTATCAATCTGCCATTCAGCACTTAGCAGGCCAACTGCAAAAGAACGCAGAGGATTTCCCTAGCCCAAGGGCTAAGCGGCACAGGCCCAATAGCGGCTGGAAGGTGACCTAGAACAACCTAAAGCTAATTATCATGTCATCAACTTAAATCCACATTGTGGTTCGCCCCCCCCCAGCCCCCATGGGCTTTCTGAGAGGCTTATGGGAGATCCGCATGCGCAGTGAGACTCAGGTTATATTACTCCTGTTACTATAGGAGGTGCCTTCCTTGTCTGTGGTAAACATATCTTAACTTTACTCAAGAAACCTCACCTCATGCTTGCCTTACTTTGGTGTGTCTGGTCATTCTTCAGCCAAGAGCACACCAAGAACCGAGAACAGACAACTACGACCCAGCATTTTGGTGCAGTGACTTGGATCACTAGTCTGCGTAAGCCAGCTTGCGTTTTCCCCTGAAAACCCTCTTGCTTCAGATCTTCCCACCTTGCAGCTAATGCTTGAGGGGGCTCTGGTGCTTGCTTTTGCTTTTCCACCCTTACCATTTCTCAGACTGCATGGTTGAGTTCTCAGCTAAACCCCAGGTGTGTGATGGGGAGTTTGGGGACAGGTGCCTCGTGGTAGGGGAGGAGTCTGTCATTTCAGTTCACTTTAGGGAAGAGGGGCTCTGTGCTGTAACTCTTGTGCTTTGAGTTGGTTTTGACAATGTACTTTCCTTTCCGATCTGATGGGGCGCTTAAGGCCCCTTCCCATGTTAAGGCTAAAAATGCTTTCACCCCTGGTTTTGTAGGGCCTTTCTCCTTTGCCTTCAAGCTGTGTCTTATGCTGTGTCCCAGGAAGTGCCTTCCTTATCGTGGTTGGCCACCCACTTGCTGGTGCTAGACTTTACAAAGGACCAGGACATTAGAGCAACAGATATCATTGCCCTGGCACTTGAGAAAAATGAGAGGCTCTTAGGTTTGAGGGGTCATGCACAGCCCCTCACCCTATGAAATGGAAAGGAGGTGTCCAGACTGCTACTTTGGCAGAATGGCCTGGGTCATTACCTGGGGACACCCAGCTCTAACAGACCCCAGCTGGCAAAGTCTCTCCCCACCCCCTTTTTATTTCTCTCCTTACTTTCTAGATGAGTGCACAGGCATAAAAAAAATTCCTCCTAACACCCCTTGGGGTGTGTTCTCTCAACCTGGGACAAGTTTGATCCAGACACTCTGAAAAAGAAACGTTAAATCTTCTGCACAACCACCCAGCCACAGTATAAGCTGGATCGCGGAGAACAGTGGCCACCACATGGGACTCTAAATCACCCACCATGTTACAATTGGACCTTTTTTGCAAAAGGGAAGGAAAGTGAGCCAAAATACCATATGTACAAGCTTTCTTTTGTTAATATTTGTGGGAAACCCCTCGGTGATGCAAGGGGTATTTGGAGCCAAGTGAGGCTGTGGTGTTAAATGATCCTCCTCAGGTTCCTACCTGTTCCGAGATGCCCCCATACCCAGGGAGGCCTGAAGGGGCCCTAGAAGAGGGAAGTGGTGCCGTCTCTACTCCACCAGGGGGAAAGGTGGCTCGATTCCTGCCCTTGGTGGAAGCAGTGGGGGAGTTCTGACCAATCCTGGTCTATAAGTTTAGACACCCACTCTGGATCATAACTCCTATGAGGGATGGGTGATATTAAAAGACAAATTCTTGACCCAGATATTAGGAAACCAGCACCAGATATTAGGAAAAAGCTCCAGAAGCTTGTCTAGGACCCTACCACCTCCTTGATGACATGGTGGCGGCCCCTAATTCTGTTTTCTATGACAAAATTTCCAAGTTCAAGTCTCAGGCTTGGGAGAAGGAGTGGAGGAAGGAGGCTAGGCATGCCCAGTTTAATGGCAGCATTGGTATCCACATTCTGACCAATGGCCAAAGCCCCCATAAAAGGAAAGGATCTCAAGTGCTGCCTTTGCTGACAGGAAGGGTATTGTGCTAAAGGCTGCCCCAACAGGGAAAGGCCTGAATCATCGATGCCATCAAACAGGTCACTAGGCTGCACTCTGTCCTATGGGGTCATCCCAGGACAGGAGTGTGTTCCTGGACTGGAACAATAAGGGCGGCTGCTTCTGTCAGCCCCCTTGTCAGATGACAATCACTGGACTGGAGCCAAGGGTCACCTTCCTGGTGAGATAGGCCAATAAGTTTTCTGCTAGGTCCTGGGGCTGCCTACTCTGTCCTCCTCACCTACTCTGGAAAAGTAGGCACTCAATCCTGTATGTTCACCAGAGTCTTCCGGGGTCCCTACCAGACAATTCTTTTACTTTGTTTGCTTGTGGGAAGATGTGATCATTGAACATTCATTTCTGGTAGTTCCTACTTGTCCAGTCAACCTGCTAGCATGTGACTTGCTTTATAAACTGCTAGTGTGGGTTTCTTTCTACCCTCAGGAGGAACCCAGCCTCCTTGGCATCTTAACAGATTGAGAGGTCTTGGGCCAAGATCGACAGGACTGGGAGGCAAAGATCCCTGTGCTAGTTTGGGACATTGGTTCTCTGCACTGTGCCAGAGCCCAGCCAGTTAAAGTCCTTCTCAGATGGCAACAGGGATATCCTCATGTTAAACAATATCCCTTGTGGCCTGAGGCCTGGACAGGTCTCGAGCCCCTTGTAAAAAATTCCTAGTTTCACATCTACTTATCTCAACTTGGATTCCTTGTACCATCCCTATTTTACCTATTGGGAAAAAGGATGGCACCTACTGATTGGTGCAAGACTTGAGGGCAGTCAGTGAGGCCGTGGTACTGGTACAGCCTGTGGTGTTCAACTCTTATACCTTACTGGAAACTTTCTCCCAGAGTCTACTCATTATGGGGTATTGGACCTAAAGGATGCTTTCTTTTGCATTCCTCTCCACACTGACTGCCAAAATTTATTTGCCTTTGAATGGATGTCCCCACATGGCACACCCCACCAATTAACCTGGACGGTGTTGCCAGTCCCTGGGACCCATCAAGGCCCTAGTTCATCTGCTTGAACCCTCCACTAATCCCTTCTATGTTCTTTTTTTTTTTTTTTGACTTATAGGGTTATGCCAAATTTGGATACCTAATTATGGGGTTCTCCCCATTCTCCATCCCACTCCTTCCCCCCTTTTTCTTTTACTATATTTGCACATGTTTCCATAGATCCCCTAAAATGGCTCTCTCTGCCCCAAGTTTTCCAGTACCTGCAGCTGACAGTCTTCCAGATTTCAATTCCAGATTTCTGGATTTACATGGTGATCCAGAATGGCTCCCTGTAGTCTTTATCTCCAGCCCAATTCAATCTCTGCTTTGTCAAAAGAGGAATGGATGATGAACTATATAGAGCCATGCTCCACAGCTGAGCAGGGGAACATGAGCTTGGGCAGTACCTTAAAGTGTTTGAAAGGACATTTTGTACTATCCTTCAAAGGGAAAATTTTACTACAAGAAGTTCCATTTCTTTATTTCCAGTATGAACATGTTTTGAAAATTAACTGCAGTGTGCTACACAAATGTAAGGCACTGTCTTAGTCATTCAGACTCTAAAGTTTGGTGTCACAAATGTTCTTCTTTGTCTCCCAGATCTTTCGTTTTTGGTCACCCAGATTGATAAATGTGAACAACGTTTGTCAATACTTTCTTCAAAATGTCTCTTGAAGAATCCCATCACCTTTGGGGAGCTGTGGCAGGCCCCTCAAAGTGAATTTGGAGGTTCTACACCACTTATGGTCAGTTCCTGCTGGGACCAGAGGCTGTGGCCGGCCAGTCCCTCAGTCAACCCCAAGTTGAGGTCCCCAGGCAATGCCTGTGCCTGACAGGATGTGCCATGTCATTGGGCAGGCACTTGATAGGAGGTTTGCCAAAGGCCCAGATCCAGTGAATGCAGTCACTGTGTCCTCTCCTTCTTTGTGCAGACCAAGACATGTGGCCAGGTCCACTCAGTACAGATCATGAAGATGGAGGAGGTCACAGCCAGCAAGTGCCACTGTCCAGCATTCAAGAGGTTCCAGACTCCAAGATCCAGTTCTCACTGTCTCACTAGGTCCTGTATTACTAAGATGAGCCATGCGTCACCACCACCTTCTTTTCGGTATAAGACCCTGTCACTCCAGGTCTTCCCAAATAACCTCTTCAGGAATGCCAAAAACAAAACCAAATGCAACAACATCCACATGTCTCCTGATTCCATTTCTTTCTCCAATTCTCCCTTCTACCAGTGCCCCCACTGTTGCTGAGTTTCTTACCATCTTTCTCTATTTCTCCTATCATAGAAGCTTTTCAATTTTAATTATCCACCCACTTCTAGTCTCTCTTCTTGCCAATTCATCATTCACATTGCTGACAAGTTGGTCATAAAACACTCTTTCGGTGTTGTCATTCCCCCACTTGAAGACTTCAGTGACTCCCCACAGCCTACAGAAGTCCAAATGGCTGATTCTGACAGTGTAAGACCTTGACCATCACTGTGACCTTTGAAGACAGCTCTAACGATTCACTTCATCAGCCATGTACTCCAGCTACACTCTGCTCTAACCTGCCTTGAACTTTTCTAATTTTATGCTTTTGCTTAAACCAATCCTGCTGGCCTGGAATGCACTCCTTTCTCTCTGCCTCTGTAAATCCCATCCATCACTCAAGTCACAGTGCAAGTCCCCTCTCCTTTGTGAAGCCTTCCAAATTCAGGCCAGCCCATGTGATCCTATATTCCTCTGAATTAGTATACTTTTTTTCCTGCCCCATTCATTTAATTAGTCCTCTACTTCCAAGAATACAGTTCTGTTATGTTATACAATTTTAAAGCTTTTCAATGGCTTTGTTTCCTCAGTGAGATTATATATTCCATGGGGCAGAGATCATGCCTTCTATCTTACTATCCTCTTCATGACACTAATTAATAATCATGCCTCACATTTAGCATGAGATCCTAAAATACTGAACATTAGGACAGAAATCTCCTAAGAGAGTTTGCCCCGGTACTGAATGTGTATCATCCTGCTACAACTTTGTTGGGTTTTCTATTTTAATTAGTTCTTCTCATTACAAATAAACCAAATGGCGAAAATGTTAATGAAAATACTTTTAAGATAGGAATTATTTTGTTTTATATTAACATGGAAGTTATAGTTTTCAGGCAGCCATACAACATGTTAGGTGGCAGTGTGAGAATGGAAGTGTGAGGTCGTTGACTGACTCCTAGTATCTTATTATGTACATAGCGGAAAAGGAGGAAAACAGAATTGACTTCTCAGCGTAGGAAAATGTCCTGTGACTTATGGGACTAGGCAAAAGGGAAGGAGTATGTCAAATGTTAAAATGAAGTGGCCTGTTGCCAATAGAAATGCAAAATGGCATTGAGGAAGCATTGGTTGACCTGAGCATGAACTGCTGGTTCTACAAGTTCCTAATGGATTAGGACAGGATTTTTTGTCAAGGGGAGAAGCTATCTTTTAACTTCTTCCACTCAGAAATTTCCACCGAGTCCCTTGGGTGCTTTTTCCTCTTTTTTTTCCTATGGGAATGGATCTTTGATATATTTGGAGTAAATGGAAAAATGAGATTTATTTAGAAAAAAGAAGCTTAACATTCTGTTTGTTTATCTATTCAGTAAATTGAAGACTTGAGCTAAATATCAATAATACATGAAATTATAGATATAGTTTCTTATATTTCATGGGGAGAAGAGTATAAAGCAAATTGTAACTTTAAATATGAGGCCATAAGAAATCAGACATGAGAACTGAGATATTTCTGGTGTGATTAGAGATGGGTGGGGTTATTTTGATTATATCTGTGCCTACCTTGCTTAATATTATACATGTGCATTTATGATTTCTTTCAAAAAAATCTTCTGATGTTAAAATCATATTTATCCTATCAATTAGAATTCTTCCCTTCCTGTTTTTCTCTTTGAATGTATTATTTCTTTGAGATATTTGTTCTAAGACCTCTTTGGTTTCCTAAACTCTAATTGTATTTGAGACATTTGGTTTCCTATACTCTAATTGTATTTGAGACATTTGGTGTCCTAAACTTTAATTGTATTTGTAACATTTAACATTTCCTCAAATTCGTAAATTTTAAATTTTCCTCAAATTCGTTAATCTTGGCCATTCATTCATTCATTTTTCATTCTAATGAGTGTCTGCTATGTCAGTGGTCCCCAGTCTTTTTGGCACCAGGGACCAATTTCATGGAAAACAATTTTTCCACCGACAGGGTAGGAGGGTGAAGGATGGCAGAGCTCAGGCAGTAATGTGAGCTATGGGGAGCGGCCTTGAATACAAATGAAGGTTGGCTTGCTTACCTGCCGCTCACCTGCTGTTGTGCGGTTTCATGGAAGACAATTTTTCCATGGACAGGGTTGGTGGGAGGAGGTGGAGCTCTGTGGCCTGGTTCCCAGCAGGCCACAGACCAATACAAGTTTGTGGTCCTGAGGTTGGGGACTGCAGTGCTATGTGGCAGGCACTGTGTCAGTCTAAGGATAGGATATAAAACATAGAATCATAGAACTCTAGCATAAGAAGTAATCATTTTCAGGGTTGATATCCCTCTCTTCACAATGATGCTATATGCAAAATTGAAGAGTTTCTAGTTATCAAAGATCTTATGTAGTAGACTTATTCCTCTTAGACCTTCCTGAACCCACAAAACTTGCTAAGCCCTTTTGTTAGACTTTGTCGGTCACCTCTTTTTGTTGAGTATGTTTCTTTAAAGTTGGAGCTTATGAGAAAGCTGTCCCTTCATCCATACAGATTTCTTTACATAACTGACCTTTTAAATTTTTATAGAATTATGTTGTTAATACAATTGCTACCAAAGCTTAAATTATTTTTTTTTTTTTTTTTTTTTTTTTTTTTTTTTTTTTGAGACAGAGTCTCGCTTTCTTGCCTAGGCCAGAGTGAGTGCCGTGGCGTCAGCCTAGCTCACAGCAACCTCAAACTCCTGGGCTCAAGCGATCCTCCTGCCTCAGCCTCCCGAGTAGCTGGGACTACAGGCACAAGCCACCATGCCCGGCTGATTTTTATATTATATATATTAGTTGGCCAATTAATTTCTTTCTATTTTTATGGTAGAGACGGGGTCTCGCTCAGGCTGGTTTTGAACTCCTGACCTTGAGCAATCCGCCCGCCTCGGCCTCCCAGAGTGCTAGGATTACAGGCGTGAGCCACCGCGCCCGGCCCCAAAGCTTAAATTATAACAGAAAAAAATGCACATGGTATATAACGTCAAGCAAAATGAAAGGTGTCATCACATAGAAAGTAGAGCTAATGAATACCAAGCAAACAAAGAACATGTAGCTTTTATATCTTTTTACAAGTGGAAAAAAATAATGCCATTGTTTCTATAAAAAAGAAACCAATACTGTAAAAAGAGAAAAATATAATATTCAAAGAGTCAGTTTTTAATTGAAGATAGGCTATAAATAGCAAATACCCAAAATGCCAAGAAGATTATGAGGACATATAACCAGGCCCCAAAGGCTCAAGCATAGCAGGTGGCCAGCAACATTAACAAATTGGTGAGTTCATTTGAGGGATTAAGGAGTGAAGGCTGGGCAGGTTTTCTTTTTTTGTCCATTGTGTTGAACCCTCTATTTTCATTAAAAAAAGGAGGGAAAAAAAGCTAACATTTTTTACAAAAATATTATTTTTCCTATCTTATTGATGAAGACAACTAACTTCTGATAAATTAAAATATCAAAAAAGATCATAAAATTGGTGGCTGGGGGCGGGGAGTTGGTTAGGATTTGACTCCAGGTTTTTTTAAAATACAAAGATGATAGACCATGCCATTTCCACTGAGCACCACAGCTTTCAGCGAGATGCATTTGGAGAATTTATCTGTCAGGATCACCTGTGTCCTATTTCTTATTTTTGAAGTCACAAACTTGTGATCTTCAGACCCGTGAATTCTTTTATTAAGGGATCAAATATGACAGCAAATGTTCAAAATAAAAGATTATTAGAAGAAGATTGTTTGGACATGGAACTGAGCCTGGTATGTGGTAGTAAAAACGTTAATAGGTGCATCTGAAAAATAAAAACAAAAAGCAAGAAAGGGCCCTCTGAGAGGCTGAGGCGGGTGGATCGTTTGAGCTCAGGAGTTCGAGACCAGCCTGAGCAAGCGCGAGAACCCATCTCTACTAGAAATAGAAAGAAATTAACTGGACAACTAAAAATATATAAGAAAAAATTAGCCGGGCATGGTGGCGCATGCCTGTAGTCCCAGCTACTCAGGAGGCTGAGGCAGAAGGATCGCTTGAGCCCAAAAGTTTGATGTTGCTGTGAGCTAGGCTGATGCTACAGCACTCTAGTCTGGGCAACAGAGTGAGACTCTGTCTCAAAAAATAAAACAAATCAGGCAGGATGCGGTGGCTCACGCCTGTAATCCTAGCACTCTGGGAGGCCGAGGCGGGCGGATTGCTCCTAGGTCAGGAGTTCGAAACCAGCCTGAGCAAGAGCAAGACCCCGTCTCTATTATAAATAGAAAGAAATTAATTGGTCAACTAATATATATAGAAAAAAATTAGCCGAGCATGGTGGCGCATGCCTGTAGTCCCAGCTACTTAGGAGGCTGAGGCAGAAGGATTGCTTGAGCCCAGGAGTTTGAGGTTGCTGTGAGCTAGGCTGACGCCATGGCACTCACTCTAGCCTGGGCAACAAAGGGAGACTCTGTCTCGAAAAATAAATAAATAAATAAATAAAACAAAATGAAACAAACACCAAAAAAACCAAAAAAGGAAATGGAAAGGAAAGCATTCTTCACTTAAGAAAAACAAAAGCAAAAAAATCTCAAGAATCTACTTAGGCCTAAGGAGCATGATTAGCTTAGCATATATTCATTTAACTGATTATAGAAAATACAGCTCTATTTTCACAGCATAAAAAAGGTTGAGACAACTTGGCACGGAAATCACTGTTAAAATTTTGGAAAAAATATACAGCATTTGCTGCACTACCTTTAATTAATTATTATTTCTTATACTTGGAAGGTGAACATTTTAAATGAAAAGTCAATGGACGAGAGAATATTTGGCATCATTACAAGATATGAAGAATCAAGTTCCTATTCTTTCTGCCAAAAAGTGTTTAGGACTGATTCCAGCTCATTCTTTCAGCCAAACACCTATATTTTAAATTTCTCAATATTTTGAACATTTCAGAACTAGTATGAAATTACTACCTTGATAATTTGGTACATTTAACCAAGAAATCTTTATGTTCTTCAAGCAGAACCCTATAGCAGGCAGTAATTTTTTTTCTCTGCTATTTGCCTATCTTCCCCTTAAGAATTTGGATGGGAGAGAACATCCTGATCATGTTCAGAACTGGGTTCTTTGATCTGTAGCTGAATGAGAAAAAGATTAAAAGCAATAGATACAAAAATGAAAAAAATTACTTCTCTGGCTTCTATATGATTCTCCATCTACTAATCCATGTGGAGAATTTAAAGAGCTTTGCTGCATTTGTGGGTGTTTATGAACTTTACCCTCAGAATGAAAAAAGGCAAGAATATTCCAGCTTCCTTCTGTAGCAATATATCTAAAGTTAGTTAGCTAAGGTAATGAATTAAGTAATAATTATCTAGTAAAACACCCACAGCACATAATAGATTTCAAGCCCTCCCTATTGTTGCAGTGCTATAATTTGTAAAGCTAAAAACCTTTTCTTCTTATTCTTCAGCTTCCAAGTATTTGAGTGCATCTTCCTTTTATATAAGCCTCACGAACATATAAGCTTCAGTGATCATAAAAGAAACAACCTGGAGACTGTTAAGAAGTAAATCAGTCAACATCCAATGGACTTTTTCAAAAGATGTCTTAGAAAGCTTAGAACATCAGTACTCTCTTCATTCCACCATACATTGTGCCAATTTTCTTGGGTGATCATTCTAATTGTGTAAGAATATATTTCAGTTTTAGGCCTAATCTCTGCTTTGAGCACTATGAAAAAAAGTACTTAATTTTTGGTGATGTTAGTTAACTTTTAATTACTCTTCTTTACTATGCTTTATCTGGGAACTATTTGATGATATATAAAACATCATTAAATAATAACTGTTATCCACGGGGTGTATCTGCCAGAAGAGAACCAACATTGTTGGTCTACATTGCCGGAAGTTTAAATTCCTTATCCCCAAGCAAAATTACATAAGGGAACTCTCAGAGTATATCACTAAAAACCATTCATTTTCTGAATTGAAGAGGTAAAGAAATAGTGCCTCAGATATATTTTAAATTAAATGCATTTTTCTATAATTTGCAGTAACAGCTTTAATAGGATATAATTAAATGCCATACAATCTACCCTTTTAAAGTGTACAAATCAGGTTTTTTACTGTATTCACAGAATTGTGCCATCATCACCACTATCTAATTCCAGAACATTTTCATTACCCCAGAAAGAAGCCTAGTACCTGTTAGCAGTTACTCCCCAACCTTCCCTCCCCCCAGTTCCTGGCAACCATGGATGTACTCTCTGTCTCTGTGAATTTACCTACCCTGGTTATTTCATATACATGGAATCGTAGAATATGTGGCCTTTTGTCTCTGACTGATTTCTTTCATTTAGCATAATGTTTTCAAGGTTCATCCATGTTGTAGCATTTATCAATATTTCACTCCCTTTTATGGCTGAAAATTATTTCATGGCATGGATACATGACATTTTGTTTATCCATTCATCAGCTGAGGTACATTTGGGTTCTTTCCACTTTTTTTGGCTAGTGTAAATAAATATGCTATGAACATTTGTGTACAAATTTTTTATGTAGGCATATGTTTTCAATTCTTTTGGGTATATACCTAAGAGTAGAATTTCTGGGTCATAGGGTAACTCTATGTTTAACAATTTGAGGAACTGACAAACTGTTTTACAAGTGGCTGCACCATTTTACAATCTCACTGGCAATTGCAGCACTTCCAATTTCTCCATATTCTCACCAACACTTGTTATTTTTGATATCTGTATTGTTTGTATCTGTGGAGAAACAGTTCCACGTTATATTTTTTTGATATTTAATAAAGAAAATCCGTTTTTCTGCATCTCTGTTTCTATGACTATAGTCCATTCCAGCTTCATTCATCATTGAACAATTGCAGTAACTTCTTATTTGCTTTCCTTATCGTATACTCCTTGTTTATACAATAGTCACAGTGATTTTTAAAATATATATGTGGCAAACATAAACGTTATTTCAGAAAGTACATGTGCTAGAATTTTTGCTGGGGATATTTCTCTATCAGTAAAAATCTAAGTTTTCTTAGGTCCTTTGAATTCAGATTTGTTTTTTTTTTAATACATCTCTGAATTTTGATTTAGCATTGGTGAAAGAAGTCATGCTTAATTTGGGTCTTATCTGCAAGACATTTAGATTAGAACAGCAATGAGAGTCAGGCATCTCTAAGATAATACTAATAGTTAACTTTTACTGAGTGCCTACTATGTATCAAGCACTTTTTAAGTACTTTCTATTTGTTAAGAAACTCTATCAACTAAAGAATCTGGCTCCAGAGCCCACATGTGTAACCACAAGTTATATTGCCTCTTTGTCTTACTTATAGCTTGAAATATATGAGATTTAAAACAAAAAGTTAACCATTTTCTGGTGTTCAGTATGGCTAGGTAAGGTTTAAGATGTTCACACTTTCACTAATTTTTATACAATATCACCATATACAATTATAAAGTTGAATATTTAAAAATCTGAGTTTTCCCACCTGGAGGCTTACAAAATCAGTTCTGCCAAACTTGAAAACAGTAGCTTGAGCAGAAAAAGTACAGGACTACTTAAAAGTAATCTAATCTAAAAGACATTTTTAGAAAAATAACATTTTCTGAAATTTTCACAATAGTCAGCATCCTATTATTATATTGCCTGCCAGTTTACGTGCTACTCCTTCCTCCTCCTACCTCTTTTAAACCATCTAACAGAGCACTGTGTGTTTCTGAACATTTACATTCAATTTGTTAAATGTCACCGAGGAAAAATAAAACAGAGAGGACATCAGTTAATAATGTACTTTTACATTCCATCATCCTATGCATGGTTCCATGTCTCACCATGCTGACCTAATTTGCCATGACAGGAACATGGCCCTGATTTCAGAACATTCCAACTGTGGCAATCACTAAGCCTTATTGGGAATTTTTGCCCCCTTAGCAAATTGAACCAGATTGCTTTTCTCAGGCCCATTTGAGATGGGTATCTGTGAACCAGGAGGGTGAGGTATGATGGAGAATTGAGAAGTGAATCTTTTATATTACAAATATACTGAAACTTAATGTAAATGTATGTCATTACCATGTGCCTGATTTTTATTGTTCAGGTAGACTTGAGGAGAAAAAATTTTAAAAGTATACTTTATTAACACTTCTAGCTGTATGGCCTTGGACAAATCTTTCTCTAGTTTCCTCAAGTCTAAAATGAGGATGATAATACTAATGATAACATCTATATATAATAATAATTATATCTTTATTTCTATATTATATCTTTATTGTTTATTAGACAATTAGATGAGGATTCACTCTAAGTAAGCATTTAGAATAATACTTAGTACTCAAAAAATGCTAATTCTAATTATCATAATTTTTTACTTTAATATTTTTGAAGTGAAAGTCATTTCATGTTTACAACAATAAATTATCTTTAAATTCTTTGGCTGGCTCAGAAACTATAATATGTGGGTTGTATTTATATAATAATTTATGGTACACCAGTACTTGATCATAGGTATATATAATTCATTAGTATGTACCAGGTTCTACCAGCCCATAGGTAGAAGTGTTATTTCATCAAGATTAACTGTTGGCTTTTGATAGCTCCTGGACCCCACCTGTTAGACCCAGGACATCAGCTTCCATGCTTGTAAATTGCGTCTGGGAGCCCCATGCATCAGGAAACTTTAGTCTCACCTTCTACTAGTTGAGGTTCTTCACCAAGAGTCCTTCCCAGTGCCCCATTCTAGGGGCCCTCGTGCAACTGATGTACTGCCCACAGCTCTGCCACCTGGAGCCCAACTAAGATGTGGTGTGGAGGCAGGGATGTGGGCAAACCTGTCGGCCCCTCAACTCTCTGTTGCTTGGGCCCTCAAATGGCACCACCTAAGCCCATCTCACACTCGATTTATTGTCTTCCTAAACTTCTCACATAGGAGAGTATCTCAGGCAATATGTTGTAAGTATCAAACTGTCACTTTTAAAATTCCCCCTTTTGAATCACATTACCTTCAACATTAGAACACTTTATCTTCCTGTGTGAACCACTGGCTTACTGCTGGAGGAAGAACCCTGATGCTGCCTGGAACAGGAACACTTAGAGCAGCTCCTAGTTTTGAGCTTTGGATTGAGGCTGTGGCTTTGTGGAGAAATCTCTAAATAACACTCTTTTAATATGTTAAGAAGTTGGCCTGGAGGCTGGAGCAGCAGATCTCAAATTGTTGGTCTCAAGATGCTTATTCATTCTTAAAACATTATTGAGGACCCCAAAGAGCTTTTGATTATGTGGGTTATTGACATTTACTTAATAGAACTTAAAACTGAGAAGTTTACTAGATAATTAAATATATAGTCATATGTTGCTTAACGACAGGGCTATGTTCTGAGAAATGTGTCCTTAGGTGATTTCACTGGTGTGTGAACATCATTAAACTTACACAAACCTAGATGGTGGAATAGCCTATTACTCCTAAGCTACAAACCTGTACAGCATGTTACAGTACTGATACGGCAGGCAGTTGTAACACAGCGGTTAAGTATTTACGTATCTAAGCATATCTAAACATAGAAAATGTACAGTAAAAATATGATATAAAAGATAAAAAATCATACACCTGCACAAGGCTTGCAGAACTGGAAGTTGCTCTGGATAAGTCAGTAGTGAATGTGAAGGCTCAGAACACTACTGTACACTACTGTTGACTTTATAAGCACTGTACACTTAGGCTACACTAAACTTATAAAAAATTTTCTTTTCTTCAATAATAAATTAATCTTAGGTTACTGTGAATTTTTTACTTTATAAACAAAATTTTTTAAGCTTTTTGACTCTTGTAATAACATGTAGCTTGCTGTACAAAAATATTTTCTTTTTTATATCTGTATTCTATAAGCTTTCTACTACTTTTAAAACTTTTTTATATTTCTTTACTTTTAAAATTTTTTTGTTAAAAACTAATACGCAAAGACACAGTTTTTTCTTTGTAAGTAGTACATTCTATAATAATGATAAAAAGTATAGTATTAATAAATATATAAACCAGCAATGTAGTCATTTATTATCACTATCAAGTATTATGTATTATGTATAATTGTACGTGCTAGACTTTTATACAACTGGCGTGCTGTAGGTTTTGTTTACACCAGCATTACTACAGACATGTGAGTAATGCACGGTGCTATGAGATTGTGATGGCTACAATGTCACTAGGTGATAGAAACTTTTCAGCTCCATTAAAATCTTATGGGACCACTATCATCTATGCAGTCTTTTTTGATTGGAATCTCAGTTATGTGGCACAAGACTGTAAATCCATCTTAAAATATCAATAATAAAATAAAGCCATTACATCTTAACATAAATGACATATTTTCATTAAAAAACTATTTTATGAAAGCAGAAAAAAATTAGAGGAATGGCACTACTGAACATTTTTGCAAATGTTTGGCTTAATAGAGGATTGCTGGATCCTCATATCTTCTTCTGCATTTATTGATTCAAGATATCATATATCATGTAGCTTCTGGAAAATGACACCGCATGCTTGTAAGAGAATGAGAGTGAAAAGGAAAATACCTTGTTAGTATTATGTGATGATTTTAATCTTGCAGACCTCCTGAAAAGGGTTCCCCAGACCCCACTTTGAGAACTGTAGCTTAGATATTTTACTCTATAGGGAGATCTCAGGCTACAATGTAGAGAAAGGTTATCCTTGCCAGTCTTGGCAATTGTGGGAAGAATAAGCAGAGAGCAAGGTAGAGGAGGCAGGGGATGGATACATCATGATCTCCTTTTCCTGGGCCCAGATCCTGCCCTTGTGACACTGGGAGTTTCATCTATCCAGAGGTGTCCCTGGGCAATACCTTAGACTAAAGGCACAGCATGCTCAGGCGAGGAAGCTTTGAGTTCATCTTTCTTGGGCTGTATCTTTTACCCAGGTGGAGAGGGTGGGACACTGGAGAGGGACAGGTAACGAAGTATGAATGGAGAGTTCACCAGAGGATATTATAGCAGTAGGGATGAAACGGTCCCAGGGCTGAGGGCTGTGGATCAGACCTCCTGGGACCAGAACCAAGTGGGGTTCACAGCCACATCTCAGGGCTTCTCAGCACCCACAGGAGCTGGCGCACTGGGGCCTGGTCAGCAGGGACAACTGCAGTCCTTGACCACATGGTAAGAGAATTGGGAATAGATACTAGTGGGGCCTGAAGCTCCAGCAGCTGAAGTTTTCTGTTAGAGGACAGCGAAAAGACCTGCATGTGGAGTCTCCTTCCTCCCTCTGTCAGAAGGCTCCTTAGGCTCCACTTCTGCCATCTCCAGTTGCCATCTTGGAGAAAACAGGGTTTGGTGGAAGAAATCAGACAGGTTGGACATTTACATACAAAAAGGCTAAGTTACTTAACAATAATTCAAATCAACAGATTGACAGAAATCAATGGATTATTGCTATGGTTTGAATGTGTCTCCCAAATTTCATGTGTTAGAAACCTACTCTCCAAATTCATTTGTTGATGGTATGTGGAGGTGGGGCCTTTGCAGGGTAATTAAAATGAGATTAGGTCATTGGGGTAGAGCCCCGATGATGGGACTGGTAGGTTTATAGGAAGAGGGAGAGAGATCTTAGGGGGCACACTCTGGCCTTCTTGCTGTGTGATGCCCTTTGCCATGTTATCGTGCAGCAAGAAGGACCTCACAAGATGCTGATATCACACTCTTAGACTTCCCAGCCTCCAGAGCTGTGAGCTAAATAAACCTCTATTCTTTATGAATTACCCAGTAAGTGATATTCTGCTATGGTAACACAAATAGATAAGACAATTGTACTATTCAATATAGTTTATTTTTCTTCCTTTGCTACCTAACATTTTGGGACCATGTGTGTGCGATCAGCTAGTCATAGAAAATATAAAGATGCTATAGTTTTCTTCACGTTTGAGTGATATACTTAAATTAGTAACTTCATCAGAGCTCAAAATAAGTCCAACAGGCCTGTAAGAAGGACATTGTACCATTTCTCTGTTATTCTCATCTCTCCCTGTGCTTCCATGTCCAAAACTTCTCACCTCCACGACGTCCTCATGCATACTACTTTTGTACATAGAACCGGCAAAGGTTACTGGTCTACCAATAACCCATCACATTTTTTTGACTTTGTAATAACTAGATTACCCTACTTTCCTGAATCTATCTGTGCATGTATAATTTTAAGAGTATATTCTATCTCAAATCTTTGAAATTATCCACGTTTTAAGACCTAGGGCTGAAGAGTCCTTATAGGTGAAATAAAGAGTTCCCCTATTATTGCTCTTTCTTCATAAATTTTTGGTTTGCAATACTGTGCCTAATTTGTACTACTAATGTGATGTATTGGATTGTGCTGTGAGTCCCTCTAGACCTGGTCTTCATCCCATGTGCTGAGCCCTCCTCTGTGTTTCTGAGTGGCATTTGTTCGGAACAGGGCAGTGGGCTTCCTTGCTCACTTGCTTCCCTTGCCTACTGATTGTCACCAACAGGGTAAACCAGCTGTCTGTCAGAGGGAGGGTTAAAAATGAGGTGGCTCCCTGCCTCCAGAGTTGCATACCTTAACCTAAGGTCACAAGCTGTCAGGTGGCTCTCTCCTCTCCTTGTGTCCTGGTTCCTTTAACTGCCGTAGCTCCTTTAAGCCTGGGGACGGTAAACACCTTCTATTCCCACTAGCCCTCTGTACTGTCCTCTCACTGTGGCTTCCCTACGTGCTGTCCACAGCTTTGTAAATAGTTAATTAAATGTTCCTATCATTACGCAGTGAGTTGTCTGTTCGCCCCAGGACCATGACTGATATACATGGGTGTCTTCCGTTTATCTAACCCAGTTTTTCTCAGCAGGAATATAAACCAGTCTCATCATATTTATAATGCTGCATCTAGAACCCAGAATCTGAAGTTACTTATAAGCTAAGTGTACTGTTTGATTCTTCAATTTATAAAATTTAGAGCTTCTTAAATCAGGGCAAGGGGGATCCTCAGACCATATTTTGGGGGCTGGCGTTTGCTCAGTATCTTCCCTTCCTTCCTCCTTTACTTTTTCCCTTCCTTCCTTTCTCCCTCCCTCCTTCCCTTCCCTTCCCTTCCCTTCCCTTCCCTTCCCTTCCCTTCCCTTCCCTTCCCTTCCCTTCCCTTCCCTTCCCTTCCCTTCCCTTCCCTTCCCTTCCCTTCTTCCCTTCCCTTCCCTTCCCTTCCCTTCCCTTCCCTTCCCTTCCCTTCCCTTCCCTTCCCTTCCCTTCCCTTCCCTTCCCTTCCCTTCCCTTCCCTTCCCTTCCCTTCCCTTCCCTTCCCTTCCCTTCCCTTCCCTTCCCTTCCCCTCCCCTCCCTTCCCTTCCCCTCCCTTCCTTCCCCTTTCCCAAGCATGATTTTCAACCTGGTGAACTACATCCCAACAACCTCTTGTAGGGTGGCAATAGTCAAACAGCTTTGAAATAGTTAATGTCATAGAAGAGTTTTTTATTTTCTTTTGAAAAAAGAGCCTTTAAAACAGTTTTTTTTTTTTTTAATCTCGAATGATGGCAATTTAGTGGTTACAATATTTCAAAGGTCAGGCCCAATACATTGTAGAAAGCTGATGAAAATAGCTCTTGAGTTAAATCTGGGTAAGACTAGTAGTGTAGAACAATAGTTGATAAGAATAGGGTTTTGGCAAGGAATATCTTAAGCTTACGGTCAGCTTAGAGACAATGAAATCTGCCCAGGAGAATTCTGAGTCTGAATTGGCTTGCAGCAGAGAAAGCATCAAATCAAGTTCATCATCCCTTAAATAAAGAGCAAGCATTAGATCTCAGGCTAATATTATAACTGAGACTGTGTAAAAGCTATCTTGAATATTACATGAAGATGGCTGTCAAGATAACTGTGTATTCAATAGCACATCAAGGATTTTCTTATTGACAGGATGAAACGCTGGGACCAAAGCCGCTGCCGGTGTGATAATGCTGCTTTGCATGTGCTGGGAGTGATTCTGCCAAAGGTATCCTGCTTTGCATTTTACTTCTTAAAGGAATTCTGGTTTCTCTTGAAGAATACAGAAAAAATGGACATAGCATAGAATCTTCATTTATACTCTCGATGTGGAAACCATGGGTATTTAATATATAAGTATCATTTATGGAAACTATTTCATGTCAAATAATTTAGTCAGTTACCAAATTCCCTAAAGGTTGCCATAGTGTGGTTATTGAGAAGTGTATCTTAAGCCTTAGGCTTTATTTTGTATCTCTAATATCAATTGGAAGCATTTTGTTTCATGAAATTTTGATCGTGCCCACTACTGAATTTGAGAGAAGTCATCAAATCACTGAGTCAGAGGCCTTCCACTTCTTCCAGACTCCTCTTGCTCTCTAAATATCAAAATCCTACCAATTGTTCAAACCAAACACAAATGATAACTTCTCAGGAAGCTTTACCAGGTCCTGTATGTCCTAACTCATTGATCCATTACATTTTTTAGTATAAAAGCTCACATGGATCTCTACTTAACCATTGCTTCCTTCTACTTTATAATATAGAAAGATTAAATGTAAGCATTTTTAAGGCAGCTTTTTATTTACTTTTTAAAAATCCTATACTAGTGATGTGCTTAATCAGGATTGTTTAATAAATCAATTAGATTTAGTAGGCAACTCTTTTGTTATTAACATACTCCTAAGTACTGTGCTCAATGATATTAAAATATTCTAAGCAAGTTACAGATAGACCTTAAGTGCTTAGCATGCCACAAATATTTTAATAGAATAACTAAAAAAAAAAAAAAAAAGATACTTTTCCCCAACCCAGCTTTTAAAGGGAGATAGCTTTGGTATATATATCAAAAGGAATTTGCCTTTCTAATTAGAAAAATTTCAATGAAAGTATGAGGAATTTTGAAGTTGATAGACTCTGTTCATACAATGGAAGATTTCTTTGAATTACATTTATTTTCAACAGGTTGGTGGAACTTGAAATTTGTTAAGGATAGTACACATGAGAAAATCCTAACTAGCAACAATTTCCTTGTTTGAAACCACTCTTTGGTGCAGGGTTTTCATGCACAGCATGCAAATGTGTGTCATGTTCATAAATCCAATCACAAATGATGGTTTTACGACCAAACTGTATTTCTTCCAAACAAAGTGGCGGTAATATTTTTAAAAATCTGCAAGCCCTTTGAGAGTCTTCAAAAAGAATTTCATCATCTTTTCTCATTGAAGTGAAGATATTTATAACTGAGAGGATGCTGTATTGCCACTATGGGGAAGAATTGCATTCCTCACCTAAAATATAGCCACCGATAGTGTACATGTTTTGCATTTAGCATTCAAAATATATGGGAACAAGATCTAAGTAGATGCAGTAGGATCTAGAAATTAGCCTAAGTCAGCTCTGGAGACCAGATTTAGGGAGGACTGTAAATCACTCCCTTGGAACACAACATTGCAATTCAGAATACTCTAAAATATACCATGGATCAGAAACCTATTTCTAGCCCACGAGTTATTTGTTCTCTAGGTTTTATCAGACTCTCTGTGGTTTTATAAAGGTGTACTATTCTGGTTTGAAGGCTAATTTAGGATTTTCCTGTAAACATTGAATCTCAGAGATACTAAGTTCCCTGAGTGTCTGTAGTTCTATATCTGTGTATCCATAAACATGAAACCTAAAGAGTGAAGAATGAATACTTTTTTCTAAGAAACTTTCCTCCAGCCACTTCCTTATAGAATATGAATTTTTAAAAGGTTGTTTTTTAAAATTTTTTGTCCTATGAAAAGCCATATTGTTCATTCTTAGCAGAACTTCTAGGAATCATAATTTTGAAGAGCTCATAGTGATTTCAACACTTCAGCAAAGGGCACTGTGAAACAATATTTTGGAAGACATCTTCATCGATTTATTGACCAGTGTCAACCTCTATCTTCAGCAGGAGTCTACAATTTGGATGAGCTCTGTTGTCAATGCAAGCAGTGCCATGAAACCTCCTCTCTGGGCCTGCTAGAATTACAAAATAAGAATGACGATTGTGGGAGAGTGGGCTGTAATAACGGTTCTGAAATTTACTTTAAGATGAATCTTCCTCTGATAGACTTTGTGCTCTGCATCTTTAATTCTGTAAGTGGTGCACAGGTGTAAACTTTACATGCAAGGCAGATATTTGAATGTCTGAATCTACCTACCCATCTTCTGGAACAGTTATATTCTGTGTTTAATTACTGTACTGGCAAGAGTGCTTTGTCATTCATTAGTTCAAGTGATACTTTCTGAGCATGTATTGTGGGCCAGGCATGTTCTCATGATGTGACTGCCATGGTGAACAAGACCAGGTCCCTATCCTCATGGGACTTGCCTCTAAGGAGAAGAGAGAAGCAATGTACAAGGAAACAAACAAATTCTAGACAGCAGTAAGTGCTATGAAGAAAAAGAAATAGGTCAAGGTTTTATGTTAGGCAGGTGGCCATGCCAATTGTCTCAGACAATATATAACATCTATATTATGGTCATATATTTTATTTGAAACTTTTTATTTAATTTGGGGTATGCAGGGAATACTGTCTCAATGCCGAAAAGGTTTCTTGGCCATCATACATGTCTGCTTTGATTTTTGTCAAGAAGTACCATTGGGGCGCTCTATATAAACTACAGGTAGGTGGCAATTTTACAGCAGCATTCTCTCCATTCTCCCCTTCTCTCCATTTTAGGGCATTCAGGGGGTTGTGCCTGATGACTTTCTGAAGGTACAGTCATCTCAAGCTTGCATGGAAGACAAAAATGACATCCAATTACAACTACAAGGAGGTGTCCTTATTATCTAGTAGAAATATCGTTGTGTATGTCCAGACAGAAAAAAAGACATAAGAACTTTGTGGAACATCTCATGATTCCTTCTCTTTCCCTTGCTGCAATGTATTATATAGTTTATTTTGGAATAAAATGGTCAAGGCCTTGTGGTGCCAAGTTCACAGGTCATTAGTGATAGTTTACCAGGCTCACTCTTTGCCAGATGCAAGCATCTAAGACCTTTGGCCTCTATGGCAGGACTTTTCCGTGGTCTTTAAGATTAAGACTTGGTGACAGAACTTCTTACGGTTGTCTTGGGTTTCATAGATCTTCAGGGACACAACTGGCTGTTATTCAGAATCTTTATTCTTGTGTTTTAAGCAGAATGTGTCAAAGGATATCAGCCTATGACCAGAAAAAGTACAATAACCAATGCTAACTTTTCAGTGTAGCTCTATAGCACTCACCCAAGCATTATTTAAAACTCTTTGTAGACCCAACTTTTAGAGTGAAGGCTAGAGTCAAGTGCTCACTCCTAGTAGTATTGGAGTCATATACAATTTGGCTGTTGACATACATATTGTTTTCTCTTGTACTGACTTATTTGTTGTCTTTGGAAAAAATTATTCTGGCTGATTCTACCCTTACTCTATTAGCATCCTTGTAGGCTAAGAGTAAAGTGAGAAAAAAACAGAAATTAAACCAGTGAGACCTTCAGCTGCAAAACACTAGCATATTGCCATAAGATTTAGGTCTCATATTGTTTAAAGGCATCTATTGTTTTTTTTTTTTTTTTTGTACTTCTCCAATTTAACATTTCACTGAAAATCTACTTATTCATATTACAACTGAGATACTTGAACTTTATGAGAATTTTTTTCAGACCCAGGGAAATTTATTGATGAACAAGTTGGGAAATAAAACAGACTCTTATATAACAGTTATACAGTATTGCTATTTTTTCTTTTTCTTTTACCAGCAGAAGAATACTGAAGGAAGCTTACTATTTTGATGGGGACAATTAGAAAATGTCTTTTTAAGATATGGGATAACAACAAAGATTATGTAGTTAGGAAATACATCTATCAACTATGAAATTTTAATATTTTCATCTTTTATAGAAACGTTAATATTCAATGACGCATAGGAGATTGAAATGGTGAATATATTCACATTGCGTTGTGGAAGAGGATTTTTTTTGATCTTTTATACTAAGTAAATTGGTATGACATGAAATTTATATGAGACATAAGTATGTCTATCTTGCATTTTTTCAGAAGAATTATTTTATTTTAGGAAAAAAATAATAGGTCAATCACATTAATTTCAGTCATCTTCCAAGATTACTAACTATAATCAATGCAATTTTTCATATGGGACAAATGTTTTGTTCAGATCTACACTGTTAACAGAAGAATTGTTCTGCAAGACTGGCCTCCAAGGCCGGGCGCTGTGGCTCACGCCTGTAATCCTAGCTCTTGGGAGGCCGAGGCGGGCGGATTGCTCAAGGTCAGGAGTTCAAAGACCAGCCTGAGCAAGAGCGAGACCCCGTCTCTACTATAAATAGAAAGAAATTAATTGGCCAACTGATATATATATAAAAAAAATTAGCCGGGCATGGTGGCGCATGCCTGTAGTCCCAGCTACTCGGGAGGCTGAGGCAGAAGGATCACTCAAGCCCAGGAGATTGAGGTTGCTGTGAGCTAGGCTGACGCCACGGCACTCACTCTAGCCTGGGCAACAAAGTGAGACTCTGTCTCAAAAAAAAAAAAAAAAAAAAAAAAAAAAAAAAAAAAAAAGACTGGCCTCCAATATTTTGAAGCTGGATTTTAAAATCTTGTCCTATTCATTACTGTAGATTTAAGTACCTGTTTTGCTTTTCTAAAACATTTCTTAGTGAATTTTTTGTTCATATAACTGGCTTTGAATATCTTGGCTGCCTGTATGAAATGAGATCAAAAAAAGAAAGCTGTGCAATTTTTATGTGATTGTATTGAGACCACAAATCAATTTTACTTCTTTTAAAACAACAGAACTATGAAAGTTAGTCAATTCATATTATTATATTCCACTGAGGGAATTCTAGTAATACAGGTAAAAATTAAATAAATTTTATTAAAAAACCATGGAAATTTATAAATTATAAGGTCTAAGAGAAAATCAAAAAACAATGTGGCATATGATCTTTCAACAGGTAGATGATATAAATAAAGCATATTTTTTTAAATGAACAATACATATATAAAGATATATACACACGTATTGCACTTGTTGAAGTAGCAGGGGTAACAAACACAAGAGTTGGCTCTGAAATAAAAGGTGTATTACTTTTAATTGAAAGGTCTAAGGTATTCAGTCAGAGTATCAATAGCAACCTGAATCAAGGATTATGAACAGGTGAAGGATTATGTCAGGGAGGTAGGAACTAGAGCCAGAGACCTACAAACAAGGTGTCATGTCAGTAGGGAAACAAAGTTACAAACTAGCAATTCATGTGGAGATTCGAAGATTAAAAAATGTCAGCCACAAGGTTCAAGGTGGGTCAGGTATCATGAATAAGAAATCATGGATCAGTGCTGGATGCCCACTGGTATGTACTTCTGGTTCTGTGGGACAGGAGGCAGCCATGGGGGTCAAACCATCTGTATAACAGGGGCAGGGGATTGGTGTGCCCTAGGTGGTGTTTCAAAATTAATTTAAAAATATTTCATGAAAGAAACATATATATATACACACACACACACACATTTTTATTTTGAAATAATTTCTGAATTATAGAAAATGTGCAAGCATTACAAAAAATAAACATCCTGTATACTTTTCACCCAGATTCATCATTTTTTTAACATTTTGCCATGTTTGTTTTATCATTCTCTTTCTCTTTCTGTATGTATGTATATATATATATTTATGTGTATATATATTTGTGTGTTGAGTATGTATATGTATGTATTGATAAACTGCTTGAAAATAATTTAGAGTCATCATCATCATGTCACTTTACCCCTATATGTTTCTTAAGAGTAAGAACAAGGACATTCACTTATGCACATATTATTGTGAAGGATATTCACAATGCAATTATTAAGATCAGGAAATTAACATCGATTATAATATTATTTTCTACTATACCTACTTTATTCAAATTTTATGAATTACTGTTCTTCAGGACATTTTTCCCTTCTGGTCTAGGATCCAATTCAGGATTATGCATTACATTTAGTTTTCATATATCTTCCTTCGTCTCTCTTTTTCTCTCTGTTAATATTATTTACTATTTAATTGTGGGGGACTAACTTTTAATTTTGATACAATATGAAACTTGTAGAAAAATGCAAAAATACAAAGGACTTCCACATATCTTTTACCCAGGTTTACCAATTGTTTATGTATACGAGGGTGTTCAGAAAGTATCCAGCCATCTAACCTTTCTCGTTATATTACCAACGGCTGGATACTTTCTGGACAGCCATATGTAGGTACATGTGGGTATTTTTATGTGTGTTTCTATATGTAATATGTATATATGCAGGCCTTTTCTGGATGGTGAGGTGAAATAAAATGAGCTATAACTATGTGAGGCAAAACCCAGAGATACACGATGATCTTTAAATGAATTAACATTTATTAAAATATATTTTATGTGTGATTTTCAATATTCTTCCTCTTCTTTCATGAAATTCTTTGAACCAAGAAAGCAACTTTACAATATTGCCAAGAACTCAGGGCTCAAGTTGGCAGGGAAGTCATAGAGCAGTCTTGTGATTCAGCCTCTGCCAACTCATGCTTCTAAATTATAGGCTGCAGCAAAGGTAACACTGAGAACATAAGAACACCAGCATGAAGAAGTCTTTTTGGACTTTTTTGGATATATTAAAACTTCTCCAGAGTTAATAAATAAATTCATGAAGTCAGAGAGGACACAGAGTCTCGGTGTGAAGTAGTTGAGCAGAGATTGAACACTTTTGGGTCTAGTCACAGCCTCAATTAAACTCTGGGAGCCTTAGTTTAAGCAGCCTTCTTGAAGGTCATTTTCTATTGCTGACAATAGATAGGAGTCTGTTTGAATACTGAAGATTCAGCAGATACTGTATTTGGTATGTGCTAATTTACTGGAACTATATGATCTGATCTCATCAAGAAACTTTTGGATTTGTCACTGGGCTGATTCAGATAAGCTAATTCCCTTCAGCAAGGCAAACGAGGAAGTCATTTATGTAAGCAGAGATTCATTTTAGACTGACTCAGTTCTCTGAGACAGAGGCCAAGGACTTGAAAGATGCAACTTCCACTGAATTCGACAAGGTGAATCAGATGCTAGTGAAAAAGTGGCTGACACTTAGTAGGAGCTGAAGATATCCTTGTTGAAATTATATTCTGATGTCTAATCATCTTTAAACCTGCTTCCAAATTTTTAAGAGGCTAACAGTGTAATCTGAATTTGGTAAGATGTTAATTGTTTCTCTCACTGGCTGCTTATCTATTTTTACATTTTCACAGTTTGTGAAGTTGAAGGGAGAAAGTTAAAAGAATTGAAGCCCCCAGCCCCTGTTATTTATTTATTTTTTATTTGTTACCAGTCTGAATTCATGATTTAGTAACTTGAGTATTAAACAGTTGCTTTAAAATATCTTGGGTTTATAGGTGCATCAATTTTTGCAATCCCTGCTCTATCAGTACCCTGGATAACAGAGAATATATTTTGTTTGTGAAACTCTATTATTTTAATTACCTTAAAATGTTTTGTAATCTGTGTCATTTTTACTTGCTGGCATTTATTTTGATTTTTTTTCAGAGAATTTATTTATTTTTTTCACCACTTCTAGGCTTTCGTTATTTATTTATCTTTTACTTTTCATAAATGAAGCTGCCTATTAAAATTTAAGTCAACCATTTTATGAGAAAAAGAAATCATACAAAAAGAAAATACACTTCTACCAAGCCAGGATTAAATCTTCTACCTTTATATCCCTAAAACACCTCTAAGTTCTTTGTCCATACTTGTTAATGAATACACACATAAATCAGCAAGTGCCACCCATGGACCATGAAAATTATAGATCCCTAGAGCAGTAACTAATGGATTCTTCTTATGATTGACTTGCTCTATTATTTCACATGGAAAACATCTTTAAAATGGAAGAAAAAACTTTGGTCCTATAGAATCGTGCCATCTTTTCAATAGGAGCACTTCTTACACTCAGAGCCAAAGAAAGATTTCCACTTAATTCTAGGTGCAAAGACAAGGCTACAGCCACTCAAGGGGAATGAGGCTTATATCTTCCTCTGTTTTCTTTATAAACTTAGTGAACATGGTTATAAACACTAACATCTAACATTTTAAAATGTTAGATGGTACTCTAATATAAAGGTAAATATAGGATAGCACCTGTCTTCATGTAGAGAATCTTATAAAGATTTCCTTAGTATCCTAAATGCTCCTTCTTAAAAGTCTTACATTGTTAGAATTTATTATGGCCATCAAGGTTTAGCATTAAGCAGAATGCATGACAATGATAAGATCACAGAATGTATAGACATTTCTGAAGTTTAAGTACTCACATTTTATAATTTTAATTCAAGGAAATAAAGGAAGTATATTTGAACAATCTTTGACCCATAGAGTTACTGCGCAGGTGGACTCATAAAGAAAGAAGTCTCATAACCCTATCTGTTGCCAAAGAGCATAATGCCGTTTCAAGCAGCTATCATGAGCATTCTTGGGAAATCTTTAAAGAACTTCTTATCTCATGACAAATGTGTAATCACTATCTGTCACCACTTTAGACATGGGATAGAAAATGGGAGCCAGTATGTATATTAAGCTGTTTGGAAATTGTATGAAAGAACTGAACTTTCTGGAAAGCACAGTTGTATCAGAAACTAGAGAGTCATGGTTAGCCAACAATAACACAACTGCACAGCAGCACCACTACTGTCATCACCATGCTCATTGCAGGGCCATTGTCAAGTGTGCACTTACATGTTAGATTGTCGAGAGAGTACTTGCAATTAAAGTGGAAGGAGTGTGGGACTGCGGTTCTCCAGCCTGAATGAATCTTCCCATTCTAAACAGTGTTCTGCCTAGATGACACTCAAAAATTTAAGTAAAGAAATAGATAGATGATAGTTAGATAATCAGCAGACGTATTGGCTACTAATTGTTCTAGGTTGTTATTAATAGATTCATCTTCTGGCTTCTTTGTACAATAAAAATTTAATCTGTAGAAAAATGGTGGAGCTTTTCTTCCTTGGCTGCTTATCAGAAAAGACTGTATTTAAGTAGTTCCTGGGGCGAATAAATAGTTACTGTCAAGTGTGTACTTGATTTAGGAAAAACTTTGTATTTTTCACTCTTACCTCTATCGATAGAAATATCATTGTAAAAAGAGCATTTGGGAAAGTTGGAATTATACTAGCTTGCTTTCAAATTTATTTTCATTCACCAGACAATTCTAACTTTACTTTCTTGTCGACCTGATTTAAGAATCCAGTCTCCTTCAAAAAAGAAAGAACAACCAAAGAAAACCATTTTAGGAAATCACATGAGAGTTAAACTCTTTATTGATAGTGAAAACACACACACACACACACACACACACACACACACACAGATAAAGAGAGAAGGAGAGAGAAATGGAAGAAAGACTTTATCTTAACCAAAATCTGTTACCAAATTATTCATATCTAATCTATCCGTGAAAATAAGAGCAGGCATATTGGTGGAGAAGTAGAAAACATTCTCTGTGTTCAACTTCCTGTGTCCTTGTACTTCACGGTCAAAATGCATTTTAAGTAAGATTTGAAATAAAAATACAACTTATAATTTAAGTTCCTTCTAAAAATAGTCCTAGGCCAAAAATATAAACAATAGAAAGAGGAAGAAAGTAATTATATACATGGATAAAATTGTGATATAAATTAAGACTTTCTTGCATATATGGAAGGATAAACAAAGACATGTTTAACATTGTGGTGAAGTATTGATATATAAGGCTTCCTAAATAATGATATTTACAGACGGATTTTTAAACAAAAATATTTCTTCCTTACCATAAAAAGCACTTATTAACACTTGTTGATGTAATGATCTATGTCAGGCTATTTTCTTGTTGTGTAGTTTATAATCTAAGATAGAATTGATTTGCACATTCTCACTATAGAATCTACAAGTTAGGTGAATATTATAATGAAAATAGTAAAATGATGTATAGGTAAAGAATCAGCAGGATTGTGACTAAAAGATTTCCTGTTGATACAGGATATTGATGCAAAGAAGAATTTATCTCCTTTTTTTTTTTTTTTTTTTTTTTTTTGAGACAGAGTCTCACTTTGTTGCCCAGGCTAGAGTGAGTGCGGTGGCATTAGCCTAGCTCACAGCAACCTCAAACTCCTGGGCTCAGGCGATCCTTCTGCCTCAGCCTCCCGAGTAGCTGGGACTACAGGCATGTGCCACCATGCCTGGCTAATTTTTTTTTTTTTGTATATATATTTTTAGTTGGTCAATTAATTTATTTCTATTTTTGGTAGAGATGGGGTCTTGCTCAGGCTGGTTTCGAACTCCTGAGCAATCCTTGAGCAATCCGCCCGCCTCGGCCTCCCAAAGTGCTAGGATTACAGGCGTGAGCCACCACGCCCGGCCCTATCTCCTTTTTAATTAAGGCCAGGCTTCAAGGAGGAGGCCAAAATCAGGGATATCTTCTATCAAGAAGTGGTGGATACCTTCCAACATAGGAGATATTTAACAACTGATTTTTTCTTATTTATCTTCTTGATATGGAGATTTATGACTAATTATAATAACTTAAAAAGTTATATTTTTCATTCCCGTACCTGATACTTTTAGGAAGTAAGAATGTGGTCTCTATCCTATACCACGTTATTCCTCTAGTTTGATGTTTTCCCCAAAGTTGTGCCTAAGTGTGTTTACCACCCATTTTCAATGCTTAATTGGGTGCAATAGTAACAACCGTAACAACATCAGAAATGGATTCGACTAGTGCTTGAATTGCAAACCATTTCCCCAGAGTCTATTTCACATGTTTTTACAAAAACTGTGAAGTTGGTAGGGCTAGTGTTAATACCTCTTTTTTCAAATATGGAATGTAGGTTGAATAAGGTCAACTGACCTTAGCTAAGATCATAGGATTAAATGATGAAGGGATGGGAGTTAGAGTTTCTAGTGTATTCTCCAAAGAAAGAGAGAATCAGAGACATAGTCTTGGAGTAGGCTGGACCAGGAGTGAGTATTGAGCCTTCTCCTGCCACTGTCCCTTGAGCTGTACACATACTTAAATGCTTGAATAAAGTGATTGCTGAGTTGCTGGCAGTTCAGGACATGTCATTAAGAGAATTTGCTAGGACGGAAACCCCTTAATGTAATTTATTATTGTGTTGTGTACCTAAATTACCCAGACTAGTTAAAGGGATTAATTTGGAGAGTGTTCTAATGTACGGTTTGTATTCATTGATTTGTATAAATATATCATGTTTATTGATATACTTTTTTTTTTGCCCTGTGAATTAATCTTTGTACAGTTATTTCTGAGTTTCAGGAATACATAGACTCACCCCAAGGTATTCTAGATTCATAAGCTAACCAGATCTTAGATCCAGCCTCAACAAATGTAAAAAGTAAGTAGAGTATTTAGAGTATTTACTGGAATGTGACCATACATAAGTAAAAGGAAACGGAGGGCAAAGAAACTCCAAATTTCATCTGGGTAGGTTGTTAATAAGGCTCATTCCTGTTTAGCAGGTTCTTCCCTACCCTGAAAAAACAAAACAAAACTAATATCATATATCTTTACTCTTTACCATTTCAGTTTGTCCAAGTATCATCTGTTATATATACATATATACATATGCAAATCCTTTCCATATTACTATAATAATTTAAACATTTTTAAATTAATTTAACATTTAACATTTAACATTTAAATTAATTTAACATTTCCCCAATGTTCCCATATTTCCCTTCTATAATACTTACGTTTTGTTTTCTTTCTTTTCTCTTATTAAAAATATTATTTACAAGTTAAGCTTTCACTGTCACCTTGTTGATATAAAAGAGTTTCAGACATCCTTGAATAATTAAGGTACCTGTCTCTTCAATGTGAGCTGTCATTGAGGATGATCTTATTTTATATTAACTCTAATTTTAGTTTATCATTTTTCCATCTAACAAACTATTAAAAAATATTTTACATAATTTTCAAAGACCCTTCAGTTTACCATTTATAACAGTAATATTAATATCATGGAATGTTCCCTCATTCACTACAATAGGAATTAGTTCATGTTATCCCACTTAGTTTCTAGTAGTATGAAGTAAACTGTAATGTAAGCACTGTTATCTGCATTCACTTTAAGAAGAATTACTTGGTAAGTATAAGGTAATTAAGCAATAAGACATGACAGGCATTGCATTTTGGGGGAATTATTATACATCTCAGATGTCTCGAGAGGTTCAGGCCAAAGGCTGAATGGCTTCAACCACCCAAGAAGAATAATAAACCCTCAAGAAATGTACCACCTGTCATATCTTATAGCTATTATGGAATGGAAATCACGAAACCAAAACAGGGGGAAAAGGTTAAATCTGTGCCCTTGCTGAGGATTACTTACATGACTATGACATCACTGACAGTTCTATATGTGTCCAGAGAATTCTAAAGCCATTGCATAATTATTGCACAAACAATACAACTCCTTTGAAACTGCTGCTTCAGCATTCCACAATGCCATCTTTGTCATTTACCAGTCCCCCAATGTCCTCTTTTTGCAGAAATCATATTAGTACTCTTAATCCCAAGCTCTCTCCTTTCACTGATCGTACAGCTTCAGGGGCAGGGGTGGGTAAGCAAGAGGAGGTGGAGATTGTTATGTAGAAATAATCTTGCCCTCTAGAGGATTGGAGGCATTTGGTTCCTTGTATGTCTTGTAAGTCTTGTAACACCCCAAGGTCATTATCTCATGATAATCACATCTCCTAGAGTTGCCTTATTGCTTAAGTGTAACACTAAATTTTAATTACAATGAAATAGAGCTCTTCTGGTAGTTTACACAACATCTTGTGTTCTCATTGCCAGATGGAAATAATGCAGAGCTTTTACTATAATCGCATGTGGTGGTCCTGGGCTCCAATGCAATAAACACATATTGTTGGTTTATTGAGGAAAGCACTTTGTTTCATGGAACTATCTACTTTCTTTTGGAGTATTTCAAGTCCACAGTTTATTAAAGGATTTCTGCTTTGTTTAAAAATATTGAAACCCAGTAATACCTTTTTTTCCCTGATTTGATTATAATGGGGAAATTAATGTAAAAAATCAAAATCAGAGTGCTGCTCACTAACAGCTGAGACAGATTGTATTACATGCAGGACTTTATTTTCATGGTTTCTCCCTAGTTATCTGTACCATTTTGAAACTCAGAGTTTTTGACAGTCTCCAGGACTTCAAAGTAGGACCTAGGCTGACCTTTTTACTGTCAAGGCTTGTCCTAACATACAGAAAAAGCTAAGTGTGAGCCAGCTCCTCACTTCAAAACACAAAGCGCTCTGGCAAGCAGAATCAGGGGCTTTGGATTCTGCACTGGCAAAGTTATTTTAGAAAGAGGCCTAATCATCATTCCCTTAATATTTGCTTGTTACTTTAAAATATCCAATATCATATCTATAATATTGTTTTACATTCAAGTGTTTAAAATTATATTATCCCATTTACTCTCCTGAATGCTGGTTATTTTCTCAGATCCTTCTGTGCAATTAAAACATACTACCAAAAGTCTATCCATTAAGGTTTCTATTTGTGATGTTATTGCAAGTATTTCTGTAAATTTATAATAATTCCATTGCAAGCTATTCCACAACTGAGCGATGTGATTGTATTAAATTATTTACTTTAGATGCTTAAGACAGATATAACCACCCAAATATTTGTTAAGCTACCAATCTGGAAAATACTACCTTTAAAAATCATTTTATGCTTACATTACAGTGTGAATAAAATATTAAAAGTAATTATTTCTGAAATCAATGATTTAAAAATTAATTTGATGGTTTAAAACAATTTAATGAGATTACACAGAGCATATTGTTCTAGCATCCAATTTCCTTCTCTTGAAGGTAAAATTTTAATAGTTTTCTCAATGCTATGATTGCAACAAAACTTCTCTATCTCAAAATCCTTAGGATTGTGCATTTTAATTTTATAGTCCATATGAATATGATTGAAAGCTGCGTTGTTATATATTTGTGTTCTATGCCCTGTGGGCTTTTGTTTTGTTTTCCATGACAATTCAGTATTATGTGCCACAAGGATAATTCATAATGTTTCTAAGATATGAGTCTATTTTTAACTTCTTTTAGACCATTCAATGTATATGTATTTTTGAAATTCTTTTTTGCTTTTAAATTTGTTTCCCTTTTACTCTATTGTCTTGGTGCTTTGGAGTTGGATTTCATTTTATCACATCTTATCAAAGGCTGCTTAAAATTCTTAATGACTTTAGCATAAAATCCAGACTCTTCCCAGCCTGTAGTACCTGATCGAGTCTGCCTGATTCTCCCATTTCATTTTGTAGACTATATCTTGGTCATTAAGACATCAGGTAGATTGGCTTTTCCTAAGTTTCTAAGTTTTGGAACTCTCTAAGCACTTGCTGTTTCTTTAGGCTGAAACAGCTTTCTCCGGGTTTTCAGATAATCAACTAATTTCTTTTCCTTCTAGGTCTTAACTTATCTCCTCGGGGAAACCTGCCCTAACCAGTCTGTTTCATTATAACATCTGGTTTATTTTATGCATTGTATATTTCAGCCTGTAATTGTTTTATATTTATTTAATTTCAGAATATTACAGGGGTACAAATGTTTTATGTTACATATATTGCCTTTGCCTTGCCTGAGTCAGATTGATACATTTATTTTTTGTTATTTGTTGTTCTCTTCCATCATAATGTAAGCTCCTTGAAGGTAGAGCTCTCCTTCATCTTGTCCAGCACTGTTTCTCCAGCCAGAAATTTAATGTTTGTTGAATGAATGCAGGAATAAGTGAATTAAAAGCTGGGGTAGAGGCCGGGCGCTGTGGCTCACGCCTGTAATCCTAGCTCTTGGGAGGCCGAGGCGGGCGGATTGCTCAAGGTCAGGAGTTCAAAACCAGCCTGAGCAAGAGCAAGACCCTGTCTCTACTATAAATAGAAAGAAATTAATTGGCCAACTGATATATATAGAAAAAATTAGCCGGGCATGGTGGCGCATGCCTGTAGTCCCAGCTACTCGGGAGGCTGAGGCAGAAGGATCGCTTGAGCTCAGGAGTTTGAGGTTGCTGTGAGCTAGGCTGACGCCATGGCACTCACTCTAGCCTGGGCAACAAAGCGAGACTCTGTCTCAAAAAAAAAAAAAAAAAGTCTATTGAAAATAGATGTTTGAGATTTGGTAGGATTTTTTTTATTAGTTACTGTGTAACCCCCTACTGCCAAATCACATTTCTCTTACTTTTCCTCATCAGACATAGTAGGGTTAAAATTTGTGCTTTTAAATACTCTATATTAATTGCACGGATAATCATGTTTTGGATTATAGAGGCCAATGGAAGATTTTTAAGTGTGTTTAAGAAATTATCTCTCAGCTATTCCTTCAATCAGTGCATAGTAGGCTCTATGAAGAGAGACTCTGCAGATATTTTAGTTTCACTAAGAAATCATTTTGATTGTTGCTCGGCTTGCAAGTTCTTAATATATTCTTTAAAGTTACCATTTATACCATGAGAACCCAAATTACCACGCTGTCTGACACCATAAAATTTGATCAAGTTTTTATTTTTTCTAATTGCCACATGAAATAATACAGGGCGTGTAGGATGCCTCCAATTTATTGTTTCATCCTTGGTAGCGTAGTATCAGCTAAACTTGATTCCCTACATTAGCATGACCAAGTGAAAATATAAAGAAAACATTCAACATCATTTAGCAATTGTCTGGAAACAGGAAGCCAAACTATTATCTATAGCACAGGGCAATCCCATTGTGGAAATTTCACCCTGACTGTAACCTCTTATCTTGTTCTGCTCTTACACGCAGGTCATATTATGCACTGCTTTGTGCTAGTTTGACAAGAACTAATGTGGATGCTTAAATATTTTAAAGGCTGAACGCTTCTGAATGATAAAATACGGAGCTGATCAACCCTTCCTGTTGCGTTTGTGGTTAATGATAAAGTAATTTAATACTTTTCTCTTTTTTGGTCTATTAGTAGTTTCAACAACAAACATTAAGTCCCTTTAAGGAAAAATCTTCACATAAGGCCATGCAATGACACTTTTTAACTACAGTTGTTTTTTATTCAGCCATAAAATCTATCTTTCATAAAGAAACCCACTTACATGTCTTACTTCAGTGAAGGTTATTTGTAGACTGAAGGTCTTTTCTTGTCAAGATATGATGAATACCATGTGTGAAGACAGAAGAGCATCAGACCTGTATTAGCTGGAAAACCCACTGATCTGTGAATAACCTAAAAAAGAAAACCTGAAGATTAGCAACGTCGCTTTTAAGAATGATCCATCAAATTCAACAAGCAGATTCACAGAGATGAATCATCTGGTTCCTTTTATACCTACTATACAGTAAAGGTTATTTCCTTTCCCTACAAATAGAAGTTTGAAAATAAAGGAAAGGGAGGTTTTTGAACATCCCTTGGAATAAGTCAATAATTTTAAAGTTTTTCTGATATTTTATGTGTAAATCCTTAGTAATGACAATTAAAATAGTATAGGCAATTCATTCAGGATTGGATTCAATATTTTGGGGACTCGGTCTCCATTCTTTTGTGAGTGTGTGTTGGAGGGAGGCCAAAAGCTTCCTCAAGTGTTTCATAGCAAACTTTCATTTTATGGAAAGTTACAGTATCTGTTAAAATTATTTTTAGGAGTTTCCTACATAGCTTACATAGTACAGTTTAAATAAACAAAAATAGTTAGGTAAGTTAATATTCTGGATGCCCAACTGATTGATTAAAAGAATAAAGGATTTATAGCATATAAAAATTATACATGGATGTATAATTTTGTTATCAACAGTAAGTGCTTTGTTTTCCAATTTTTAAATTTTAAAATAGATTCAAAAGTATAGGTTTAAAATATACATTTTACAGTATAATTTTTCTCAGTTCTAAGGTGTTGTGTTTGTAGTTGTTTCATTCATTTCTTTTCACATTGAATGGATCGAATAACTTAAAAAGAGAAATTTTTAGAATTTCTTTTATGTCAATGTTTTTAATAAACAAGTCCTAGTATTATTTAAATAAAATTTATTTTTTATTAATATATAGCAGTGTTAGACAACAAAAAGAAATAATCATATTGTAATATAACTGCACACACTGAATTTTTGTGCCTTAATTCTTAAGGAAATTTTCTGGCAATATATACTTTGGTAAATAAAATTAGCCACTGGGTGATTTTTTGTTGTTGTTGTTAAGCTAGCAGTAATTTAGATTTCACATTTATTTTCTTCAAAAAATATAGATTTCATTTTAGGAGATGTCTTTTAGCGAATTTTTAACCATGCCTATTTAAATAATTAGTTTCTAACATGTCCAAACTAATGAAAAATAATTTCTACAGTGATTGAATGACAAACTTTCTTTGTGTTTAAGCAATTAATAATCATTTATGCTTTGATATGAAACATTCTGATAATGTTATTTATAACCATTTTCATTATGTAAATTAAACGGGAAAATAGAAACACCATGCGTGAGTTATAGTTTCATGAACGAGAAGTTGGTGTTGGGAAAATTTTACTGCTTGGAGTCACTCTAGGGCATTTGAAGACTTCATCTCTCATCAGATTATCTTAGAGTAATGAAGAAATAAGGAAGAGCTAAAAATCTTTATCTGAGGACTTAAAATTGATTTTGTTTTAGATGAAATTTGAGGACATGTTTTATAGAATGATGCTTTCTAAAAGTTAGATGTTAACTATTTTAGAAAACAGATTAAGCCCTGAACTTTTAAAAATTTCATTATCTAATGAGTTTCTAAAACTGAGAGTGGCAGTCTCAGTTCAAAGAGTAGGAAATGAAAACTCCTCTGATTATTAAAAGCTTAAACACTAGAAGAGGCCTTGAAGCTTTCGTCCCACCTACTAGAACAGCCATAAATCATAGGTGAATACGGGAGCAAGAACCGTCAGCGATGCTTAGATACAGAGCTGCAGCAAAGTGAAAAACAGGGAGTTTTAGAATTTAGCACCTATGTTACTCCTAAATATTATTTATTTTTAACTTGAAATAGTCATCCATTCAATTTAATAATCTTTTTTACCAATGATAAAACAAACTTTAACTAAATAAAACATGGCTTTAAATAGATGTGGCATTTATGATAGCCAAAGAGTGAAACAATTTAATTAAGCGATAATGTTCACGGGGCTGGAGCAATAAACAGCATATACAGTTGATTGCGTGCAGGAGGGAGTTGAGGGTGAAATATTTTCTTTGGAAATAGCTGTCCACAGATCCTTCCCATCCTCTTTTCTGATGGTGCAGATAAGCTGGGACTTCAGCAGAAATTTAGATATTTTCTTTTTTCATATTTCCCCTCTTCTACTGTGCATTGTGGTCATGTTTAGTAATTGACTGAATTTAAGATAGAGTTTTAGACCAAAAAATGACCATTATTTTTTATTTGAAACTGAAAATTTACTTGGCTATGTCAATGACTGCTGAGAAATTATTTTCTTATTTCTTAGATTATTTCAGGGTTTCTATTTACTGTGCTCCAAAAATGGGGCATTTTCCAAATGTTAATTGCTTTCCAATAAAACAATTTGAGTAATCTGGGGAAGTAACTAGTTTGAAAATATACCAGTAATTGATTCTAATTCCAGAAGGAAATCTAGACCATAGGCAATTGCAGAAGGAAAGAAAAGAAACCAAGTTGAATTTAACATCAAAGCACTATATCCTGATATAGTTGCAGAAGCTTATAGCAGTTAGAAGAAACTGATTAAAGTGATATTTTCAAAATCTCCCTTTAAATTTTACTTTTGGAAATTTGGATATGGTATGCTACAGATGAATATATATTTCATGGTTCAATTTTTGCTTCAAAAATGTGTATGTACACATATATGTCTAGTACAGGAAAATATATTGCAAAGATTAGAAGCCTATACACGAAAATCTTAACAGTAGTAAACATTGGCCAGTGTTTAAATTATAATTAATTTAAATTATAATTAATGTAAATGATTGAGTTAGGGGAAATTTTTATACATGTATGTGTTTTTCTATACATATTTTCAAATAAAAAATGAAAATGCACACAATAAAAAAATCTTTTGGATTTTGCCACTTCAACCACCACTAAAATGCATAAAGTTTGGATTTGAATATATTCTCACAAAACTATACTTAAATAAAAGTTAAAAATGAAGAATTAAAAATATTTGTATATTTTAAAAAACTTATTTTCTTCTAGTCTATTTAAAATTATTGATTAAATTAAAAGTAGGACTACAAATTACTAATGGATATCAAGTCAAAAGTATTTAAATGAAGCTGAAACTTTTCAATTTATTATTTTTAAACATTAATTTAAATTTTTTTGTGTAAATAGAATAACTCCAGTGTTCAATGATGATCTAGTATAGCCAATGTAAATTATTGGTATTATGCTTTATGCAAATTTAACCTAGACCTACATGTATACAAATTTAAGGACAATATGAATTTGTTAATATGACAAAATATTTTGCAGCTGCTGTGTGCAACTATTGCAAATACTGTGCCAATTCCTGAAAGCCATTAGCTTTAATACAAAGAAAAACAAGAAAAAATGGCTGCTAGGCACTACTAGGAAATAATGCTTCCAATACAAGTATCTATCATAGTCACATTATCTGAGAGGAAGAATTCAAATTAATATAAATTCTCTGTGAAGAGAAGCACCTAAGTGCTTCTTCTGCAAGTTGCAGCACAACCTACAAACACTGAGGGCATTGTTACATACTGGTCTTTTGTTTTGAAGACACTGGGCAAAGTGACACAGAAAAGCATTTCTGTGAGGCCTGTCTGAGCCATATTAGGTATGAGAACAGGGATGTATGACTGAGTTGTGCTGAACTAGTAAGTGATAGATCTTGATGATGGAGGTACCTATGTAGTTTTTGAAATACATTTAATTGTTCATGTGTGTTTGTGATACGTAGGGCCCCATAAGGCATGAGGTCCAGGTGACCTAGTCTATAGAGGTGCTGTATATGGTCTATCTCAAATTCATCAATATGTATTGAGCACCTGCTACGGCCAAGCACTAAGCTGTGGACAAAACACAAGAAAATAATTCAAATTGTGCTCCTATTGGACAGATTTTTTTAACATCTTAGGGAAGCTGTGAGGTAAGAAGTAAGCATGTGTATAAATTGTACCAGTAGCAAGCAGACCTGGCAGAGGAACTATCAAAAGATTAATTTCAGTTGGGCATGTCATGGATTCATTTATTTAAAATGGATTTTGAAGAACTGACAGGGTTTAAATAGATAAGAAGAAGAAGGCATTCTAGGAACAGATAGCAGCTTTTGAAAAGGAATGAAGGTGGCTAAATGTAGCATATGGATTGAGGGGGTGGTGAATGGATCAGCATGTTAGTCTAAGGTGTTTGTATTTTATTCTATATGTTGTAGGGAAACATTGTAAATTTTTGAGCAGAGATAGGGTAGAATCACTTGACCAATATAAGTATATACTTAATTGAAATGTTCCTGCTTGTTTAAATAATACTTATATAGTAATGGGCTTGTCAAAGCATAGAATATGGATGGACTTTGATGAAATTAAATATTTAGTGGTCACAAGTCCCTGTCTAACGCCATACTGATTTAAGTATAGGCATTTCCCAGAACAAAAGATGGATTGTAAAAGCCAGGTATTTTATTTCTTAATTGCTTAGAAGCTAGTCTCCAGTTACAGCTCTGAGCTTTAGCTGAGGTAAGAGTGTTTCAGCAAAAGTTAAATTTAATAGAATGCATTAATTCTTCCCCCTAACAACCAGAACTTAGCACAAATTTTAGAATGCATTTACAGCATGTTAAGAGGGCAGACATTTATAAAGATATAGCAAACCACCTTGCTAAGTTTTAGCTTGAAAATAGGACTATGTGCTACTATATTATAAAATAATTGACTTAGCTCTTTTCCAAGAATGGATGGCTTGTGCATTTATGAAGTAACCAATTTTATGGAGAAGATTTCAAAAGGTGTTGGCTATTTCTAATTGAGTCATATTTAGTATTTAATTCTTTAATAAGTTTTCTTTTTAGAATGAGGAAGAGAAAATGGAATCCTGGCAAGAATTATTTATTTATTTTTCTATGAGAAACATCAAATACTAGGTTAAAACTATCAGGTTATAAAAACAGAAAGAGAAATAGACATCCAGATCTAAAGAGCACAAAAGAAGATGCTAGAAAAACTTAGATAAAAGAATATGAGCTATACATTTGTTCGTTTATTTTGCACTGAAAAGAAGTTAGTTGTTTATATGTTCAAGAAATACCTAGTCACAAACATTTGTCACTCCGCCAACTTGCCTTCTGTATTGAAAATAGCTAGCTAGTGAATACTTCAGAAAAATTATTGTTAAGAATGTTCATCTGTTCAACTTAAAGAAGGCATTTGGAGACAAAGAGTTGTCTCATAAGGGAATGAGAGACATGGAGATTAAGCAATTTGGACTCTATGGCAGTAGTTCTCCCTGAACTTATAGAAGTAATTTTGTTCTGTACTACTGAAAACATCTTTTCACCAGTCTCTGTGAGAGGGAAAATTTTCAGATGGAGGGTGAGTCCAGCCATGAGTTTAATCTTGTATGTGAATGGAAGAGGACATCTGTGTCCCCGTTAGTAGGGACATCTGTGATGTATCTTGCTAAACTAAAGGGATAGAAGCATATGACAATAATAAATATTATGTGATGAATAATCATACTTAAATATAATTTTAATAATCTGCTTTTCTCATTCTAAGGTGAACTTTTGCTGCTTCACCCCTTATTTTTTAAACAGATTAATTTTCTTAATTGCTTATTCCTGAGATATTAATATTTAGTCCCTTGTCATAGCTCTTTAACTAGAGTATATAAAACTATATTGTATTCACAACCAGGAAATATTAAATGAGATCCAGACTTCAGCAAATTAGAAGACTAATTAGGAATTTATCTAATTCTATGAAAAAAAGCCATTTTTATTATTCTAGTTAAGAAAATAATTTATTCTTTAAAGAAGCTTTCATTTTAAGGCATTCATAAACACAGAAATAGTGGAATTTTAAGCAAAGTAATGATCACATTGGTCATATTATTTTTCAAATTTCTGTATAATAAAAATTTAAACATCATTTATATATATTCTACATAAAATAATTATATTATATAAGGAAAAGATATATGACTTTGGGGATATACTCATTCAAGTTGAGTATGTGTGCTACAAAAAAATCATACAAAATCTAATTTGGGTAACATGGCCTAGCTCAAACAAAACCTACATAAAGCATTAAATGAGTGGTTAATGTTAAAGTCCCATTTATAACCAACTACTACATTATAAATCATTTACCCCTAATTATTAATATAAATCAGTTGATGTGATCACTGGTTATGATATATATATAGTACATATATCCTGATTGATGTGATCACTGGTTATGTTGATGTGATCACTGGTTATGATGTATATATAGTACATATATCCTGATTCACCTGTGGTCTTCTAATTCATGACCATATATATAGACATGCCATTATATACATGCTAAATTTAAGAGAACACAAGGAACAGAGTTTAAACCAGCTTCAAAAAGACCAAGGGTTGATACCAGGCTGTACTGCTATATCATCAGAGATCTTAAAAAGTAATTGAAAACACTCACCTTGTCTTGCTATTCTGGAGGTAGACTGGCAAATTCTATAGCAATCATCAGAACATTAGACCAAAGTATGAGAGGCCATGGTGTCCCTTTGGAGACAAAGAATTTTTAGATGTTATGCATAAAACTTCAGGGTAAGTCAAGCAACCATGTGGGTCTGAAGCATGGTTTTATCTCAGTGCTATCCTGCTGTTTCCCTAGTGGTGTCACCAAAAGTCTTTATATTGATTGAGAAGGTTCCATAAAGTTTTGAATGTATGAGATCTCCCAGCCTTGAGTCATTGATATCTACCAATCCTGAGTCTAAGGTACAAAAATGCCATTAGGATAGTAAATTATAGTGGGAGATTATGGATAAAGTAGGTAAAAAGAATGGCTTCTGAAGAAGTTCATGCAACAACGTCAAATATTAATTCATTGATTGATTAGTAGTAATAGAGACACAATTAATCAGTCAGCAACCAACTGGTCAGTGGCATGGTGGTTTATTCTCCACATGCACATGATCCTCTTTGTCTCCACCTCATTTATCTAGCACACAAACGCTACAAGTTTTTAAAAAAATATATCATTCCTTAATGATGCATTTGAAGGATTAGGCTGTTCTACTCTATAGTGTTTGTTTGGTATGTTGGCTGTTTTATCGAACTGTTGTGTATTGTAATATATCTAGTCTTTCTTCTGTTTCCATTGTCTTTCTTTCTGTTCTGTAAGCTTCATAAAGATAGGAAAAAAACCCTTTCTATCTAACATCAAGGAAAGAATCAAATAAATAGCTTTATTGCTTTGAACTTTGAGATAAACTCTTGCTATCATTTAATAATAATTATTGGTGATGTGGCCCTGAGAGGATATTTATATCCTTTCCTGGAAAATATATATGCTGTTTTCTAAAGATTATGGATGAGTATATTTTGCACTATCTTGGAGAGATTTTTCTGTTCGACAATTCTACCTGAAAATGATCACGGTTAATAGAAATTCATACTTTAATTTTTCCTTCCTTCCTCTTATTTTCTGCTTATTTTTACTAGAAAGAAAAGTCAGATTTTACTTTTCTTCATAATACCTTGAACACTTTTTTGAAATAATAAATTTGCTTATTTTGGAGATCCCAAATAAGTAATTCTGTAGAGGACTAAGTTGGGATTTGCCGTTTCTCTATTGAAAACTTCCTGAGATTCTCAGGAAGAAGGGTAAGGTCAAGGGTACTATAAAAAGTTAATCTAGAGTGGTCTGAGTGGAAAAAGGCTGAAAGTGATCCTATGGTGTCAAGCATTTGAGCTATTTTTTTCCCCAAGGATAAAATGTTAGATTTTTTTGAGCCAGAAATTAGTTAAAATTCTCCTCTTCTTCCATAATTAAGTAATAATATATGACAGAACATGAGTTATTACACAATAATTCATACCTTTTGCTTTGCTAAGAATGAGGCCATAGGATGAGTGCTTGTTTAAATGCACAAGGTATGAGTTATTATGTCATAATTCACACCTTGAAATGCCATATTGTGATTATAAAATGGCCCTGTGCAAATATTATTAATTTTTTAAAGTTCAGAAATAAATTATTAAAAAATAACACATTATGACTTCAAAAGAATCTCTTTAATGTGAATTCATTAAAAATGGAATGAAAAATAAATTAGTATACACTGTACCAGAATTATATATAACCTTTCTTGATGAACTATTTTCATTGACATACTGTTGTGAAGCATAGACTCTGTAATTTGTAGCCGTTGTTGTGTAGATTGTTTTTTTCTTTAACACCCGACAAGCAATGTATTCTTATTTGGTTTTTTTCTCTCAAGGGCATAACTTTCACAGCAGCTGTAAGTCAGAGTCTTTGCAGTCAGTTTTAGTACTGTTTATTTATTTTTTATCAGGGTTACATGTACAAATCATAAAGGGCAACTCTTTTCAGCATTTGACTACTGACCACTAACTTTTGAAGCACAGACTTTCACTAGTTTCTAGAGGCCTTTTGCTGGTCTCTCTTTATTTTCCTCCCTCCTGTATTTTTCACCGGTTTCTCTTCATCTTTCTCCCCACAGGGTATGACTGGTTTCCAAAATTCTTGCCACACTTATCGTCTTTTCTGTTTAGTCCTATTTCACCAAGACATTATCAATTTCAGTGGTTCAGTCTATAGAGATAACCCCCTAATATAGCTCTATTTCTGAAATTTCACTGATATTCCAAATTACTAGTATTTCCAGTTATTATTTTATTTATTTCAGTTAATATTTCATACCTTGAAATTCAACACATCTAGAATAGACCATTGCTGGCCCCTCTTTAAACTAACTCTTCTCCCCGTTCCTTTCAGTGTAACCACAGGGGTTAGAAGACCTTCAGTCATTGTTTATTCTTTTTATCTTTTTCATCCAACTACTGAGCACCTACTTTGAGCGAGCTACTCAGTAAGGAATGAATTCAAGGTGAGTGTCCTTAAAGAACTTGGTATCTCATAAAAGAACCAATTATGCCAATAATTAAATTTAATATGAGGAAGAATGTGATACATATAATAGGGCAAATAATCACATTCAACTGCCTCCACCTGCAGTTATCACGAAAAGTTTCATGGAGAAGAGATTCTTGAAGTGGTTTTGAAGGATGAGTGAAGTTTCAGAAAGTAGGTGGGTCGCTCCAGGGCAATCAAAACCACAAAGACCTGTAGGAGAAGGTGCAGGAAGTCCTCACTGTATTAAAATTTTATGAAACTGTATCAGAACTATAAAAATGTTTGCCTGGTAATAATAAATTTGAAACACAGGAAATTATTACTCTGTATCTATACTCACCGGATCTTTACCTCATATTTTATTAATTGCTTATGTTTCACATTTTTCTCTAAATTTTCCATTTATGTGGCTTTAACACTAATTTAGGAACTCATCATTTTATTCTTAATTATTATAGCACACTTTTATCTAGTTTCATCCAATCTATTCTTTTTCTATTGTAGCCTGTATTCTGCTGCCAGATTAAGCTTCTTAAGATCCTGATTTCTTTCCATGTCTTCCATGATCATGAGATTGTGGTATCTTCCTATCACCTCCCAGTTTAAAGCTCTGTCTTTGCCTAACTATGATGAGCACTGGTGTTCGGGCTTCTCTAACATCCATCTCATCCCACCTCTCCTACCATATTTCCTATGACTCTCCAAAATACAACATCAAATGGCACTGGCCTCACAGTCCTCTGCACAAATATCCTCCTGCTTTTATGCTTTTACAAGTCCTATTTATTATTCTTCAAGTCAGCTCTCTACACCCTCTACTCTTCTATAAATTCCAGCTGAATTTGCACATTCTCTATGAAACGATCTTCAATCATTGTGACTCCCATCTTGCTCTCCTATATCAATGTTCAAACTTCTATCATACTCTCTATCAGTATAGCTTATATTATTCAATACAAATTATTTTAAAACACCCCTAAGTTTAAAGCATAGTTGGGGGTAAAGGAAAGAAACAAGAAAGAGAGAAGGACAAAAAATAGTACTGAGTGTTTCTTTTGTATCATATTCTGGTAACATTTCCAGATTCCTGAGTCTTTTTTCTTAAGGAGCTTTCAGTGTAGACATGAAAGGTCAATATACAAATCTGTGATGCAAAGGAGACAATGCTAAGTGCAGGTTACAGGTCAGGGAGTGGTGATGTCATGGAAAAAGGACACAGTGATTCTTATCGGTGTGACTAGGAATGGCTTCAGAAAGTGGCATGAACTGGGCCTAGAATGAACTGGGCCTAGGAATAGACTTTGTGTAGAAATAGGTACATGGACAATCCAGGCATGGGGAATATCACAAACAATTATGATGAGCTAGGAAAATGTGGGATGTATGTAGAGAAGAGTGATTAGTCCCATTTGGATAGATCATAGTTTAATGTCATTGATTTTTAATTGCTTCATTAGTTTGTTTCCTTATAGCTATACTAAATGCCTCTAGAAACATGGCATGCTGCATCACTTTTTAAAAATGTCCTGAAGAACATAGTACAGGCTAAGGCCATAATAGTCACTCAGTAAATGCATGTTTGATTAATTTAATTTTATTAAGTGAAAAGCTTTTTTCTAATAATATTTTGTGTTTCTATATCACTTTTATTCTTTAGATCTTTATGAAAAGTCATTTGCTCATTTGATTTTCAAATATATTTTTAAAGTTGAGAATCTTTTTAGATTTACTTTTAAAGAATATTTAGATAATGAATGGAATGGGAAATATTTAGAATTTAACACTTCAAATGAAGACATCTTTTATGTTTTATAATTCTCCAGTACTCTGATTTCTTAGACTTCAAATACTTTATGGCTACAAAATGTTTCACATTTATTCTGCTTTGTTTCGTAAACAATTATCTGGTGCCTATTTTATGCCAAGTGCTGGCATAAGAGTTGGGAGATGTAGGGGGAACTGAATCTTAGGATGATTGGTGCTGGAGAACAACCTCTGACTGAGAAAATGGCTTGTTCATTAGGTAAGAATGTGCACTGGGAATTAACAAGCACTAGTGACAATCATCATTACATTTCTCGAAGTTTAGTCCAGTCCTATTCAAAATACATACATGAAAATCAACTGGGTGCCAGCCACTGTAATGTGTAAGGCGTAACCCTTTGTCCTCAAACAATTCACAGTCTTTAAGTAAAATGACAAGTCTCTCAATGAGAGAATTGGAATTGCTCTTACCGGGTTTAATCCTGCTTCTTATTGTAAATAAGACTTAAGTTTTCCTAGACATTAAAAAAATGGTATATATTAAAAATTATTTTCTAGAATCTATACAAGGACAAAAAAGTAAACCTTTACAACCCTTGACATGTTTCATCTGGACTTACTGTGCCATCATTATTGGAATCATCTGAGTTTCATTGCTATAGTTGGAGCCTATGACAGTCATTCACAGCTTCCAAAATACATAAAAGGCACAATTCTGTGTGCATAAATTAACTGCTCCATTATCAAACTGTGGCCAGATAGCAGAATACAAAGTCAGTCCATGACATGGGGGAAAAAAAAATTCCTGACTCTTGGAACTACATTTATGGCTTAGTGAAATGAACTAACAACCCTTTCTTTATTTCAGCCACTAAAAGTGGATCCTCGCCGAATTACTTTTCCTGCCTTTAAACTCTTTCTCCAGATAAGATGATGGAGGAAGGGCAAGAGAAAATCAAAAAACAAACTTAATAACACCATACCTTCGAAGCAGCGTGATTTATAATGAGTTTGTGGGAACATTCTGAACCTATTTCATGTTGAATTACAGTCCACCTTTACAAGTGGCTGCTAAGGAAGGAGTTCATGAACATACTCCTTGTACTACTTCAATCCTCTTCCTGCTCAGCCACTAAAATTTAAAATGCGATACAAACAAAATGCATCTATAAATTTATATAGTAACTACACAAACAAATGCAAACTCATTCTTAGTAACCATAAAATTACCTTCTGTTATCTATCACTTTGTGAATTATAGTTTCATCGTTTGGAACAGCCAACAGCACAGAATTACACTGCTGCTCTTCTTACCCCTGTGTCACTGCTGTTCTCCTGGCTGGAGCAGCAATCAATAGTCTCATGGATAAACAAATGATTAAAGGCCAAGATGAACTACTGTAAATAGGGATCACATTATCTATCTTTGCTCTGAATATAATTAAAAAAAAAAATCAGTGTCTACTTTGGCGCACCTGGCTCGAATCATAATCTAATCAACATCCTTTTGTTTTCTCCAATTTCACGTTCTTAAAATCTTTAGAAAAGGCAGCTTGGTAAACAGGCACAAAATAAACAATGAAATAAAGGTAGATCAGAATGGATTTCATATTGTAGAGTATAAACTGGATACACATAACTACATAATGAAACATGAAAATTTTAGTCCCCCAAATTACTAGAGTTTTACAGCCTTTTCTAATTTAATGCTAGTTCAACATCCAAACAGTATCACTGGTTAGGTAAATATGAGATTTTGCAAAGTTTTATAAGTTTAGTAATCATATAATAATGCAGTTCAAGTGAAAGATGAAGATATATGCTTTCCACCTTTAATTCCTCATGAATATAAATAAATAGATTTTCCTTAAGTTATGGGTTATACAATATTCAATTTTCATTTTTTAGATGAGGGAAATAAATCTGAGAGTAGAAATATATTCTTAATATATTTTCTGCATGAAAATTATGATTACAAGGCTAAACTATTATTTTTTAAGTAATTATTGTTTGGTAAAATCAAATGAAGAGATAATCAGGACAACTGATGGTCATTTTACTTAAATTTTATTTTACATAAAAAAATGTTCTTATGCTATATTAGATATTGCTATGTTTTCTTAAACTCCAATGTCAACATTTAACTAGATCCATTTTTGGTTATTTATTATAACCAAATTATAATTTATAAATTATAACCAATTATATATTATACATAATATAAATATATAATTATATATAAATATATAAATTATATGTTTATATAATATAATATAATATTTAATAATTATATAATTATTATATAATAATAAATTATTATTATACAATAAAATATTTATATATAATAATATAATAATATGATATTAATATAATAATACATGTATAATAATTATATATAAATGTATAATTTATATAACATATTATATTTATATAACATATAAATTATATAAAATATATAATTTATTTATATTATTATATATTATATATAATATATTATATATTTATATATAATATATTATATAATATATAATAATATATTATAAATTATAACCAATTATATGTTATAAATTATAATTATAAACCAATTATAAATTATAACCAATTATAAATTTTGGTTATTTATTATTTGGTTATTTAGTCAAACTGGTTGCTGTAAGGGAGGAGATCTTGGAAATGCAATAAAACTGTATTGCAGAAACTAGAATTTGAATATAAGCTTAGACAAATAAAGGCAAGGAAATCTCTCAGGAAGTAGATTAAAAAGGCAAAGAAGGAAAAGATATTAGATAGAGGAGAAAACATAAAAAATCAATGTGTGAACCAATATCCAACTACTAGCACCATCAAAGATATAATAAAAGATAATTTTCTTAACAGAAGGATCAATGTCCAGTATAATGTATGAAAAAAAAAAACCTAGCTCATAATGGTGAAGTTTTCAGAACACCAAGGATACTTTGAAAGCTTCTAAAAAGAAACAAATATAAATTAAGCAACAAACATCAGATTAACATTGATGGAGTTCAGGACACACTCTCCCAAATTATGGCATCTTAGCATATTAAAGATTTTAGACTGAAGAAATTTGAGAAAACTACAAACGCATGAAAGTCACTCTCACCTTATATGACCTTTGTCCCATTAAACCAGTCATAAAGCTAGAAAGAATTATCTGACCTGCCCCTGAAGCAGGTCATAAAACCTTCATGTGAGAGGTCACTTCCCTATACCTGGAGGAAAGGAGCACTCTGTCTCTAAACACAGAGACAAGGAGAATTTGGACAAACAGGCTTTGCTAAGTTTCCTCCATTTTATTACTATTAGATCACACTCTTGGCCCTATTATATTTCTCCCCCACTCCTCATTCTTCGGCAAATCTATTATAAAAAACACTCAGGTTTAATTGTTTCTTCAGATCTTCATTTCCTTTAGATGGTTCCATGTGATGTCAAACTTCCATGAAATGAATTTGTATGCTTTTCTTGTTAATCTGTCTTTTGTTACGAGGCCCCCAGCCACTGAACCTAAAATAGGAAAAAGGAAAAGGAGTGTTTCCTCCTCTACATCATCAACTGCACATCTGTATAACTGGATGCTAGAAATTAATAGAGCTATATCTTTGAAGGCTTGAGAAATGATTTTAATCTACAATTATATACCCAGCTAGTCTCCCAATCAAATGTGAAGCTAGAAGAAAAATATTTTGAAAGGATGCAAAAGATTGATGTTTGTTTCTTTGGAAGCTACTTCAGGATAGATTGTGGGTATTTAAACCAAGGAAGAGGAAGATATAGAACACAGAGGGTGTGAAAGGGTTGACCCCTGCTATCAGTGGTACAGCAGATCCAGAGAGCAATGAGTCTAGATGGAAACAGGACTGGGGAGGAGGTTCTGGAAGAGAAATTCTGGGATAGAGGGAGAATCTCAGAGATTTAATGTTATCTTTGGGAATCTGGAACAATTTAAGAAAGGAATAAATAAATCAATACAAGAAAAAAATGCAACCTAAAATTCAGGTGTAAAACAACAAAACTAAACAAAGTGCAACAACAACAAAAAAACAATATGACAAATCTGTATACAAAAGGAAATGCAATTATAGCATACTGTTGGTTATGCGGTACATAATTTTTACATAAGTATAACAACATAGCCATTGATATTTTGTATATACAAAAAATGCTGAGAGACATAATTACACTTTACAATACAGGACACCCATGCTATCACTCTTATTAAAGGGAAATCTGAATTTGGAAGTTGAAAGGAGGAAAGGAAAGTTACAGGTTAAAAAAGTAGGTCTGGCATCCTTATCATTCTCTGGATTATGTCATGAAATTGATCTACTGGTGGAACAAAAAGTAAAGCTATTTGGATATTATTTAAAGTTATAAAAGTAACTATAAAAAGACTAAAATTTAGTGATATGGAGGAAGGGATGTAGGAATGGTATGAAGTGGTTAAATATTTCTGAATTGTAGAAGAAATAAATATTCTTCATCACTCAGTACATATCTGTTAACTGAAGGAAGGAAGGAACTAAGAAAGATAACCTGGCAGCAGAACTTGTAGTCTGCAAATAATTTTGGCATGCATGATTTCTACCCTCCACTAACAAATGAATGCCTATTTCACGCCGAGCACTGTGCTAGCAGCTGGAGCAATAAGCATAAATGACCACACTAAAATATGAGGGGAAAACATATTTAATAATTGTAATCAACATTATGAGTAACAGGATAGCAGTATGTACATATTGCTGTGGGACTACAAAGTATAAAGTGAGTGTGCTTTGTGTGGAAGAATCAGTTAAAGTTGTCTATAGCTAGAGAACCTTGAATTGAATCTTTAAGATTATCAGTATAAATTAATCTTAAAATCGTGATGTGATAGGTGAGGGTGAAGTTCAGGGAGGGCATTCCATGCATAGGAAACAGCATATGGGAGATAGCCTGCAGTGCTCATGATTGGAAGTGGCTACAACCAGTGAAAATGAGAAACTAAGGTGCAGAGAGAAATGATTGTACAATGTGAGTCAGGAGTATGGCAAGGTCATGTTTTGAATGGCCTTACCTTGTGTAGTAACAAGTGTGGATTTCCAGCCTGAGAGTGATGGGGAGTTCATGCAGGAGCTTAGGCTGTGGAGTCGTATGGTCAGTTTTGTTTTGACATTAGCCTCTGTATGGGGAGCAGATTGACTGGGATCCAATATGGCACAACAAGCATTTTGGAATTGATTTAAAGAGATTATCTTCAAATGGTCACCGGTTATCTGGTGGAGATTCAGAGAGTGAAAGAAAATAATTTTGGATGAGTAGACAAGAAGAAAGGATAAAGTATAATAAGTGAGTATGTCCATGTGGTGGAGGTTGATAACTTAGTGCAAAAAGAGATTTGTCGTCGCAGGCTCATAGAGGAGCCTAAGTAAATTCATGTATTATAATAGTAAGCCCACTGATTTCCATTAGACCAAAGTTTTTCCATAATTTGGGTCCTCACATATAAAGGATTTAAGAATAAGGGCCTCTGACGAAGTTTGCTGGATCCAGTCAATGTCACCACGCAGTTAGGGAAATGGTGAGTGGAAAGGAAGAACAATTTTATTTTAGTTCCAATTGTTAGTCTCAGGTTTTTTTTTTTTTTTCAATATTTTTTTTTTAAGAAATGAAGAAAAATATTTTAAACTTAGGGTGGTGATAAAGAGGTAGAATAAGTTTTTAAGTCATCTGAGAGTTCTAAAATCAAAATCTCAAGATAAAGGACAATGCATATCATTTCAGACTGTTCAAAAATGTTTTTTACATCCACCCTGTGAACAATGAGCCATCATTACTCCATCATAGAGATTTGCATAGTATAATCATTTGCTAATATCACTAATTTTTCATAATAACTTAGATTCACAGTCAATAAAAACTTTATTCTGCAACTCTGCCAAGGAAATTGATATTACTACTTCCAAAATTGATTTTTTTTTGACTCACGGCATCTTAACTTTTTTTTTTTTTAACTAAAGCCAGCTATTAGGCTATGTTTAGGGGACTTTCAGAAAAGAACAGAGATGAGAAGAAACACACAACTCTGTATTTAAAGTATTTTATTTCTATTTTTATTATTATTACGAAAATGTTACTTTCCTGAGGGAATTGAGTTTACATGAACACTTCTCTGGAGTCCATTTCCTGGGCCAATCAATAATGACCTCATTTGTATACAAAAGGGAATAGCTGTACATTTCAAGGATAAAATTTATGGCACCCCTGTAAAGTAAAGGGATAAGAATTTCTAACACTTTGAGACAGCAAACAGATTTATATTGAAATATTTAATTTAGCATTTGATAAGACCTCCTATTCTTACACAAACATGTATTTTCATTAAATAAAGCTTGAGATCAATCAGGAAACTAGGTCTTCTGTTATTAACATTTGAAAATTGTCTGCTCCCAAACTCTCCTAACACTATTGTTATGAGGTCAAATAGCAGGTGTCTCATTTGCAAAGAGGAACTAGAACTTGCTGGCTACGTAAAAATGAAAGTAATTTTAACTGACCCATTAGAAAGTGGCAGGAATGATTTAGCGCAATAACAAAGCAGTTGATAGCATTCTTAAATACTTTTATTCACAGAGGGTAGTTTGGGCAATGGTGTATTGCAAGCATTTCCTTTCTGAATATTTGAGTGTATCATCAAAATAACTTTCTTTTTGTCATCAAGCAATGTTCATTTATACAGGTAAATGCAACCTTTCGAGTGAAGTTGTCTATCAGAATTCAAGCAGCATGGACATTTCCACTTCTTTGTGGATGGAGTGGCTTTCCACGCATCTCTGCTTTGGCTGCATAGCTACTACATAGTTATTCTCACGTATTATCTACCCGATAATGCTTCATTTACATAGCTTTTTATATGCATGCTACAACTGCCAACATTTCAGAGTTAAAATAATATTGGCATTAAATATGAACAGAAGAAAGGGAAATTTAATATTGAGATGGAAAAAGAATGCTCTCATGTGTGATTAGAAAATGATGGGTATTTGATGAAGTGGAAAGGTGGAAAGCTATTCTGGATGCCAACTACCTGTATAGGAGCTAGCATCAATGATAGTGACATGTGATGGCAGTCTGCATCAGAAGAGAATCCCTTTGCAATTTTAATAAGTATACAGAGTAAGAAAGTCAGGATCCATTGATGAACTTAAAGAAACATTTGCTAATAACAGAGGAGCAAAGTCATTTGTTCATTTAAAACAGAGATGAGGTATCTCCACATTTTGATGATCCCTTTTTTAGAGTGTGATTTGGAAATGAGTCCCTGTGCAAAGTTAAAATAGAAAGCAAAGTGAAAACTGAAATAAATGGATAGTTATTTATTTGTGCTTTCTACCATTTTATTAGAAGCGAAATTTCTTGCTAAGTATTTATTTTCAAATTATTTGAATAATAGGAAATGGTAAAGCAACTTCAAGTCTGGGGTAAGTTCCAATTTCATTTTCTTTGGAAATTTCACTTTGGAAGAATAAATGTAAAGATACATGAAACTGAGGCAAGCCACTTTCAATTCAGTTTTATGTAAATTCTGTTACATGGCAACAACAGTAAATGATCAAGGCAACCTTTCTTACAGAGCAGGATCTGAGAAGGTTACATAGAGTCTGCCTTTTAGAACAAGAAACTATAGAAAGGGAAGCTGTACTTGTGCAATTAAAGATTGCGGGTGTTTGTTGAAGAAATTATCACAAAGCTTAGTAAGATGTTGAAAGTGGGAAACAGGTTTCTGTTATTACTAAATATCTCATATGTGAGAATATATATATATATATATATATATATATATATATATATATATATATATATATATCCTACTTGACCAGAGTGTCAGAAATGAAAATCTGACAGCCTTTTGGAATGTGAATTTGGACTTTCTTTCTTTTTTTTTTTTGGTTGAAGATTCTAAAGGCAATAGATATTGTGAAGGATTTATCTGTTTGACTTTTTACAATATTAATTTGTTTAAATTAATCAGTAAAGCATTTATTCTTTTAAAAGTTGAACAATTTAGAAAAGCATGATGAAGTAAATAAATGTCACCATAGAATTAGATAAATACCTAATGTGACTATTTCATAAATTCAAGATAGTGTTTTCAGATGAAAGACTTCATAGTTTATAATTTTCACAGGTATCACATTATATTACAAATGGAATTAATCAGAATTCACATTGTGACTATAATTTGAATTTGTGATGCTTTTCCTTCCATTCTTAACACTTTTTATATAATTTCTATTGTACAGGTTTGTGTTGAAGTACTTAATTTAGCATTTGATAAGATCCTACAGAGTAGTTAGGACAGATTTTATATGATTTTTATCCTGAATATTTAAAAAATAAACTGAAAAAATTTATATTAGATTTAAATTGTCTAGCAATTTAATCTGAGAAAATGAATACACTGAAACAAAAACCTAGTAATACTAACACAAAATATTCTAGACATTATGGAGGGGCTATCCCACAAACAAAATCACTTTTTATTATTTTTAGAAAACTGTAGACCAATGAAACCTACTTTACTTCCCCCTTTAACAAGTCTTTACTTCAGGATCATAATGTTTTATTATTAAAATGCTTTTTGTACTTGCATTTACAGTTCATTAACAGAACTGTTCTTTTGTTCCTCTAGTTTGCCAAGCACATTAATTGCACAAGGGCTTATAGTGAGAAAATATTTTACATTGAAAGACTAAGGCGGCAAAGTTGCAACTCAAGAGGAACTGAATTTTAAAAATATCGTCCTGCTTGTATATTTCCTTTAAAAGCTTCTATTTTGTACCTGGGACCAATTTGGACTCCATTTTAGTATATCTCTTAGATTAACAAACCCTAGTCAACTATTTTTTTTTTTAATTTTTAAAATTTATTTATTTATTTTTTTCATTTTACCACTAGATCACCAGGGACATAGTCAATTATTTTAGGAAGGGACACAAATTCCTTTTCTAATCAGTGTGGCTCAGGTTTTGCTGGTTGGAACAAATGAGCACTGGATCCTGATCAGTACAAGGAGGTCCTCTCTAGAGGGAGAACTGAGTATCTGTTTGGGGATCTAGCAATGATGAGCAACTCAATCTGATTGCCCTCCTTGTCTGAAGCCCTGTTTGGGTGGCCCCGTGCTATTGTGCAGGCACCATTAGTGTGCTTGGACAGACAGATGGATTTCTCAGCCATCAGTCCCTCCCCTCTGCTCTGTGGGAAGTGCTCCCCTTGCCTAGCTTGAATCTGGCCCAGCAGGTAGAGTGTTGTCTTGGATGATCCTGAAGCCACACACACCCAGCTGGCTTATCACCTCTTTGCAATAACATTTGCAGTAAGACATCAGTGAGGACTAAGTTCTATGGACAAAGTGCATGTTGATTTCCTTCTCTAGTGATTTACATGCTTTTATGTGCTCTCTCACAGAGCCTGAAAGAAAAACCATGAGGAGAAAAGGTTAAAAGTTTGGTTGGGCTGGTATGAGACATAAGAGAGTGTTCATTGTGAGAATGGAGGGATAGAGAAAAGCAGGGTGGCTGGCTCTGGTCAGAGGGGCCACATTTCACCTCTTGGCAAAGCGTTCGTTTTCCCAGTTTTCTAAAGCAGATTGACTTTTTGCATTACTGATGCTTGCCCCAGAGGGCATTGGTCATTGCTGACTTAAAGATGAGACCCTTCAGACTTTATTGCACCTGAGTGTGTGCCAGGAGCTAAGACTGTTCACCGTTCTTCCCTTTCTTGGCATCTTAGCCAGGAAGGGCCAAGCCTGGTCAGACAGGAGAGAAATAAAGAGGTTCTTTTGCTCTATGGTATGATACAGCTGAGGGGTAGCCTTTGGGATTGTCTCTCTTCCTCCCTTTGCTCTCCTCAGTTCAAGTTGGAGAATGTAGTCCTCAAGTTCACATAAGGACTTAAAAAAGCAGATTATTTCAAGGTAAGAGTCACAGAAAAGGGAAAGGAATAAATATGTCTTCTGGACTCAACTAAAACACAAATTACAAGGACAGGAAACTATATGTCTTTGTCTCTATCCATCTTTCTTGAATTGTATATCTATAATTGTTATCTTTTTCAAAAGTCAAACTTATACTGGACAAACATAAGATACACTTACTCGAAGCAAGAAATGAGAGGTGAGTCTGTTTGTGGGGGTAGAGAGTACTTTAAGATAAGGGGAAGGAATTTGAACTAGGTACTTAATCAATGCAATCTCTTTTGAAAATTACTACTACTTAAACAACTTTATATAACCATGAATGCAAAAGCAGAAGAAAAGACTGGCCAGTAAAAGAAAGAATGGTATTATATTTTTCTGAGGCAGCAAGGCATTGTGGGTAGGAGCGTGAACTCGGGAGCTTTTGAGTTGCAGCTTTGCCACTACCTGGCTGTGAGATCGTGAGCAAGTTACTGAACCTCTCTGTGCTTCAGTTTCCTTATCTGTACAATGAGAATGATGATGATAGTGCATATCTCATAGATTTGTGAAGATTAGAAATATTGTATATGGAAAGTACTTATAACATAGAAAGCATCATAAAGCATTATTGAACACAAGGTTTTAACTAGAGGTTAGGTTTATAGTGAAGTCATGTTAATCTTATCTGCAGGAATTTGTTTACTGAAGGATAGGAACTGTGGAGAGTAAATTTCAGGTGTAAGTTAAGGGTCAGTGTAACTGCCTTTATGTCTTTAATTGTGCTCCATCTCCTAACAGTAGCTCAAGTACCATAGTATTATCTGTCCTTATCAACATATGGAATACTCTAACACAGGTAAGCTTGTCAGAAGAGAGACAACTTAGCTATTTACCTGATAATAGAAAAGCCTAAGAAAATTTAAATTTGATTTACACATCATCGATTATATTTTCTCCTAATTGTTGAGTGTAAAAATTAAATATAGTTAGAAATCAGGCATTCAAGTCCTAACCACCAGTCTGACAAGGACTTTTGGAGAACTATGTTGCTAGCTCTCCCGAATCTTTTCCACATACATAACCTTCAATGTCTAGTATTTATTAAAGGTCATACAATATAGGTCAAATTATTTTTACAAATCATTTTAAGATGATATAAGAAGAGGAACACACAGCACATGACACTCAAAATATGATCACCCAATGCAGAAATGTGTATCACTGCCACTTAGATATTTCAGCCATCTTCTACTAGTTTTAGAAATGCTGTTAATATGTGCATGGCTAAACATATATTTAGTATTCTGGAGATGAAGTCAAAGTACACTTTGCCCTTAAGGGGGGAGATGACAATCAGAGTACAAAGGGAATATTGCATAAGAAGAATACGTGTTTGACTTTTGAAGGCCACACTGTCCCAAAAGAAGATTAGGCAGCTTTTGACTGTCTTTTGTTTACAGAATCAGGGATAAGACTACAAATTACCAAATAAGCTCCCCGAAGAGTACTGAAAATTTTCAGTTTGAGATTGCTTCCTATGTCAGTCAGGGCCCTGTGGAAGGGTGCGTTGCCATTTTTAATGCATGCTCTAATAGATCTTTTTCATGACTCTAAATCATTGAATATTATCAGTCAAGCTGACTTATTCTCTCCATCTTCAAAGAGAAAATTCAGACTATTTCCTTCCCTGAAATGTTCATTCAATATCTTCTATAAATGACTTTTAATGCACTTTTAATATCAGTAACTTTAGGAATATCAGAGGCAAGTTCATAAGTGCATTCAATGTGTGCATCTTTATTGATTATTAAATCAATAAATATAATATTTTGCCCCCCCATGGGATTATTCACATGTTAAAAATTAACATTTTTAGTGAGTTTAACTCTACATTTCTCTGGACTTAAACTGAAATTGTTTTATATGAGAACCTTTTTTGTCTTATTTATACTTAACAGGGAACATATAAAGAAGGCACATTCAGCTGAAAGATGAATAAATGGTGCTCAATGTTGACATTGAACAAAGAGGAGAAAAGACATCATTCTTTGCCCACCTTTTTTTGTTCCTACTTGAAACCCAAAATGAAATTAAAGCTCTGCTTTATGGTGCATGCAGAACTCTAGATAAACGCTGATTGCTAATGTGGATGTCATATCTGTGTCACTAGTGCATCCTATAACACATAAGGACATCTCCTTAGGAACAGGTATGGCGCTGAGAAGTCTGATGGATGTCTGCTTGTGCTATAACAGCACTGTTCACTCAACAATAACAATATTGTTCACAAACAATAACTGCCTGGTAAACAAACCCCATGCATACACTCTATGATGAAAATGTTGAAGCTTGGATATACTGTAGAGTGGGGATCAAAGGTCTTTTTGGAAGCTGGTGAATGTAAGATAGGGTGTTCACTAATAAGATTTAGCTATCAATACTTCAATCATGGGATTCAGATTCTACACCACCTCAGTCAAATACGAACTCAACTTAATTGTAAAATTATGTACAAAACAATTTCTTTTTTTTTGTTTTTTCGCTTCAGGATATTATGGGGGTACAAACATTTTGGTTACAAGTAATGACTTTGCCTCACCCAAGCCAGCGCTAGAGGTGTGCCCTTTCCCCATACAATGCACACTGCTTCCATTAGTTGTGAGTTTACCTACCCTATCCCCCCAACACACAATGAAAATTATTACCATGTGAGCACCTTAGTGTCGATCAGTTAGTACCATTTTGATGGCAAGTACATGTGGTGCTTATTTTTCCATTCTTGTGTTACCTCACTTTGAAGGATGGGCTCAAGCTCTATCCAGGATAATATAAGAGGTGCTAGATCACCATTGTTTTTTGTAATTGAGTAGTATTCCATAGTATACATATACCACATTTTATTATTCTGCTCATGGATTGAAGTTATTGGGTAATCCCATTTTGTTATGGTTCAGAAAGACATTAGTCTATCAGAAATGTATCTACTGTGGGAGTACAAACTGAAAGCTCTGCTATCAGTTATTAAAAGCTTCCACATATAATAAAATGTCTGTAAATCTGCATCCCTTTTCAATAGATTGCTTGTTCTTTATGTTAATAATGCCTTCGTTTTCATTTTATGTACATTTCTGTTTCCAGACATGCAATGCCTTAAGTAACTCTTATCAGAGGATATATGAATAAACAAAGGATTTTAGTTTATCTTGCTCTTTGAATATTTGAAGAATATGTATATTCATTTAATTAATTCCTTTTCAACTTTTAACTTCATATGGAACAAATCCTAAATTGATAACCTTGAGCAATAATTAGTTATTTATTATCACTCCTCATTTCTGGGGATTTAAATATCTATCTTGTACACAAATTAAGGTTATGTTTTTGTCATCAGGACTGCTTACATGACTTCTTCCTCAGGGTTCATATTGAATAGTTATCTTCCATTATATGCTAACTGATTATATATTGGCTTTTCTAGGAGCTGCTGAGAATGGTACACAAATGGTTTGAAAATGGTTTCAAGCATAATTTTATAAGCATAAACTGAGCTAATGCACTATTTCTCAATATGGGATTTTACTTAGTCCACTTGACTACTTGTAAAGAATATGTCTGGACAGTGACTCAAAGAACCTTTTTAAAAAAGCATATGAATCATACTCAATGATTTATTCACATATCTATTTAAAAAATTCCATTGGTCATGCTAAAAAAGGTTGCAAGCCCTTTGACTTAAGTATTTCTATAATGGCTGTTAAAATCAATTCTGGCATTAAAGTCTCCAAGAATGAACAATGCATTGAGTGGAAAATTGATTACATGGTCAAAGAACAGTCCTTTGTGGCCTCGTTTGCTTTTTCGATTAGCACAGCTGTCATGGCTGTTGTAGGTGGTCCTCAAAACTTATAGGAAAAAAAAATGTGTCCTTGACACTGAATGTTTGTCTATGGATTTTTGGGAAAGAAATATGTTTTTGCTTGCTTATTAGTACCTACTGATGCAGGTGCCTACGTCAAGATGGGTTTTGCAAAGATAAAGGAAAGATACAAAGGAGATTGATGTGTGAAGAAAAATGAATGGAGTCATATAGAAAAATCACTTCTAGGATTTTTACCTTAGTTTATGGGAAATACATTCTTTTGTAAAAGAAGCTATTCTGATTGTAACTATAGTTAGACCTATAGAAGAGTAACTTGTCTTTGGTAGAAAATCAGCTCATGTGTAGACATATAAAAGACAGTAGCTAAAAAAGTATTTTCTTTTCTGCTATTAAAAAGTGGCTTTCAAGCCAAGCCTCTACTCTGGAACAAAGAGAAAGACTTTCCCACCTACACTGATCTTGCACACTTTACCTTAAATCACAGCCCATGAGCATGTAGTAAGTACTTATTAAAGTGTGTTATCAGTTTATCTTGGATTTATTTATTTCCTTATAAACTTTCTTATTTTGCACTTTTCCCTTCTAATGAATGGGCTTTAGATCATATCCTTTGACAGTTCTGGAAAGCTGGTTTGCTCTGCTTGCTTTGAACATTACCTAGAAAAACTTATATACCAATCTGTCTGGTTTTCCAGACTAGCAGCAAAAGGACAACTTTCTACTTCCCTTCTTGCCTATTGTATTAGTTTTCTATTGCTGGTGCAACAAATTACCTAAAATTTATTGTCTTCGAACAATGCAAATTTATTATCTTATATTTCTGAAGAATAGAAGTCTAAAATGGGTCTTACTGGGCTAAAATGAAAATGTCAGCAGGGCTGTGTTCTTTATGGAGGCTCCATGGGAGAATCTATTTCATTTTATCACCTCTTTCAGATTCTAGAGGCCACCTGCATTCCTTGGGTTGTGACCTTCTTTCATTTTCAAAGATAGCAACGGCCAGTCTGGCCTTTTCATACTGCATCACTTTGACCATTGACTGTCTCGCCTCCATCTTTTACTTATAAAGACCCTTGCTATTATATTTGGTCTACCTGAAAAATCCAGGATAATCTCCCCATCTCAAGGTCAGCTGAATAACAACCTTAATTTCATCTCCAACTTTAATTCTCCTTTCCAGGTAAGAACATATACACAAGTTCCAGGGGTTAGGATGTGGACATCTTTGGTGTGGGAGTGTGTGTGCATTATTCTACCTGCCAAACTACCCAGTATATTCATTTAAAGTAAACTTAATGCATTCATAGCATTTTAAATATCCATGGCCATCATGGCCATGTCTTTGACTAGGAAAGATGCCACATGTCTGTAAATTTCGATGCTCTTCCCATTAACCTCCATTCAGCTGGTACTTCCATTAGCAACAGAAATTTTTAAAATCTGAAGTTTATGAACTCCTATGGATTTCACACATATGAGTCTTTGAATTCTTTGAAATTCTGTTAAATATTTTGGTTAAGTACCCTTTTTTAAAGAAATCATGAGACAAATTATATAATTATTATATATACTTCTACATATTCCTACATCTAATTCTTATTGTTCCAGAATTATAGTTTCGATTATTTTTCTTCCTTCTAAGAAAACTAGAGTGGTTTACAGTGGTTTTAAACTTACACTAAAACTTATAATCATTTGATTCAAGATCTTCTATCAGAACCAACTTAGCATTCTGGAAAGTTAACATGGAGTTTCTGATATTTTACTGGGTTTTAAAATTTGATTAAGTACCATTGGTGACTATGTTACTAGTAAATCTTTCAGTGAGGTTTTCCATTTCTATGACTTTGAACATCATGCAAAGCACAAATATATCTCATGGTTGAGGCTAGGAGAATTGAAGTTTTTCTGGAAGGTTTTACCTTTTCACTACTAATCCTATTTTTCTTTATTTAATTTGATATTTTTGGTGCAAACCTTTCTCTTTCTCTAAACTTTCCTGAATACCTTTTTCTTTTTATATCTAAGATATTATTGATACGGTTCTGATGTCACAGATAAAATGTGAAGAAAGAAGTAAGTTTGTTGTGTATCCAGTTTCTTCCAGAAACTCCTTTTATTCCCTTAAGTGTTTTATCTTCCTCTCACCTGTTGTCAACTAAAACCCCTGTGGTTTCTTAATTGATAATTAAGATTCTGGCTTTTAGAGTGCTTGGATGTTGAAGAGAACACATGGCTGTAGGAAGAAACCTCCACATTTTCCCTCTTCTCCTTCCGTGGCCATTCTAGGAGTTGAAGGCCTGCGAAGTTTTATCCTTCATGTCATTGGGATTTCTTTGCTGAGAGAGTCATCAGAACTGTTTATAGCATGGTGGTCTCTATTGGGGGAGGTGGGTGAATTATCTGTGATAATCTGCCATGCTTCCTTCTCTCAAAGTAGCTTCTGTGCATCCAAACTTGGGAGGCAGTGGATGAATGAAGATTTGGACAACACCTCTGAAAGATTGCCAACCCTTGATATATCCTTCTGTCCAGCTACCTGCCACCTCCCATCCTTCAAATCTTGGCTCATCAATTTAATGAAGTCTTTGAAGATACCTGCCAGACTTCCAGTATGAGGTTAAGTTTTCAAACTTACATTTTATATCAGAATACTTTTATTAAACACTTACTGGCTGCAAGTGTTGTGTGTGGCATGAGGTAACATGTCATACATCTCGCTTTACCAGATGCTTGCTCCCATAAAACTTAAAACATAGTTGAAGAGATAAAGAAGAGAGAGAGAGAGAGAAGAGAGAGAGACAGAATGATAGAAAGAGACACAAAGAGGGGGACAGAGAAAGAAGGAAAGGTGGGTAGATAGGTAGGTAGAGAGATAAAACAGATATTAAATAATACCAACTAAAATATCACAGATCATATTTTTGCCAAACCACTAATTGACAAATGAGTGCTATAAATTTTAAGTGACCTGAGTTCAAAGAAAGGAGAGAACATTGTGGATTGGAGGGTAAACAAGAGGTAATTTTGAAGAGTAGCTAGGTGGAGGGCAGAGTTGATATTTTGAATAGGTGGGACCTATTTTGAATAGGAGGTCCCACCTACTTTGTGTGGTGGGGCAACATGAACTAGAATGATCTGATATAGATCACTTATTATAATAGTCTTTTTAGTTTTAGTAATCCCTTACAAAAGCTCATGATTTACTCTTTTTAGATCAATCTTGCTATACCCCCACACAGTTGGTAGTCTACCCATAGAAGAAAATAATGATTAACTTACATTAATTATAATTATAAATATAATTTTATTCATATTTATAGGCAACAAACACACATTTGGTTGTTAAAATCAATAATTAACCCTCTAAGCAATATTCCCAAAGCCACATGCTGAAAATATATTTTTATTTCAACAATGGAATTTTTTCCCCAAAAATAACCTTCTTTAGAGTATATTAACTTTTCACAATGAGTAGCTTTTTATGGGCTTCTGTCTGAAGTTTGATCTTTCTTTGTGATGTTTGCAGTTGTTGTACTATATTTACTTGTGATTAAATGGAACACTTAACTAGTTGATAATGACTTTTGGCTTGTAAAGAGCAATAAAAAAATTTAAATCATTTAGAGTATAGCTCTTCTTTGATATCAACCATCCAACATTACTCTAATAAAAGAATGCCTAACATACTTTTAATGAATTTCCTTTTATATAAGATAAAATATTTAGCAAGAGAATTTGAGATACCCATTAGAGGATCTCATTCATAAATGTCCAGGGTGTTCATCTTGCAGGACCATCTTGTGGGATGATTCATAAAAAGGCTTATACACTGGATACAATTATCCAGAAAGTGCATTTACCTTTGGAGAAGAAAGTTCCAAAGCCATGCCTCCAAAGTATTCTCTAAGATCTTTTATTAAAATTCGACATTATAAAAACATTTCTTTTTCGCTTCTCTAACTAATCTCTATATACTGGGAGACTCACCTTTTTTCCCCCATAGGTGGCGCATAGATGATAGAAAGGAGAATTTTCAGCTGATTGCTATTTAGTGACTTTGAAGGAACTGTTAACAGCTGTTGAAGGCCAAAATAGATTATTCTGTTTTATGCAAAACCTATCAGCATTTTTGCTATTGCACATTTCTTTGTTTTCTCAGACTTAATTGCTAAATGTCATCCACTCCTTCTGTTCTAGTGAGCCTGAACATTTTCTCAAGATATTTTATGACTTTCTCCTTAGAGCTTTCAGTCTCCTTCAAATATTCTTTTTTTCCTTAAACAGTACCTTAGAAGCAGGAGCATTCTGAATGTCCTCTGTGGTACAGATGAACAGAAATATCAGTCTCTCTCTTTGTTATCTTTATTCTTGATTAGAAATTTCAGGGGATTTATATATTTGACAAAACAGGTTAAAGTTTAAACATTTTATTCATATTCCTTTTGCCTTTTTATCTCCCCAGTTGTCCCTCTTTAGAGTAGCTATGTTTTTCTAATTCTTTTATTAAGTGATCAAATTGTGTCCACTGTATTTTTCTGTGTAAATCCAAAAAAAACCAAAAAACAATTTAACAGCAAGCTCATATGCTCTAAAATATCTTCTTTTTCAAAAGCTGCTACAGGATGTCATCCTCATGCACTTTAGTAGGAGTCTCTTGAGCTCTTTCAAAAATGTCTTGAGTTGAAGACATTTGTTTATATTCCTCACCTAAAGGGTACTTCCTTTTTTCACAATGTAACTAGGTTCTTTAGTCAAAATGTCAAACACCAGCCTGTCAACAAATCATGAAATAGGTAAGTTTCCTCTGAAGGTCATGCATAGAATTGCTCATCAAAGAATTATACCCAGGGTTTTGCAGCATTACCACTTATGTTTGCTCATTTCACATTCCTTTCCTTTTTGGTTCTGCTATCATCATCCTACCTGATTTTCTCCACCTCCGTCCCTGCATTAATGTGGAAGTCTTATTCTTTTGAATAGTAAGATGTGCTCATCTAATTAATTTCTACTGCAATCACTATTTTAGGTAGGTGGATTAAAAAAAAATTCCCTAGTTGCTTAGATGTCTCTGTTTTCTCCTTCATGACACTGGGCTGGGTGAAGGTCAGGGAAGGATGCAGGGAACTCTCAGAGAAAAACAAAAACTCAAAACAAAACTGGCAAATGCTGGGACCTTAAAGAAGGAAAGGATGGAGCAGGTATAAATTTTCACAGGCAAGCCAAATGAGAAATTTCAGTTTCATGTAGTTATTCAAGGCAAGGTGTAGGTGCAGAGTGGCCTATTAAGATACACATTTTATAAAATATTTTAATGCTCTTAACTTCTCTAGTAATACCTGAATGTAGATTTCTTCACAATGCAGCCTTCCAAATAGGCTTTTTAGTTATCCTACTCAACCAGCCTGCCAAGGTGCCTTGAATCCAACCACTGGACAAAGACACTGCTGTGGGTAAGTCACTGTCACCGGAGGCTGACAGTTAAAAATCTTACTGGTTACCTTGGAGAAGTAGCATGCTACTTATCTGCAATGGCAGGAATTCATTAGACAGTTCAATACATGAGCTAGGTTCTAAGGTGAGGGCTTCTGGGAAGCTGGGTACAGACTGCAGAATAAAGACATTGGAGTATTTTGGAGGTAGAAAATGTATGTGGTCTGAGGAGATCATGCCAAAAAGTCAATGAAGTTATTAAAATGGGTGGCTACTAAAATGGGTGATGATAAGTTTTGCTTACTTTAGTGTTTCCAGCCTTGAAAAAAATCTGACCCAAACCTAAAGTGCTGAGTGTACATTGAATATAAAGAAAAACTGAAGGTCCTTCCCAGAAAAGGATAATGCTATTCCATGAATTCCATGCATTTTTCACTAATCTTGGATGGACTGGTAAGTCTTTAAAGATAACAAGGAAATTTGAAAAAAACAATTACTTTGGATCACAACATTTAAAAAATATTTGGAAAACAGTCATCCCTGAAAATGAAGGAGTTTGTTCCTGATAGATTGTCACCATTTTACTTGGTTTTTGCTTCTGTTGTATCCACTAAAGGCAGTGCCCAGTCTTTCGGAGAGATAGTGAGTCACCAAAGGATGCTGCTTTGGAGTTACTTACCTGTCCTGTCCACCAGCTCTCTTGTATGAGTTATTGATGGGATTATTTTAGTCTTCTGTTTTTCAACTGAAAAGATGTTATACAATTTATCATTATCTTTAATACTTGCATATTATTCTGTTGTATAGAGACACTAGAATTTATTTAACCAATCCTCTATGGTTAGACACTTAAAGTAGTTACTGCTTTTTCAACATTAAAAATATCCTTGTGATAAATATCTTATTCAAACATATAAGAATGTTTCCAGTGATTTCTTTAGAGAATAATTCTAGAAATGGAGTTTCTGAATGAAAGAAACTCATACACTAAGTTTTTCAATGCATCAAATTGGCCACCAGTCATAAATTCACCAGCAGTGTATGTGAGTGCCTATTTCCACATATCTTCAAAAACACTGGGTGGCATTTTATTTTTTAATCTTTTTTTTTTTGGTGGTAATATTGTTTATTGCTATTAATGTTGTTATGATACAAACATATTGAGACCTAGTTTAGGTCTTTTTTTTTAGGTTTTTTTTTTTTTAATTTCAGCATATTATGGGGGTACAGATTTTAAGGTTTCAATAAATGCCCATTTCCCCCTCTCCCCCCACAAGTCTGAGTCTCCAGCATGACCATCCCCCAGATGGTGCACATCTCACTCATTATATATGTATATACCCGCCCCCTCCCCCCTGCCCAATACCCTATTACTGCAGTACCTATGTGAACACTTAGGTGCTGTTCAGTTAATACCAATTTGCTGGTGAGTATATGTGGTGCTTGTTTTTCCATTCTTGGGAAACTTCACTTAATAGTACGGGTTCCAGCTCTAACCAGGAAAATATAAGATGTGCTATATCACCATTGTTTCTTAGAGCTGAATAGTACTTCATGGTATACATATACCACATTTTATTAATCCATTCTTGGATTGATGGGCGCTTGGGCTGTTTCCACAGCCTTGCAATTATGAATTGTGCTGCTATAAACATTCGAGTGCAGGTGTCTTTTTTGTAGAGTGTCTTTGGATCTTTTGGGTAGATGCCCAGCAATGGGATTGCTGGATCAAATGGGAGATTCATTTGTATCACTTTAAGGTATCTCCATATTGCTTTCCACAGAGGTTGAACTAATTTGCAGTCCCACAAGCAGTGTAGGAGTATAGAATTTTTTTATTTCCATCTTGATTTCTTCATTTATGAAGTAATCATTTAGTAGGAGGTTGTTTAATTTCCACGTTTTTGTGTAGAAATGTGTGTTTCTGTTAGGGTTGATTTCTATTTTTATTCCACTGTGATATGAGAAGGTACCTGGTATGATTTCTATTTTTTTAAATTTCTTGAGATTTACTTTGTGTCCTAGGATATGGTCAATCTTAGAGAATGTCCCGTGAGCTGATGAGAAGCACGTATATTCAGTGGATTGTGGGTAGAATGTCCTGTAGCTGTCAGTCAGACCCAGTTGTTCCAAGGTTTTGTTTAAGTCCATTATTTCTTTATTAATTTTCTGTTTGGAGGATCTGTCTTATACCGTCAGTGGGGTGTTGAAATCTCCAGTGATTATGGAGTTGCTATTAATCCATTTGCTTAGATCCAGTAAGGTTTGCTTTATGAAACTGGGTGCACCTAAGTTGGGTGCATATATATTTAAAATTGTTATCTCTTCTTGTTGAACTGTGCCCTTCACCATTATATAGTGACCCTCTTTGTCTTTCACTACTTTTGTTGCTTTAAAAACTAAATTGTCTGAAATTAGAACTGCCACACCAGGCTTCTTTTGGCTTCCACTTGCCTGGAATACTGATCTCCACCCTTTTACTTTTAGTCTATATGCATCCTTGCAGGTTAGATGTGTTTCCTGAAGACAGCATATATATTTTTTAATCTTTATCTATCAGATAATTTGCATTTTTCTTATAATTAGTGTTATTAAATTTCTTTTACTTATTTAGAACATGGGTCTGGAAATATCAGCCATGGGCCAAATCTGACCCATGGCCTGTTCTTTGTTTTCGTTTTTCTTTTTTGTGAGATAAGGTCTCATTCTGTTGCCTGGACTAGAGTGTGGTAGCATCATTACAGCTCACTGCAACCTCAAATTCCTGGGCTCAAGCAATCCTCCATTTATAGTTATTGATTCTTTACTAATGATGACTATGTTTCTAGTGCAGGATAAGTTGTTTCCTATCTTGATTCAGGATTTTTTTTCAATTCTGATATGTTTTTGTCTATTATCTCTTTGGATATAAATTATTTTTCATTTGTACTGCTTTCCACTTCAGAAACACAACACTGTTAGTTCTCAATCTTCTCCCTAATTATTTCTTCTCCCTAATTATTGTATTCTGGGAGAATTTTTTTTTTTTTTTTTTTTTTTTTTTTTTTTGAGACAGAGTCTCACTTTGTTGCCCAGGCTAGAGTGAGTGCCGTGGCGTCAGCCTAGCTCACAGCAACCTCAAACTCCTGGGCTCAAGCAATCCTTCTGCCTCAGCCTCCCAAGTAGCTGGGACTACAGGCATGTGCCACCATGCCCAGCTAATTTTTTATATATATATTAGTTGGCCAATTAATTTCTTTCTATTTATAGTAGAGACAGGGTCTCGCTCTTGCTCAGGCTGGTTTCGAACTCCTGACCTCAAGCAATCCGCCCGCCTCGGCCTCCCAGAGAGCTAGGATTACAGGCGTGAGCCACCGCGCCCGGCCCGTCTGGGAGAATTTTTAAGGCTAAACTCCATATTTAACTTTCAGCACAGTTTATTTTTTTATAACTTATTAAACATTATAAATTTTAATGAATTAAGTATTGATATTCCATTATTAAAAATCATTCCTGATCTCACATGCCTTCTTCGCACTTCTGCTAACTAGTTACTTTGTTTCTTTTTATCTCTGTCCTTTAACTTACTGTCTCAATTTGCATCCTTATTTTTATAGAAATAATGTTTTCTTCAGCCTATATCTAAAATATTTTTTCCGTATTCCATATTATATAAACATTTTCTGCCTCTGATCTTGTCTACTCCACTTCTGTTACAGATTTATTTTACAGGCCCTATTATCTTTGTTTATTTCTCACTCACTCCTTCTTCAATAGTGAGAGTTGTGACCAATCATGGGATTATCCCTGTAAACAGAGGGATTTTTATTGGATTTCCTCATTTCTGTTTGGATGCAGATGGACACCTGCCTGAGGTCTCAAGCATGAGGTCTTAAACTAATTCATAATCAATTATTTGATAGAGCAGGAGAAAAAGAACTAGGTTTTCACTCACCAAGCACAATAGTTTTGGGGATATGTCCTCTGGAAATGCCCTGTCCAGTATTGCCACATGGTGTCTGTTCTTCATCCCGCTGCCTCTGCTGCATATCCATAGGATTTTCATCTGGAAATTTTCTTGTCTTGCTCAGAGCCTGGCCCTGCACCCCTTGGCCAGGAGTATTTGTGAGGCTGTGGATCTCTACCTTGAACTTTCTGTGATGAGTCAGCTTTAGTTATTCTTATTTAATCTGTCTTGTAGAAATTCCTAGAAGTTGCTGGCATTTTCATGACTGTTTTTTCTAGGTCCCAATGTTGATGCAGTAGCCCCCATTTATGTTATTAAAATTAATTTATTTTAGAATTGGGGGAGGGATTATAGTGATTGGGTAATTAATCACACATGTGCTCAAGTCACATCATTCTCTGCTCTCTAGTCTACATTGTTTCAGCGATGGAATACTATGCAGCCATTAAAATCACTTGCTAACTGCAATATATAAATTTTCTTTGTAGTACAATATGAATTTCACTTTAAAAAAGTTCCATGTATTTTATCTCTATATCTGTAAAGAAACAGTCTGAAAGTATTAGCCATAAAATGTCACTTGTGGTTATTTCTAGGGTATAAAATTATAGGCGACTTTTACTTTCTTTCTTATGATCACATATACCTTTCCAAATTTTCTAGACTAAATATATATTACTTTTTTATTATAAAATATACTATCAATTTTGTGTGTCATGTATCCATGTACCAGGCCACATGGACTTTTTTCTCCTTTTCTAACACAGTGTATTCTTTGGTAGGGCCTCACTTGGAAAGCTGTTTGTCTTTGTTGTTTCTGTGTGGCCTGCTGCAAACCTTTCCTCTTCTAAGCAGAGGGGAGCTCAGGGGGCTTTGCCAGAGTCACCTCCAGTTATTTCTGGGCATATTTCTCCTTCATAAGTGAGGAAATTAGGAATCTTCCATGTGTGCATGCCTGAGCCCTTTTCTTTGATATTGTCTAGAGCAGAAAATATTTGAAATTTCTAATACTTGGATGACAACTTTTCTTATTTCCAGGTTGTACTTTCTCATATAAATTTGTTTTGAAAAACTTTTTTGTTAAGGCATTTGAAAAATGGGCAGCCATGGTAGTTACCCAGTGGGCCATAGTAATGTATGTTAAGCAAAAAATTATTTTTCAAGAAAATATTTTTCTCTTTCATTTAATGGAAATGAAAGGCTATCTCCTGATCCAAATATAATTTATCAAAGGGGAAGAAAACACATTTAACAGTTTCTACTATATATGTTTAAAATGATATTTCAAAAAAATTTTATTATGGAAACCTCCATGTATTCATCACCCAACTTCAAAAGTTATATTAACACAAGTCTCAGATATTTCACATACATACTTAATATATCTGTAACACGTAAGGACATTTAGAAAAAAATAGCCACAATGACATTTTTACACATGAAAAACCAAAAAATAGGCTGCTAATAAGACTTAATATCCATTTGTATTCAAATTTCCCCTATTATTTTTTTTGAAAAATCTAGTTGGTTTGCTTAAATCAGGATCAAAACAAGTTATGCACACAATATCTTAGTTTTTAGGCTGCTATAACTAACTAACTTAGACTGGGTGACTTATAAACAACAGAAATTTATTTGTCACAGCTTTGGAAGCTGGGAAGTCCAGGATCAGTGCTAGCACATCCAGTGACTGGCGAGGGTATGGTTCCTTACACGCTGTGCCTTCTACTGTCTCTTCACATGGTAGAAAGGGCAAGGCAGTTCCCCAGGCCTCTTTTATAAGGGCACTAATCACACTTATTTAGGAGGATAATCTAATTGCCTCCTGAAGATCCATCTTCTAATATCATCAACTTGGGGGTATTTCAACATATGAATTTGTGGGGGACACAAACATTCAGACTATAGCACCCAGCATCTGGTTGGTACGTCTGTCTGTCTGTCTGTCTCTCTCTTTTAATCTTTAAATGCTTCTCTACCCTTTTTGCCATTTATTTGATAAGGAAACCTGGCCGTTTACCATGTAGGGTGTCCTACATTTTGGATTTGGCTGGTTTAATGACAGTGATTTTTGAAGAAAGTTTTATCACTGTTTTACATGTCATAAAATTATGCCTCAGAGAATTTAAGTAACTTATTAAGTGGCGGAGCGAGAATTTAAATACTCATCTGCCTGATTTTAAAGACTGGACTCTCTCTACTGTAGCTTACTTTATTAAATATAGAGATTTAAAAAAGGGAATGAGGATATGGAAGGGAAGAAGAGAAATTGGGAAAAGCTGCATAATTTTCTTTACATTGTGGAATTTTATGATGGCACAATGTAAAGTAAGGAGAAAGTAAAATAACTGATTTGTTGGCTATCAGTTTGTGTTTTCTTTGTTTTTTTTTTTTATCACATACTCACCAATATCTAGAGTTCAGATGCTCTTTACATTCCCCAGAAATAAATAAGTCCCTTGCACTAAAATAATTAATGTGCAATGTAAATTTTACTGATGATCTTGCAGGGATGGAACAAGGTTTAACACCTATTGGTATTAGTTTGCTGGGGCAGGCATAGTAAAATACCACAAACTGGGTGTTTTTTGTTTTTTTTTCTTTGAAACAGGGTCTCACTCTGTCGCCCCACATAGAATTCAGTGGTGTCATCATAGCTCACTGCAACCTCAAACTCTTAAAGTGGGTGTCTTAGATAACAGAAACATTTTGTCTCACAGTTCTGGAGGCTAGAAGTCTGAGATCAAGGTGTTGGCAGGATTGGTTCCTCCTGAAGGCTGTAAGGGACGCATTTGTTCCATGGCTTGTAGGCGGCCATCTTGATGTAGACATGGGCATTCTCACTATGCCTGTCTATGTATCCAAAATTCTCCTTTGTACAGGGACACCAGTCATATTAGAGTGGGAACTAACACAGAAAAGTGACTCCCAATGCTGGGAGCCACTTGACGTCCAAGTGGGTCCTTGGCTTTGCTCAAGAAAGAATTCAGGAGGGAGCTGACAGTATAAAGTGAAAGTGAGATTTATCCAGAAACCATAGAAAGTCTACTCCACAAACGGAGCAGAGGCAAGTTCTCCCTGCAGAAGAGAACCAGATCTATGGTTCCTTTTGCCTTTTTATTTAAGCAATGGCTTAATTATCGGCTAAACAAGGGGAGGAATATTCATGGAAGGGGTGGTATTTCTCCACCATCTTGGTTCTAACCAGCTGGAGCTTGCCCTGCTGCCATCCTGTTTGGATCAGGGTAAGTAATTTGAAACTTTGTTTTGAGACTTCCTGACTCAGTTAGGTAATGCTGCAGCAATTCCCAAAACAGTAACTGCCAGTTCCCTGTCTCAGGACCATCCTAATGACCTCATTTTAACTTGATTACGCCTATAAAGACTCTACCTCCAAATAAAGTCATGTTCTTATGTGTTGGGATTTAGGACTTCAATGTATGAATTTTTTGTGTGGACACAATTCTACACAGCACAACATGTAACACAGCACAAGGCTTCAGAAAGTGTGTGTAGTCTTCCCTAGGTCTTTCTATGTTTGCCACCACTCTTCCCCAAGGAACATCAAGTGTCATTACAAATACATTTCTTTTCGTGTCTCCTGGAAGCAGCTCCGCATATTTCTCTTTCTCAGGTACCAGGGCTCTGTCTCCAAGGGGACTTTGAAAACCTACTACCTAGAAAGAATCTCCCTCAGGAAGATTTTTATATTAGTTTCTGGCTTAACAGGAGAAATTATGCTAGTATCAGGCTTTTGACATTCAAATATATGAAAACCTAGATTGAGGACAAGGTCAAGAAGTATCTAAATCTGAAAGTATTTTGTGAGCTGGAAAGAATCATTCTCATTTGATATGAGGACAACCCAACAATCAACTGTGGCTTAATGTGTGTGTGTGTGTTTATTTCTTTAGATTTTATTTTACTTTTTAAATGTATTTCTTGACAATATTATTCAAGTTCATCTGCTTTTATTAAAAATTTTAGTTCTGATTTCTATAAAGCTGAAAGGTGGCCTTACTAAACCTATCTCACAGAGGAAAATAAACTATCTAACAGAGAGTAAGAGAAATAAGTTCACAGTACAACTGGCCTTTGTTTTGTTTAATTAAAACACCTGTGGTCTAATTTGTCATCTCTAAGAGTTTCATTTTCTCAGCCTTAAAGAGGCCTAAGTGGACCAAAAGTCACGGGTGTGACTCTCTGTCTCAGTTCCTGCCAAAAACAAAATTCCAAGGACTCAGATAAGTTGGCCTCACAGAAAAAAAAATAAAGAAAACCTGTAACTGCTTCACTGCCACTTCTGTTATCAGTCTGCTGAAGCAGAGGGGAAAAAAGCCATTTTTCCCCTTTAAAATTCCAAGCAACTTTCCCTCAGTGGCCTGGCACTTCCTTCCCTTCCTCTGTGAGCTGTGGCCACTCTCACCTTCTCTCTCTCTCACTTTCTCTCTCTCTCTCTGTCTTTCTTTCTCAGGAAAATAAATAAACTTTATACTTCTTTCTATCCTAAGATTGACTTAAGAATTCTTTCTTTACCTGTGAGCACCTAGTAAATTTCTGCCCTTTCAAAAGCAGGTGAGTGAAGTTTACTGTTCTATTTCAGCACATCATGACTACAATTTAAACCTGGTAGTTTTAAATTTATGCAGCGATACTTCTAAGTGTATCTCATCTCCACAAGTAATTCTTTGAAGGGAATAAGTAAACATTTGGAACACCGAATCCGAACATTCAAAATAAAGATAATAAGTCACACCTAGTGAAGGAATGTAGAGTCACGAATGATCTAATGTAATAAAATATTTCAAAATATTTTGGAGTGTGTGGAACAACTTTTAACTCAAACAATTTTGCCTTTTCTTATGCACATTTACTTAAGCTATTATTCCCTGAGAATATTGGTGGACATCCAGGAAAGGGGGTTGGTTTAGAAGTGGGTCAGTTGTTAGGTAGATACTAAGCAAGAGAGAAAAAGAATGTTACAAATAACCCACAAATTGGATAATCTACATGAATAATTTGGAGTTGCCTGAAGTTAGAATTAGTAAAATATAGTGACCTATAGGAATATTCCAAATTGTGTAGGAAAAAAACATCTCGGGTGATCTGAAAAAATCCAGTCATTTTTGATCTGTTATTTTCTCTCAAGAAACCTCACACACATCAATGAAGTTTCAGTTAAAAACATCACTCTAGGAATAAAGCTGCTCCATTATCTCGAGCTCTGCCACTATCCTGCACGTCAATACTCAGACCAGAAGCCTTTTTCTAAGGTTGATGGATGCACTGTGTCTCTGTGTGTATGTGCCTATAGTTAGATTTTGCTTTTAAAAAGAAGCCATTAACCATTCCTATTTCAAAGTGTTTTTTCTTTTTTATCTAAACAATCGCACTGATTTTTAACTATTTCACAACACATATTTCCATAAAATGTAGCCAAGGTAAATCAGAATTCTCTTTAGCACATAACTTTCATTTTGAGAGATATATAGAACACCTTCCATCTGCTCAGGAAAGTAAACTATTATAGAGGGTATTTCTCCCCAACTCTGACAATTTGGAGGACAGTAATGTGGAATGTAAAAAATTGCAACTAGTATCCAAAGATTACCAGTCTCTAAAGCTAGTCTCTTTGGTTGAACCATATAAAATTGTCAATTCTATACTTTTCTTTTTACCTATTTCATGTGGTTTATAATGATTTTTATAAATTTAAAGATTTTATTTTGTAATTTGACTGAAAATAGGAAAAATGTTACTTAATGGCAAATAACAGAACAAATAAAGAATTACCAACAAGATTTTTAAATTAAAAAATAGATGTTAAGTCCTTCTATGACTCAGGTTCATAATTTTAAGAAGCACATCTTAATGACAGAGACTAAGCCATTGCCTTGGCCTAGTTTATTTTATTTATTTATTTATTTATTTTTTATTATTTCAAAATATTTTGGGGGTACAAAAGTTTTTGGTTACATGAATTGCTTTTGTTATGCTTGAGTTGGGTTATAAGTGTGCTCATCACTCAGATAGTGTTCATTGTACCCATTTGGTAGGTTTTCACACACTTCCCTTCTTCCCCTCCCCTCCACTTGATTTATACTGAGTTTTACTTCCCTCTGTGCACATGTGTGCTCATTGGTTAGTTTTAGTTCTAATTTAATAGCCAGTACATGTGATGTTTGTTTTTTCATTCTTTAGATACTTCACTTAGAGAATGGTCTCCAGTTCCATCCAAATTGTTGCAAAATACCTTGATTCATCCTTCTTCATGGCTGAGTAGTATTACATAGTATACATATGCCACATTTTGTTAATCCACTCATTAATTGATGGGCACTTTGGTTGATTCCACATCTTTGCAATTGTGAATTGTGCTGCAATAAATATACAAATACAGGTGTCTTTTGGATAAAATGACTTCTTTTCCTTGGGGTTAATATTCCAGTAGTGGGATTGCTGGATCAAATGGTAGGTCTACTTTTAGTTCTTTGAGGAATCTCCATAAAATTTTCCATAGAGTTTGTACTAATTTGCAGTCCCACTAACAGTATATAAACATTCCTTTCTCTCTGCATCCACGCCAGCATCTGTTGTTTTTAGACTTTTTAATAAAAGCCATTCTCACTGGTGATATCTCACTGTGGTTCTAATTTGCATTTCCCTGATGATTAGTGATGTTGAACATTTTTTCCTATGTTTATTGGTCATTTGTCCATCTTCTTTTGAAAAGCTTCTGTTCATGTCTTTTGCCCACTTTTTAATGGGATTGTTTGTTTTTTTCTTACTGATTTGCTTGAGTTCTTAGTAGATTCTGGTTATTAGTCCTTTATCAATCATTTAGGAATTTTCTCTTATTCTGTAGGCTGTGTATTTGCTGTGGCCTTGGCCTAGTTTAAATGTGATATGCAGAGTTTCATGATGGCAGGGGTTTAGATTAATGTATAGTTAATCATCAATCGTCAATAATCTCAGGCTTTTATTAGTGTTATGAAGAAGATTAAATAGGATGGTGTGGTGGGGAGTGATTGGGGACCACTGTACCTCAGGTGCTCTGGAAAGGGCTCCCTAAGGAGATAATATTGGATTAGTCATGAGAATGAGGCCATGATGAGAAGATTAGAGGAAGGTCCTTTTAAGTAGAAGGAGCCAAGAGTGCAAGGGCTCTGAGATGAGTATGAACTTGGACTCTTCAAGGGAGAGAAGAAAGACCAATGTGTCTATTCAACTGTTGTATACTGGAGGAGAACTGAAGAGAGAAGGACAGACTCTCTGCACATAGTTGTTGACTGACTGACTGACACTGTAGCCCCAGGCATGTGGCTTAATTTTGCCATGCCACAGATTTTTCATCTCTAAATGGCAATGATTCATAATCATCACAACAGCTTTTTTTGGGCAATGATAAAGTATAAAGGGCATGTGCCAGACACAAAGCTAATCCTCAATAAATGCCAGCTTTCATTTTAAGCTTGTTATTCTCAGGCAATCATATTTTTACTGAACACTTTCAGTGCCAAGTGCTAAGCCAGCAAAAGAAATGAATGATATAATTTGTGCCTTAATAATGTTTATAATTTTCTCGAGGGTATAAAATAAGATTCCAGACTGTATGGTATCAAGAAAATATGATGCAAGTACAGAGAATGCAGGGAAAAGTAAATTGAAGTGGTGATAACCTTGAGGAGGTAAAAGAAAGCCATATGGGAGGCATGTAATTTAACTGGCCTTGAACATTGAGTACGACTTTTCTTTAAAGGGCCTTCTAGGAGGGAGTTGTAAAACAGGAAAAGGCACAGCAGTGAAAGTAATAATGGTACCTTCAGGGGGAAGTAGGGAATAGGAGCTAGGTTGTTCTCATTAGTAGAAGCAAGTTTCAGTGACTGGGAAAAGTTGGGTAAACATATAGCTAAGGAAATTGAGAGTGAAAAGATCTAAGAATGTGAAACCTTGCAAGTGAGGAAGAGGAGCCTGAACTTGAAGCAGTAGGTATCAGTACTTCCTTTAACAGCCTGCCAGCAAGTGATATGCAGAACAATTGGAAGAAAAGCGTCATTGGAGTGCATTACTCATGGCTTAAAGAGGGCAGAAGGATTTGGAAGGATGAGAGCCATAGCCCTAAAATGAAAGAAATAGATATAAAAGATAACTCGAAGGATTAAGCAACACTTAGTAGCAGAATTTTTATTTTGACAGTATAGCTACCATGAATTAAGGATTATTGTTTCAAGAACTAGATTAACTGTGGTACATTTGTCATCTTTATTAATCTAATGACCTAGGGACCATTATTAGGTTTCACAGATGAGGAACTAAAGCTCAGGGAGATTAAGGGATTTTTACAAATAAGAGTTGAGTCTCTTCACCATTGCTAATGGATATCTACGTCTAGCTCGTAGAATAAACCAAAATGCTTCTTTGACACTCAAAATCTTAGAAGATTAATATGGGCTTTGGGAGATTAAAGGTCGGTTGCAGTAGTCACAGTAACAACCACAAGAATGCTGGGCAATTTTATAGCCTGTTCCCACGCACAATTGATCAGTTGTTCATTCTGGAGTGTCTCTCTCCTGACTGGAGGCTACAAGGAGAAAACAGCACTGAGAGGCAGCATCAATGGATGGGGCTTGCTGAGCTGAGCCTTTTCTTAATTACTCTGGCTAGCAAGGCTTAGTTATTTTATATTGGTGACAGTATATATATACATATATATATAATGTAGTCATGGCCATTGTTTAGGTTACTTTCTTTATCTTAGGTTTTTTTTCCCCCCCCCCTCAATGTGGTTACTGTTCTATAAGATCTGAAGATTCTCTTGATGACAGGGTATAACACAATGATACTTAAATAAAAAGTAGAACTTTTTGTTACAGATCCAAATGAAAGAAGGCTTCCAGTCAGGGACACAGGAAATTTGTACCTGGGGGACAGGTAACAGAAAGCTGGGGCTGTAGGGACAGCTTTATGTATGGCAAGTGGGGTGGGGGTATCTAGGTTTCTTGGTTTTGCTGTGGATTGATTAATTTGAATAATTTCACAGGCTCCATGGCCTGGGGTCTCTCCTTAGTTGTTTGGGTGGCCAGCCCTGGGGTGATCTTGTAGTGTGAGAGCCCCATGAGGGAAGTAGTGGAGTGTGGATTTAATCAGCTACTCAAGAAAGACCAGCCTCTAGCCAGGGCCTCAAAATTGAGCCAAGACAGCGTTAAAAACAAAAAGCAAAACTATATCACAACTGCCATACCATATAATGCAGTTGTCAGGTACATCTGTAACCCTTTTTATCCTAAGCCAGGGCTTTTCTGCTTTTCAGTTGATTCTCTTTTGGGTTGAAATTCCCTTGGCAAGTGTCCAAAATGTATATACTGCTATGGTCACAGATAATCAATGCTAGGGTATGCATTTTCACTGGCTTGGGTCTTCTGGTCTGATGTTTCTAGGAAAAATATTAACTATTTAATAATTAGGTGATAAATTATGGGGTGTTACCCACACACAAGACACTATCCTAGGCACTATGAAAACAACAAAAATTGCCTTTAAGAAGCCCATCCACTTAATCAGCTGAAAATAGTGGCTAGTCAAAATACTCAAAGGGCAAAAAGACAACCCCTGTGATGTTCATAGACTAAGACCATTCCTTAGAATATGTTCTAAATACTTTCTCTTTCCTACTCTCTCTCTTTTTCTGCTTTGAATGTTTATCCCCATCTGCTAAACCCTTTCTTATCTCTTTACTTTTATTATTTAATTCTGATTTTCTCCCTGTTATACTTTTTAAAAAATTCCTGACTCCATTAATAAGCATATTTATTAGTATTGTGCTTGGGGGGGGTAAATTTTCTGTCTCTGAGTATTAATTTTAAATGCAGGCAAGTTGAACATCTTAAATTTCTTTTACAAAAAAAAAATGTTGCATTAAGTTACTTGATAGCCTTTTTTTGTCCAATGTGCTTTGATTAAAAAAATACTTCTTTATCTTTGACTAATGTTATTTGAGGTTTAATTTCCAGATATTTTATCTTTTCAATTAGTTATGTCTAATCAACCCAATCATAGACACATAGACATACACATAGAAATCCCAGGAGTGTTAAACTAAATTTTTAAATTTTCTGGGCATTCAGCCCAGTTTGATTTAACTTTTTAAAAATTTTCATTGTGTCCTAGATCCTGTTTTAAAATAGGCAATTTATAATTACTAATTAGACAGAATATGAAGATAAGGAAGATAATTATCTTATGAAAGCTTTAGCTTTTTTCAAAGATTGAAATCACAATAGATATATGCAATGTAAACACTTTCTTATATAATAAAAGCTTGTTTCTTCTACAGTAGTACAGATCCTTTTCATTATTACAAATGAATTAACCCTGTCAGAAAATTCAATCATCTTATTAGCCTACTAAACTTTATCTCACTTTATTTTCTGCTGATATCTTTTCTTGAGCAGTGACTTAGTTCTTACAGACTTATATGTAATTCACCATTGTTTAGTTCTTGTACCAGAGTGTTTCCATAAAGTCAGATATATTTTTAAAGGAGAAAATGGCTATTCCATAAATATCTTTACTGGAGATGTAGACAGTATCTCCTGAGAGCTAAGGGAATGTATTTTTTTTTAAAAAAAACAGCCTTGCAAACTTTGCTTTTAAAAATTTATATAATTTTTTAGGAGTATACAGTCAGCCCTCCAAATCCACAATTTCCTGTCCACTGATTCAATCCACCCAGTGAGCATACAGAGAGTCCACTGTACATATTTTCTACTTAAGTTTGGTTTAATTTGTGGGTGGGGAACCAGTGGATATTTTATATAAGGGACTTGACCATTCTCAAATTTTGGTATGCTTGTGGGTCCTGGAACCAATCCCCTACACCTGTGGATATGAAAGACCAACTGTATACAGTGGGTTGTTGGTAAAAGTTTTAAAAGAAAGCCCTGATTTGCAAAGTATGCCAGTTTCTGTGGTGTAAATACCCCTACCATGCCTGATTTCAGACCATCAGTGTGAAATCACTAAATGCAGAGTTTGAAAGATGCACAGTAGCATATTATTATATACTATCTCCACCATGCTGACAAATAATCTCAAGAGAATTGATAATTGCAAAATCCAGTGAAATTATTAAGAAATGATGAGTTTTGAGTTTTTATTACCTTTGTTTTAAATATAATTTATTTAATTATAAATTTATGTAGTTTCATTGTAAATATGTTTAACAACTGCTCACAACATTCCTGAAAAATTAACAATAAACTCTGGGAGCTGATATGAGCTAACTTCAGAACACTATTGAATCAGAGTACTAAAATACTTAAGTAATTCCAGATAAAGAAATGTCAAATTTGTAAATTTGAGCTTCTACTTTTGTTTAAATGCTCAGACAACACTTTTAGTGATTTGGACACAGATAGAAAAGAAACAGATAAAGGAAACAAGAAGAGAAATGTGATTTTAAAGAAAGTCAAATGGAAAGACATCTGAAAAAGGTGACACATTTAGGAACCTAAGATAGGTAAATGAGTTGAGAAAATTGTAAGAGAATCTCTAGCCATTTTCTTTGAGTTTAGCTCATCTCCATTTCATGGATTTGTCATTGATAAATTCTGGCAAATGATGGAGTGTATTTTTCAGCTTATGCTGTGTTAAAAAGAAAAAGACCTCTAAATTCAAGTGATTTACATCAAAGTGTAATTTTTAACTCACACCTTCATCCAATCCCATGGGGGATTGGATATAGCTTTGCTCCATGTTCTCTATATTCCTGGATCTAGGTAGATGGAGCAGATTTGTCTGGGACATTGCCCATCTCATGGCAGAGAGAAAAGAGAGGTGTCTGAACCATGTACTAATTCCTAAGATAACACTTGTAGCATATGCTCATATTTCACTGGCTAAAGCAATCAATATAGCTACGCTTGAATTCAGCGAAAGAGGATGTATGATCCTTTCTCAAAGAGGATTGTCAAAGGGAGGGAAGGAGATTCAGGGAGGAAAAGTAAATATTTTGAACATAATCTCCCATATGGAGAAAGGAAAAGGTATCAACAAGATGGCTAATTGTCATAGCAGGGAATGCTGGGGTTAACCAACATTTGTGTTGTCTTTTTCCTGATCATACAGCTAGACATTGTTTAGGCTCCTTAAATGTAGGAGAGAGCTGTGAGTGAGTTCTGGCCAAGGCCAGAGTTGTTTGGCAACAGTTCCCTCTTCTGCTTCCCTTCATTTGCCAAATCAAGTTACATGGTCATGCTTGAGTTCCACAGAGTAAAGATATATAATCTTCTTCCAAAGAGGGATGCCAAAGGCTAGGGTATCCCAAGTTGGACAATGAATAATTTGAACAATAATACAGACTAGCACATGGGGGATGGAACCGGTGCCAAAAAATGCTGTGGCAGGGTCTGCTGGCATTCTCCTTGCAACCTCGTCTGCCTGACCCTGTGTCTCTTGCCTCACCTGCCCACCAACTGGAATAGACGCCAAGAAACAAGTTCTGAGTGGAGCCTCAAGATGAAGGTGTCTGAGTCCTTAAAGAACAAAATGTTGCAGAATCTTCCCCCAATGTTGGACTATGACATGAGTGTAAGATGAACTCTCATATGTGAAGCCACTGAGTTTTCAGATTGTTTTGTTATTGTTGCTGCAGCATAAGCTAGTTTATTTTGACAAATATTGATTGCTCTAGAAATTATAAATAAATAAATATAATATCAATCCCTTCTACCACTGTAGTAGATTGAAAAATTACTGCCATAAAAATATGTATGTCCTGAACCCTAGAACCCTTAAATGTTACCTTATATTGAGACAGGGACTTTGCAGATGTGATTAAATTAAGGATGCTGAGTTGGAGACACTATCCTGGATTATCAGGGTGGACCCTAATTGCAATCGTATGTATTCCGTTAAGAAGTAGTCAAGGAGATTTGAACACAGAAGGAAGAAGAGAAGGAGCTTTATTTCTGCTCAGTGATAGTAATTTAGGACTTTGGGTTTCTAGAACCGTGAGAAAGTAAGTTTCTGTTGTTTTAAACCACCAAGTTTGTGGTAACTTGTTATAGCACCCACAGGAAACTAATACAAACACAAAAATTGAGTGATGACAGGGAACCAAGTGCCAATGTTCAGTCTCTACAAGGTTGTGTCCAAAGGAGAACAACCAGAAAGATGTCAGGTATAAAACTTTTAAATGACTCACAAATCATATAATTTATAAATGACTTCATATAATTGCAAACCACCCTAAAGTTTGAGAGCAGGGATAATGATTGATTAGTACCTTATCCCAAATCTCCAATCTTCTAATTTTGCATGTTAAAAAAACAAAAAACCTGATACCTAGCAATGCTGAGACCTATTCCCAATTAAACATCTTAGTCTCAGAGTCAGTGCTAGAACATAATTTTCCCAACTCCCAATCCTCAAAGATATTAAAACTATGAGAGTAAAGGAGTGAGTGTGTGTGTGCGTGTGTATGTGTGTGTGTGTGTGTGTGTGTGTGTAGGTAGGTAGGTAGGAAGGAAAGATATCAAACCTCTCTTCAAATATGTTGTAGAGGCTCCTGTGATGAGCTACCACAAACTGTCCTTCAGGACTGAAGCATTCATTCCCTACCTGATGGCAACTGACACCTCATAGCCCTCTTCAAATAAGGACCTCATCCAAGATCACATGCCTTTTTCTGCATCTGATTAGTCAATGTGGAGGTACAAATGCCTGCTCCTCTTAACTCAAGGTGGTATGGTTCTGAGGATGCATCCCAGGTCCAAGTTCCCCTGGAGATCACCTGGGCCTTTGCTATGATGTCATAGCTCAACTTCTCCACCGGCCCCTGCCCCTGCATTCCTCTCTCCTCTATGATGTTTGACTCTCTAGAGCACATCCTTACAAGTTTCCTGTTTCCTAGTCTCTATCTCAGAGTCTGCTTCCTGGGGATCCTAACCTATGACATAAATGAGGCCTGTCCAGAAAGTGTCCAGCCATGTAATATGAAAAATAGAGACATTTATTGAAGAAGATACAAGACACAAGAAACATTATACACAGGACAATGCCCCAGTCCTCTTCAGATTAGGCACCTTGGGACCTCACACAGTTCTCCCAGAGTCTCTTAATCTAACCCTTACATGTTCAACATTCTCAGGTGTTCTGCTTGTTGCCAGCCTTCCAGAAGTCTCCCATCAAAGAAAAGCTTGGGACACTGCTCAATTCCACCAAACATTTATAGGAAAACTAACACCAATTCTTCTCAAACTCTTACAAAAAATGGAAGAGAATGAAATACCTCCAAACTCATTTTACAAGGCTGAGCATTACCTATTACCAAAGCCAGACAAGGACCCTAGGAAGTTACAGGCCAATGTCCATCATAGACATAGTTGCAAAAATCTTCAACAAAATATTAGCAAACCGGATTTAATAGCACACTAAAAGAATCATTCACCAAGATCAAGTGGGATTTATGTTGGAATGCAAGGATGATGCAACATACACAAATCTATAAATGTGATACACCACATTAATACAATAAAGGACAAATACAGAACCTGTATAATCATCTCAATTGATGCAAAAAAGGCATTTGACAAAAGTCAACATCCTTTCATGACAGAAACTCTCAACAAAGTAGGCATAGAAGGAATGTATTTCAACACAATAAAGACCCTACACAACAAGCAAATAGCTAATATCATACTCAATGGTGAAAAGTTGAAAGCTTTTCTTCTAAGATCAGAAATAAGACAAGGATGCCCAGTCTTACCATTTCTGTTTAACATAGCACTTAAAGTCCTAGCCAGGGAAATTAGGCAAGAGAAAGGAATATAAGGAATTCAAATCAGAAAGGAAGAAGTTATATTGTCTCTATTTACAGATGATATAACCTTAAATATGGAAAACCCTGAAGAACTTCACCAAAAGTTAGAACTAATAAACAAATTCAATAAAGTTACAGGATACAAAATCAAAATACAAAAATCAATAGCATTTCTATACACTAACAATAAACTATCTGGTAAAGAAATCAAGAAAACAATCCTATTCACAATGGCTATAAAAAATATTTAGGCTAAATTTAACCAAGGAGGTAAAAGACTATAAAGCATTGATGAAAGAAATTGAATAAGGCCCAAATAAATGGAAAGACACCCCATGGTCATGGGTTGAAAGAATTAATAGTAGAAAACCCATTATTGAGTATTTATCCAAATGAAAAGAAGTCATTTTATAGAAAAGACACTTGCACCTGAATGTTTATTGCAGCACAATTCACAATCACAATGATTTGGAATCAACCCAAGTGCCCATCAATTGATGAGTGAATACAGAAAATGTGGTGTATATACACCATAAAAAAGAATGAAATAATGTCTTTTGCAGCAACTTAGGTGGAACTGGAAGACCACTATCCTAAGTAAAATATCTCAGGAACAGAAAAACAAATACCACATATTCTCACTTATAAATGGGAGCTAAATTAGGGATATATATGGTTATAAAGTGGTGTGATGGACACTGATAACTAACAAGTGGGAGGTTGGAAGGGGCGTGAGAGATAAAAATCTACTTATTTAGGTACTATGTACACTATTCTGGTTATGGGTATACTATTAATAAAAGTCCTAACTTGAGTATTTTATAATCCATCTGTGAACAAAAAACACTTGTATCCTCTAAATCTATTGAATTTTTTTTTTTAAAAAAAGCATGACACAACATTGTAGTAAAGTTTCACTGATATTTGAAAGATAAAGGCTCTTTTTAAAACCAAAGAAAAGGATAGTTAACACTAGATTAAAGGTGCATTGGGGGTCCATGCACAGACATATTATGGGATGTGTCTGCTAAATAACAGTGAAGGAGAGTGGGAGAGAGGAAACATAGTGGTTACAGCTGCATGATAGGTACGTGGGATTCATTTCACTATTCTCTTAATTTTTTCATATGCTTAAATTTTTCTACAACAAAAAGAAAAATTTTAAGTGCTTTGAGAAAAGCTCTGAAGTTGGCAAAAATTACTTACTGCCTTATCATTTCTTTTCTGGAACTAACCTGAGTGTTGTCTTGAAACGAATGACCCATTTAAAACAACAGCTAGTTCATTCTGTCTGGTGCAATTGTTTCCCATGAATCAATATTTCTGCTGCATTGTTTGAGGTTGTGATGAACATGTCTTGCAAGTGTTTTAACATTCGGGCGCTTGTGGCTACACCCAAGTAGAGGGTGGTTACTAAATGATTGAAAGAACAATTGAAATAATATGAATCTAGGAACAGAAGAGTGACATCGTCCTGCAAATGATAGAGTGGTCTTATTAGAGTCCATATGAAGATTGCAAATTATCCTTGGGATGTGGCATCTGTTCACTTCTGAATTGTGAACGGGCTTTCACTTCTTAAGATACACAGATGTTATTTATCATTACACACCTGATTCTTTAGATATCTGAGATTTGATCTTAACACATCATATCACATTTAATAAGAAGAATAAGCATTTCAGGATTAGGGTATAAATTTTACTTCTTTAGAAAATTCTAGAATAAGGGAAACTTAGAAATGGTGATGAGAAAGACAGGCATCAAGTGAGAGAGACAAAAGATGGATGGAAGTGAGTTGGTAGGAAAAGAAAGGAAATGACATATTTTCCTTTCAAGTCTGTGCCTAGCTCTTATTTGAGCATAGTAATTTGATTCATGCTTATACTCTGTGTCTGATTTATTACTGATTTCATCATGAGTGCCCAGCTCCACTGGCTCTTGCCATTTGTCTCCAAGGTAGTGAAACCACCATCCACACAATGGCTGTACCAGTTGACCCTGTTAGCACTTTTAACTCTCCACTTAAACGTCTCCTTTTGCTAGTTATTTTTAGATTTATAGTTGTATGGGATGTGTATGTTGTATAGCAATATGATACCTATGGAATGTTCTGCACTGTGTAAATCAATCACCATAATAGCATCTCTGGGTGAAACCAGGGGCAGAGAGGACAGGATGAAATGGGGACAGAGAATGGAATAGAGGATATGGGCTAAGAAAAGTGACAGAAAGGGGTGAAAATATGGCTGGAAAAAGTACTTACGAATTAGGAACAAAGAGTGATAAGGGAGACAAGAGAGTGAAAAAGTGACTTCTCAATGAGAGAATAAACTAAAAACAAAGGTTTAAACATGAATCAGGACAAAAGTATAGTTGAGAATTATTCTAAAGATTAAGGAGCATCAGGAAACAAATTCAGTTAGTGGATTTGTGTAAAACTGTACCTGGTTGGGCTTCAAAAAAATGACAGAATATGAGATCTTACTTATTTGTAGGATACTATGAATGCATCTCAGTAAAGGAAGTTCCTTCTGATATCCTAAAGGCTGGCACAAAAAAATCCTGCAAAAAATTGGGCAATAGAATCTCTTGATTCCCAGGGTCTGGTGAAAATTGCTTAGGATTAAGAATCAAAAAAATAAAACAGTGATCAAATGCTCTTGTGAAGAAATAGAAAATGTACAAATTTTGAGGCTTATGTCAGTGTAAATAAAATGCAAAAGTAATCCTTAAACTAAAATCTTGGAGGAAAAAGTGCTCTTTTGAATTTTCACTACCAGTTTTTTTAAACATTGGACTGCATTGTCTTTTTCTCATTGTTTATGAATTATGGGAAAACTCCTGTAGGTTCTTGATGCCTATTTATTTGTGTATTTAGTATCCTGCCTAAGTATTCCCCTTTTCTATTATGTCTCCTATTGAGTTAATAAAGAGAAAAGATTTTGAGTCACTACCAATACCTCGTGGTAGAGTATTACATGAAGAGATGCACTGCCAAGACCCTTCTGATGATTTATTTTACCTTTTCAGAATAACTTGATTTTAAAAGACCAGTAATTAAAGGTTAGCTTTAATTATGGAATAATCTTCGCTTTGTCATTTTCTTTTTGAGACATTCAACAATTATGTTTTTTACTACCAACCAAATTTTCATGCTTGGTTTTAAGCAGAATTATAGTAATTGTTTTGGAATTTTTAATTGGATGAATAATAATTGAGGTGAAGGCTCTTTAGCTAATTTCCCCAAAAGTTGACTTGCTACTAAATAAGCATGAAAGATACTTTCTGTTTCCATTATATTTTTTATATTAATTATACTACTTAAAATTTAAACAGGCTTCAAGGACAAAATGCAATGTCTTAACATGAAAATAAAAAAGATTTAGCATTGTTCTTTGTCATTAACTTTCTTCATTTAAATTGTATGTTTTACTAATTTTCAAATGAATTACTTTGTTTTAAATTTACATTTGAAAAATTAAATGAGATTACAGATACAGTATTTAAGGCTATGGCTATATGACAAATATCTGAGACAAAATAACCATGGATAATTCCCACTGAAATGTGAGTTAAATAATGCACTGATAATCTATTGAGCAAAGAATGATTAAATTGATTTTTGGTTATATCTGTCTTTTTGGAACCTTCTCCTCCCTACCCCCAACAACATAATCCCCTATAGAAAACAGATGAAATAAAATTGAAACTTTATTACCAATGTTTAAAGATTTTCTTTAATCAGAAAATATAATTTTAAATTAAATATAAATTTTAGTTTAATTTTTGCTGTACTTAAAACATCAAGTCATTTTTAAAAATGAAAATTGTTTACACAGTTTGTCTTTTTGTACTGAAGCCAAATTTTACTGAAAAACTTGTGGAATGATTGTATTGGTTAAAATACAAATTATGAAAATGAGGCTTGACTTTTTCAAACTTTCGTTGTATTAAACAACTTCCTGTAAGACAAGTTTCAGCAGATCAGCACAAAATTTTCTTAATTTCATTACAGTCTGTAAATTAAAATTAATGAGTCTGACACCCACAATTAACAATGAAAAATGCAGATTGTTATAATTACTTAAGCAATAACATTGCTTTACATAGAAGACTTAAGGTGCTCCACAAATTATTTACAAGTGCTACATAAAACACAAAAAATGACAATTTCAATTTATTTTGTCAATGCAAAAAACCAAAATCCTTACTAAAACCTTTCTCGTTTGGGAATCTCTCGCCATGCATAATTAAGCAAATTTGATTGCAATTAAGCCTGGCTTCTACAGTAGAGTTTTAATTAATGCAAATCTGGCATCTACATCTATAAGATTAATTTTAGTGAATTAAAAGAAAACAACAAAGCACATTTGAAAGTGCAGTTGTATTGTTGAAAGGACAGAATTAAAAGCTGGTTATTTTTCAGCTTTCCATGTGTATAGCCTTTGACTTAGACTTTAAAGAGTAGATATTTTATTCAGATTGTTTTGTTTGTTTTTAAATGCCTTATTAAACAAGATCATCAAAATTACACAAAGCCACTTCAGAGAGATATCTTAAAAATTCAATATACCTTAGGAGCAAAGTATAACACACACACACACACACACACACACACACACACACACACACACACACACAAACTAACACATTCTTACATACACATACCATCTCTGCTGCCTTTGCAAAATTAGATGTGAAACTCATCCACAAATATACATAGACTTTATTTTGCATGTTTTAAAACATGCTTAATATTTACATTTGAAATTTAAAAATATTGATGAGGTATCATTGTTGAGGACATATTCTCTTTAGTAATGGTGCTTAACGTAGAAGACCAGCTAAACTATAGAAATAACTTGAATTGTCATGTACTTATTTGTTGTTAATACTATTTGATGTAATTCTATTTATTTTCCAATTAAAGTTTTCTCACTCCTTATGTTCCGTTTGACAGAAATGTAGATATTCTAGAACACATACTAAAGTGATTAAGTATTCTAAATTAATACATGCTATGATTTGGAAACAAACATAAAGATGTTGATTTTTTTTAGTTTCTGCTTATTATTTTAACAATTACTTGTCTGGAAAAGACATTACTATTAGAAAAGGAATTTCTTGATATCCAAGATTTCATGTTCTTTTTCCATATAATCAATGATGAGGTGGCTGTACACATGGGAGTGTCTCTACCTTCAATTTGGCCACGGTCCTGGTACCCTGGATGACAGATAAACTAGGACAGCACAAGACTTTTAAAGGGGGTGGCAGACCACCAATTTTATAAGCCTCAGCCAACAGCCTCTCAAAAATATGAAAGTGTCAAAGTTGGAAAGTTAGAGAGGCTACCACTTTGGAAAACATTGTTAGGGCAGTGTGACATTTCCCAAATTTTCCTGACCCCCACTGTGTGGCAAGGGAGGCCTATTTATTATGGAAATTATAAAAAAATAAGAAGGCTCTCTCCTCCTCACCATTGATACATCTAGGAGATTCATGGAAATCAGCTGGCGATAACTCACATTGCCCTGGATTTAGCATGTTGGGCCATATCCCTGATGTAATGTGAAAAACAATAGAAGCACATCGAAGCTAGTCAGAGGTGTTGGTGTGGGGTTACACCAGGGTGATGCTGGATCCTCGGAAAGGATAGCCTGGACAAGCACAGGTCCAGTGGGATTGTCCATAACCTGAATTGTTTCCTTCCCATTGCCCTCCAAATATCAGCCTGTGAGCAAGAGATCATATTTAGGAAGGTAACTCTTAGGAAGGAGCAGTGTGGTTACAGAGAAGTTCACTGAGGTCTGAGATTCAGATTCACCTGGTGGTAACAGAGAACAAAGTCTACATTGTTCTACCTACCCTCTTCCCTCACCAGAAAAAGCAAAGGCTCTTCCCCAGATTTTCTATAGTTGTTATACCCAGACTACTCTCCCAGGGAAAAATAGCCATAGGATGATCACAAGCATTGTAGCAGAAAGATAGCAAATGAAACAATGGAATAAGTTGAGTTGGAATAAAAAGATAAGACAGAACAAGATTTTAAAATTAGCTTAATAAATATTCCCCCAAATACAAAGACAGATGTTAGAAATATGAAATAGGAAGAAGCAGCTATAGAGAAAAACCAGTTGAAGTTACTGGACATATGAATATATTAGTTGAAATAAACAACTCTACAGAGGGATTAAACACAGTATGGCACAACTGAAGAACAAACCAATGAACTAGAAAATCAGACTGAAGAACTCTTAAAGAAGGTATCAGGAAGAGACAAATAGATCAGAATGTAAAGGAAAAATTAGATTTGGAGGAATCAGGAAAAGTAAAAACCTGCATAAAAACATCTGGCCCAGAAAAAAAGAATTAACTATGGAATTTTCCAGAATTGAGATAAAATATAAGGCTTCAAATTTAAAGAGCTGATAACATATCAATTAGGATAGACACATACAAAATTATGATGAAATTTCAGTTCAGCAATGACAGAGATAATTCTAAGAATTTCCAGTTCAGTTAATCTGCTATAAAGGCATCAGATTTCCAAGAAATTTCTCAACAGCAACTCTATTTACTGATTATATTTCCAAACTGCTATAACATATATTGAACTTAGCATTTTACATCTAGCAAAACTATCATTTTCATGATGTTTAAATCTTTTAAGCAATTTTTAAAATATATTTTTTATTAATTTTTAAAAGTTTTTTGCTATTAAAATTTTTTTACTAGCCAAGTGCAGTAGTGAGGACAGGGGAAAGTAGTAGAACAAGGAGTTTAATCTGTAACTGTGACCAATAAATTTTAACCAATTTATTTAAATAACCTTTCAATAAATTGAAGACCCTATTTGAAAATACTCTTGGCAAAAATACTTCATCAAAGAGAAAAAATAAATATGGTAAAAATTTAATGTTATTAAAAAAGTAGACTATAATAAGAAAAGAAACATAAAAGATAAAAAGGTATTTTATATGAATAAAAAAGCAAAGTAGATCAATAACATAAAACAATTACCAACGATATAGTCCTAGAGACTATAGAGTAATAACTGACAGCATGATGGGAAGAAAAAGATAAAACAAAAATTTCAATTCAAACTTTTAATATGGGCCGGGCACCGTGGCTCACGCCTGTAATCCTAGCTCTCTGGGAGGCCGAGGCGGGCAGATTGCTCGAGGTCAGGAGTTCGAAACCAGCCTGAACAAGAGCGAGACCCCATCTCTACTATAAATAGAAAGAAATTAATTGGCCAACTAATATATATACAAAAAATTAGCCGGGCATGGTGGCGAATGCCTGTAGTCCCAGCTACTTGGGAGGCTGAGGCAGGAGGATTGCTTGAGCCCAGGAGTTTGAGGTTGCTGTGAGCTAGGCTGACGCCACAGCATTCACTCTAGCCTGGGCAACAAAGCGAGACTCTGTCTCAAAAAAAAAAAAAAAAAAAAACAAAAAACTTTTAATATGCTTTTCAGAGAAACTGACAGATCAAGCAGACAAAAATATCAGCAAAGACTTGAATAATGTGATTTGTAAGCTGAAATAATACATGTATATATATTATACAAGCAGACATGTATACATACACAAAAACACACAGAGTAAATTTTTGCTTTCCATGGTAGTATGGGATCATGAAAATGAAACTATGCAGTGTTCTTAGTAATCATTGGGAAAAAATGATTGTTCTGTAATCTTTAAAAATTGTTTTTAAAACATTAAATATTCTTGCTGTCAGAAATGTACAGAACATTTTTTAAAAGGAAAGTTAATATTTACTTAGTGCACTAATTTAAAATATTAGAAAATTGAGAATTGAAGTGTTTTCTGTGTGGGAAAAAAACGTAAGAGTTATAGTAGACAGGCTTGTCTTATTGTATAAATTATGATATGAAACACGCATCTTTTCTATGCCTTAGCAAATTATTATACCCTTTTAAAAGTTTAAATCAGCTCTCAACAGTTTACCTTTTGCACTTTCAATGGTGTGAAATAATCTTTGCAAATTTGTTTAATGTGAAGTTTTTGTTAGCCTCACTTCCTTGAGGACATCTGCATCCTTTTCACAAACACTTTCCTCATTTATGCCCATAAATTCACCTTCACTAATTTCCTCTGGCTGCATATCTAGTCTCTTTTGGCAGTATCAATATTCTCATGGTAAGTGATTTTTTTTCCTATAACTCCATTTATGTTCAATTCGAATTTCACTTCCAGCATTATCACTTTTCATTTCTTTGCTGCACTTTTACCTTTGTTGCCCAATTCCCTCTTTTGATTATCCATTTTTGTAAATTATTACATGGATTTATCATTGGGAAACAAGAAGGCAACAAATTGCTGTCTGTGTGGGAACTGAGTAACAAATGCACAGTGACCAGTCACAGAGAAACCTTGAAGGAGTGACATGAATGGTCACTGAACTACCTATCTGTAATTTATACCATGATTTATGAACTGAAAAGCTAGCAGTGAAGTTTGCACTTCGTGCAATTACTCATACTTAATATGCCATGGTAATTGAAACTCAAACTGTGTTGTTGGGGGACTGGTGTTATTTAACAAAACCATATTAATGGAATATTGTGTATATTAGAACCATGTAAAGTGGGACTTCCTTTCTGTGCCTCTGTTGTATAGTTACATTTTAAGATATACAAAAATAAATTCCAGATGGATTAATCTAAAAGGTAAACTCCAAGGCTTGAGAACTGTAGAACTCTTTAAACATAACCACTTCATCCAAACTTCCGAACTAAAAGGCCATCAAACTCTAGCAAGGCTTCTAGTGGCACAGGACAATGTCCCTAGGATGATCACAGCCCCTTCTTAAAATGCCTATTTGAGAAAGTGCAATACCACTGAGAATTTACTTTTTGTTTCAGCCAAACCCTGGTGGTAGGCAGATAGATCCCTGTGATACTTCATTTTACATATCAAAGTGATTGGGCCATAGGGTGCCCAGATATTTGATCAAACATTATACTGAATATATTTGTGAGTATATTTTTGGATGAGATTAACATTTCAATCAGTGGACTAAGTAAAGAAGATTGCCTTCCCTAATGGGGGTGAACTTCATTCAATCAGTTGAAGACCTAAATAAAACAAAAAGATTGACCCCAATACCAATATGAGGAAACTTTTCCTGACTGACTACTTGAGAGGAAACATTATTTTTTTCTGGGCTATCTTGTTGGTTTTGTTTTCCCAGAGAACCTTGAATAATACAGCCCCCAAATACACTCTTAAAAGCAGTTACTTTAGAAAGGCTTGCAATTATAAATCCTTTTTTGCCCTTTGAGATGTAAAATTAACACCCCAAACTGTTTTCTCATGGATCTGAGAGCCATCTCTCTTTAAAACATGACATTCAAAAAGAAACTCTAGCTCTCTCTCCCAAGCCCTATGGGAGGATAAGAGCCTAACTTCCATGGGTATTGCTATGGTGTGAATGTTTTTGTCCTCTCCAAAGTTCATGTGCTGGAAACTTAATCTCCAATGCAATGTGTTGGGAGGTGAAGCCTTTTGGGAAGTCTTTAGTTATCAGGATTCCACTTTCGTGGATGCATTAATGGCTTTATAAAATGGTTTGTGCGCATGGGATTGCTCTCTTCTGATCTCTTGCCATGTTAAGACACAGAGTTCCTCTCTTGCCTTTCTGCCTTCTACTGTGTTGAGGATGTGGTAAGAAGGCCCACACCTGATACTGGTGCCTTGATCTTGGACTTTCCAGCCTCTAAAACTGTGAAAGAATAAATGTTTATTCCTTATAAATTACCCAGTCTCAGGTGTTCTGTTTTAGCATCATGAAGCAGACTAAGACAGGTGCCTAGCCTCAAGTTGCACCATTGCTTCCTGTCATTAAAATAAGAGAAGTTTGTTTCTCCTCTAGGTAAGCACCAGTTAACAAATGCAGCTGGCATAGTCAAATGGACTAATTCTCCTTCATACCCCTCAGTGCATTTCCCTTAGCACCCCCAAATCTCCAACTTTTTGCTTTGGCAACATTGAGTTCAGTTCACATTAGGAAGCTTCTTCCTTATTGCAATAGTATTATAGACTAAAACCTGTACCTGCCACTTTAACAAGTATCTGGCTTTGTTCATCTCGAAATGGAAGAAATGGAATGGAAGAAAATGTGAAAGAATTTTTTTGTGACTTTGGCTGAAGATAGAGAGAGTACTGCTTACACAGTAACTCCAAAACATAAACCAAAAGAAAAAATAATAGGTGGTTTGGCTACATAAAAATAAAGTCTTCTGATTAACGGTAACAACATACCTTAACGTGGTTAACATATGGATAACAAACTAGGGAAAAATATTTGCAAAATCTAAAGCTAATTTGAAACTAGTATTTTAAATAGACAAGCAAAGCCTATAAATCTACCAGAGATAGAGAGAGAATCTTATAAAAAGTTGAGTAAAGAATGTGAATGTGAATAAGGACTCGATAGAAATGACAGATAAGGATATAACAGAAATTCGCGTTCACTAGTGGTCAGAAAAATCTGGAATAAAGGAACAATGTAAAACCTCTTTACAGTTAAGGGGCAAAAATGAGAAATGTTTGGGTGATGGCAAGGTTAGTGAAGGTGTGGGGAAATGGCACAATCATTCTAGAAAGCAATCTAGCCTATTAGTGCAAATTAGTTTTGATTTTCCCTTTTCTAGGAATCCCTCTTCCAGGGAGCACTCATTTACAACTCCATTAGAGAACATGAACAAGTATATTTATTGGAGCTAAATTGGTAGTAGCAGGACATTGAAGGCCCCTTGGGTACTTAGGTGAGTATTTCCGGGTGAATGGATGTGTACAATGGGGATGCCTAGAATGCTATGCAGCGGTCAGAGGCAATGAACTTAATATGTACACAGAAATGAGTAGATTTCATAAGCACAGTGTTGAGTAAATTATATATGACTTACTAAGATCTATAATATAATATTATTTATGTAAATTAAGAACTATATATACATAAATAACTCAATATATCCTTTCACACCTACATTGATATATATATGTACATACACACAAACACACAAACATATATAATATATATACACACATAATATAAGACTATATACAAACAGAGTAGGCACAAGTGTTTGTGTGTGTGTTGGATAGCCTGAGAAAGAAGGAGAATAGGGATGAAAAAAAAGAGGGGAAATAAAAAATCAAATGGGACAAAAGAGGGACCTAGTAAGGTCTTACTGGGCCATAATCTGAGAAGAATTATTAATTCAACTCTAAATCTAAGATCCAATTAAAAAAAAAAAAGCAAAAGGAAGTTCCGACTCCAAATCTCTGATTTTTTAAAAATAGTTTTATGTAGTTTTCTGTTCATTTAACTCTGTTTTTGTAGATTTGAGAAAATTCTAGTTAAAGAACAGTCATTTCATGTTTCCCAAACATCTAGTTATTTTCACAAAACTGAGAAGAAGTCCTGGTATAATAACAGATAATATTTATTACATGTGGTGGGGCAGACACTGCTTTCGACAATTCACACATGCCATTCCATTTTATTTTTTTCAGCCTTATATGGGTAAATTTTATTATTATCTTTATTATAGGTGAGAAAACTTAGGCACAGAAAGTTAAGTAGCTTGTCCAAGATCAACTAGAAAAAGTTAAGGATGATAGTAGAATGAGCAGAACCTGTGGCTCTCTGAATTTAAAGATGGTGAGGCTCACTAATACATGAGATTGTCACCTGGCCATCATAGGTAGAGACTAAGCAGACTATATTTCAGTTCAAACCACAGGTATTATTTTCTTCAAATAGGTAAAATGGGATGAATTTTATTAATATGTTCAAGGGGTGAACTTTTTTCATGAATTCCAGTTCACTTTCCTATCAACTTATCACCCCCACCCCCTCCCCCCATCCCTGAGCTGCAGAGCTCAGTAGGATTTTGTTGGATGTTCATTTTTTCAGTTGCACCTGCATCCTTTCCTTTGATATTCTGGCTTCTGCCCTGAAACCTAAGCTTCCAAGACTCCAGCCAACTGAGATGGTTACATGTCTGCTGTGTTTGCCTTGTCCACCCAGCAATGAAGTTCAAGTGAATGCCTGACTCACACATTATAGGATTGGAACATGGTTATTTTATGTGAGATCCTTAACACAGTGCCATATAGGGATTGGTTGCTGTAGTCATCATCATTATTGCTATTGTTACTGTTATTATTATCCCAGTACTCTCTTGGGTTGTTACAGCATAAGTTTTTTTTTTTTGTTTTTTTTTTTAGCTCTTTCTTGTTTCATTCTATTACATACTAACCTTCAAAAATTGACATGATTTTCTTTTTCTTCCAAATTTCCAGGGGGAGAAAGGAATGCTTTAAAAGATAACCTCATATTTTGTTGCATATGGCCAGGTGACAATCTCATGTGCTAGTTAAATGCACCATCTTTCACCAAAGTCCTCTGCCTTATTGGCCTTTCTTGTGCCTTTGTTCACCCCCAGCCCTCATCTGAACTGCAGTTTCTTAGAAGCTGGTGTCTGATGGAAAGATTTTGGAGCTTATAACACAGAGTTATGGCAAAAGAATTGTTTTGTTGTGTGAGTTGTATTTTAAAAGGTATTGACAAGATTTATGTTTGAGGAAAACATGAAAAGCAAAGTGATCTTAGCTTTCCTCCAATTGTCACTGTGGACAGAAAGATAAAACTTCATTTGGACTGGGAGATGAGAATCTATTCTGTACATCCTGAGAAGAAAGATGTAAATTACCATCTTGGGCATTTAGAGAAAGTGAGGCAATAGCTGTTACTCTAAGAGATATGAATTTGTACCCTAGCTGCCTAGAAGTGACACCATGATTTGAAAATAAGAACACATGAAAATATCACCAATTATTAATGTCAAAAGTGGTCCAGAAGGCAGGATGTGTGAATTGAGAATGTGGGACATTTGAGGCCTTTGGGGAAAGGGTAAATTGCTTTTGATGCAGCCTGTTTCTATCCCTAGGGAAATCCTACCACATATTTGATTTTTAGCTGCAATGTGTTACTACATATTTATGCCCTTGAATATTTATTTATCACAGTTTCATACAGCCCATTTTCTTGACGTGAATTGTTTGTCTCTCTTAAGGGATGTATATATTTTTTCACCAAGATCATATCAAATGAGAAAAATATGGAAAATAACTCCATTGGAAGCAGAGGTAATCCTGTTCTCCTGCAAATCCAACCCAAACAATTAAACACAACTGGGGGAAAATGAGAAAATTTGTACTTTTGATTTGTGATTAATTTCTTTACAATTTTTTTCAGCTAATTTTCCATCATGGTTACAAATTCTTTTTGACAAATGTCTTCTTTCTGTTCTGAAATAAATTCAAGCTTAAAAACACTTTATGGATACATGAATCCAAATATTAGGAACTTTGATTACTGCAGGGAGACTTTGGCTTAGCATTAATAGTTTACACTGCAGGTGCCTCCTCCTGTCTCCCTAGAGTTTGGGTTAGTCACTATCCCATCTCATCATTTCTGCTTTTATCCCTCTTGTAGCAAGACTGAAATGAGAGAGGATTTTTCCAGACCACCTTGGAGGAAAAGTAACCTCAAAATTTAGGGGAGTTATTGCATCTGGCCCCAAGGTCCATCATTTCCTCAGACAGGCAATGAAGTCCAGCCCCACAGATCCAATAGTGATGGCTACAGTAATGAAAAAAAGTAGTAATTACGGTTGATGTACTGTCCCAATGTATTCCTTCATTTTCATGGCTGTCATTTCTAACAATCAACATTAACAATTCAGTGTGATTTCATAACCCCTATTCTTTAGCCCAAAGTGGCCAAAGCCAAGTTTAGGTCAATCATTACAAAGCCAAAGGTTTTAGATGCTTGTGTTCATACATCTCAGAGTAAGTAGCAAGCAAGTGCTTGCTTACCTCTAGGGACAGTAGAAGAGAGGTCCATTTCATTTCTCATAATTTGATCTTTTCAAGTGCAGTAATCCTTGTCTTTCAGTCTCTTGTCCTGTGATCTAGTAGGCTTAGAAACCAGCAGGACTGTCTAGTACTTGCACAGGTAGCCATACAAGTACAGGGAACAGAAAAGGCAAAGATGGAGAGCCTCCCGCTTGCAGGACACATGTTTTAGAGCCTTAGGACCCATCACTATGGAATCTGCAGTGACACTGAGCTGTAGAATGCTGAACCCAACTGGTGCTGTAACACTGGTACCAGTCCCGGCTAGGCACTGCCTTTTCATGAGCTCCAAGTAGTGATAGCCTACCTTAGCATAGGCAGGAGCTGGATGTCAGGCATCTTCCCCTAATGCTCCCCATCCCCCCTGGGTTTGGTGTTATACCTAGCACCCTGGGAGGCCACCTATCTCTAGAGAAAGAAAGTGAGTCTGGTATTCGCTGGTCTAGGTAATTTTCTTTCTGGAGCCCTTGTTGTGTGCACATGGACAGTTGTAGGGATGGCTTTTCACCAGTAATTTAGGGCCTTCCTTTTCTTCTTAGTCAGACCCTGACCCTTATATTTCTGTTCTCCAGTTACTATCTGCTTCATTTTCTACACTAAGAAGGACATAGGATGTCTTTATCACACTGGTGGCTCTTTGATTAAATTAAAAGTTATTGTTAGCCTGTTAATATAACCATGGACCTTTCAAGCCAGAGAAAGTTTCACTAAGAAGTCCTGGATTACAACATTGACATTCAGATCCAAATCAGCTATTATGCCCATGCCTAAGATTAGAAACCAAACTAGGGCTTGACTTGGGCCCTGGCCCTCTTCCAGAGCCCTCTGACTCCTGGTTATCTTGGAGGGTGTAGAGACTTCAAGGTGTCCAGGCTAAAGGCTTTTAGTGTGCCACAGTGGCCATTGCTGCTCTAATTAGTTATGCAGTTTCCTAAGTTAAATTGCTACCTCTTACCCACTCAAGTGCTGTTTCCCTCTTAAGGTTACTGAACTTTCCCTCCCCTGATGATTCAGTTTTGAATTCACGCACACTCTTGAAGTCCATGTGATACCAGCCCAAGAAGATCTGGTGGTGCTAATGGGCACTTCACGTCAAGACAGTGCACCCAAGATGTCCTCATTTAGTCACAGATGTGCTCCCAATGCTCCACAGACCTCATGTTGAGGAATATTGCAACAAGGTATTAGAAACTGTGCGTAGGAGCTGTCAGGAACTGTGAAGGGGCCGAGATGTTGTCCTACTTTCAAGCTAACAAATTAGCCTGCTACAGTTTCATAGATGCTGGTAGGAGACACAAAACTCATTGGTCAGAGACAAAGGACTTTATTACTAGTAGCAAATAGAATAAACATCTGCATATTTGCACTGGTTACTTTAGCTCCAATTTGTAGCAATGACACAAAGAGAATCAGATGACACATTGCAGGGGTACACACAATGGATTGCATTACAGATGAGGAATCATGACCTCAGGGAACCCAATCTTTTATGATTGGGAGTAAACATGCCTACATTTTGCTCACGAGGAAAACACTATCCTTACCTTCTAAAATGGCAATCATACCTGCCTTTGCTGTGGAGGGAGATGCTAGCTCTATCTTCTTAGGCTTGTTCACAATTAAATCTCCTTGTAAAGAGAGCTTGGAACAAGGGCTTGTCCTTGCTTATAAGATTTGCATAAATGTGCAAGGTCCATAGAAAATTGTCTATTAGCAAAATCTACAAATCACTTAAAAAATGGAACAAAGAAAACCCATTCCATTGAAAAACTGCATAAGAAAAAAATCCCAAATTTCTAAAGAATAAAGTATAAGAAGTCCGAGGTAGTTAAAAATATGTTAAATGTGAAAGGGTAAAAATCTCCACAAATATGTGATATTTACAACAGATGCTTCTAAAATATGATATGGAATATTTGAAAGGTATAAAAAAAGAAGTGTCAGGCAAATATAAAATGAAGAAAACAGATATAAAAATAGAACACTAGAAAAAATTCAAATGAAAACCATATTTTATATTGATGAGTTAAAACTCTACCAAGAATAGATGAATAGCCATTAACATTTATTAACTTCATAGCATAACTTTGAAATATAAAAAGTAAAAATGGCTTCAAATTTAAGGTGAATTTCACAAATTAAAAATCATTATGAAAGATTTTAGCATACATCTCATAATTTACATATCAAGAAAACAAAAAAGGAAATGATAAAAGATATTAAAAATTTGGATAATTTAACTTACATAATTTAACTTATAACATATGGAAATATATTTTTCTCAAAAATGGATAATATACATTCTTTCAAACAGGAGACAGTCACAAAAACTCTTCACAGATACTAAATAACAAAGGTAACATGAATCTTACAGCTCTGAATCATAAAATTCACATTCTGTGACCACAGTGTAATAGAAGTATATATTTAATAATAATGTGATAGAATGCCCCATCCAATCACTTGAAAACTAAAAACTACCTTCTTCAAAAAAATAACTGAGGTGAAGAAATCAATATACCAATTATAAAAAATAAGAATGACTCTTATTAAGACCCATGAGATGCAGCCAAAATAGTATTCAAAGGGAAATTTGTAATCTTATAATACATTTCTTAGATTACAATAGACATACTCTATGACTTAGACTTTCAGCTCAATAAATTAAAAATATATATAAAATAGAAAAGCAGAGGTAAACATGTAATATATGTAAAAGCAGAATGTTTTGAGATTAAAAAAAGCTGAACTTGAAGAATGAAACCAAGGAGTTGTTCTTCAAAAAGACAAAGAAATGATAAATGCCTGAAGTGATGGATATCCCAATTACCCTGATTTTATTAATACACATTGAATGCCTGTAGAAAAATATCCCAAGTACCTTATAAATATACATAACTATTATATACCCATAATAATTAAAAAATAAAAAAAATTTAAAAAGACAAATAAATTGGACTAACCAGTGGCATAACTTTTTGAAAAAAGTGAAAAACAATAATAATAATATGAATGAGAAAAGGATATAATCATACTCTTTACAACTGCATTCCAATAGGTTTGAAAATGTGGATAAAATGAAAGATTTCCTAATATATAGATGGAGTAAAAAAATCTATATAGGCCAATAATAGTATGGAAAATTGAAAAGGAAGTAACCTCTAACAAAGTTACAACACCTAGATAATTCTATAGACAGGTTGTGCCAAATCTTCTTCCAAAATTACAACTCTTTCAAATATAGAGAAGAATTGGCAGCTTTCCAGAGTCCATTGAGGGCATACATGGCCCTGATACCAAAGCCAGACACAGTTTGAGAGAAAAACTGGAAATCAAATAGCAATCTAAAGTATAAAAGTCAATGGAAAATTCCTAAATAAAGTATTAAGAAATGGAAGCCACCCACGTGTTAAAAAAATAATAATATATTATCAACAAGTAGAGATTATTTTTGCAATTCAATATTTATCAAAACAATTTGGTAAAATTTATCACTCATTTTATTTAAGTCAATGAGAAAACCAAAACACAATCTTTCCAGAAATAAAAGGAAATTTCCTAACCTGATACATGTTTCTTAGATATTCAGAGCAAATATCATAATAGTGAAATGATAAAAATATTCTCATGAACAGGACAAGGATGCCATCTTTTACCACTGCTATTTAATATCATATTATTTAATATCATAATCATTCTAGCTTGCACAATAAGATAAAAAACAGTGATATATAATATTAGGAAAAAATTGTCATTGTTGGCAGACATTAACATTGCAGAAAATCTAGAGAGTCAACTAAAAAAGTATGAGAACTAATACTATATAATTCAATAAAGTGGCCAGATGAAAAAAATTCATTAATTTCTCTATTTTCCTGTAAGAACCCATAAGAAAATCAAATGGGGTAAATACATTAGTACTTAAAATAAGCTGCTCTGTAAAATAACCTAGAAGTAAACCTAATAACAACGTGAACATTTTCAATAGAGATAACTTTAATGAAATTAATGTAAGAAAAAACCTCAATGACAAGAAATATAATAACGAGGATGACTTAATATAGTAAGGATGTCCTTTCTCCTAAATAGATGCACAAATTGAATGCTTTTTCAACCAAATCTCAACATAATCCTTGTGGCATTTGACAATCTGATTTTAAAATTTGTTTAGAAGAGAAAAGGTACAAGATAACCCCCCCCTTTTTGATGGGGGGGGGGAAGAGAAATGCAAAGTAATTTACTTTTTACTGAGATATTGTTTATAGAGAGTGAAATTGAGAGATCCTAAATGTAGCATTTGAAGAGTTTGGATAACAGGATACACTATGTAGCTCACAGCCAAGTCAGGATTAGAGCACTTCCAGCACCTTAGAAAGTTTCCTTGGGTCATTTTCTAGTCTTTCTTCAACTCCTCCAAAGGATCCAGCATTCTGAAATCCCTCATCATAGATTGAATTTGCCTATTCTAGACCCTCATAAAAAAAAGGACTCATACAGTATCTGCTCTTTTGTGTCTGGCTTCATTTGCTCAATATAATGTTTTTGAGATTCACCCTTATTGATGCACTATCAGGAGTTTTTTCCTTTTTATAGATGAATAATATTTCATGGCATGAAAGTACCACCATTTGTTTATTATTGTTCGTTTAAAGGACATTTAAGTTGTTCCAGTTTTTAGCAGTTTCTCTGGAATCTCTCTAATCTGCCCCTTTGATTTTTCGTCTATCCTTGCATAAGGACAGACTGAGTGAACTGGGGTGTGCTGAAAGCTTCGAGGGGCCATGCCTTCCCTGGGAAAACAGAACTCACTTCGAATGTAAAAATAAGGCAATCATGTTTTAACAAATGCAAACCACTAAGCAACCCTATCCTATCTCTTCTTTTTCATACATGTTATTTTCTGCCATTAGGCAACCGTTTATAATGAAAATGATGGCAGAAGAAAAGGGAAGGAGAGAGTAGTTCCTAATTCGTTTTCTGTTTAGTTCTTTCTTACTCGCTAATAAGTCAAAGGTAGAGAATCTTAGAAGAATGCACATTTATCAAAAAGTAAAACAAAAACAGTTGATTAGATGTGTTTAGCTTTTCTTCTCTACTGGTAAGAACAAAGTACATAATGTGTGTGTGAGTTACAAAATACAAATTGTGTAATTTCTTTGATTCCACTATCAATTCTTATATTTGCATTTAACATTGATATTGTACAATATAAGGAAGAATGGCAAAATCCATACTAAAAATGTAAACTTTCAACTTTCTTTACTTAAAGACATTAGATAGCAAATAAAAAGCACCATGACAAATTGACAGACCATGGAAGAAAGGGAAAAACTTTATATTTTAGTACTTTTAATGACTTTTTCCTGCTTTCTGAAAAGAGGCTCTGCAGATTATATATTAACCTTGCCTGGGATACCCACCATACCATATAAGAGGAAAGCAAATTAGAATACCACCTTCTTCAATACACACTTCTTCAGATATTTTTGAGAGTCCTCTGGAGGCTTCATGGAAATGAAAAGGAGCAAGCCCATTCCTGTTCCTTAGTTTTTATTTGCTCTCTGTGAGTGGCTTTCATTACTGCCCTCTGCCAGTGCCATGTGTGAATGGCATGTTTCCACTGGACATGACAGTGCTTCACCAGGGGCCACTACGAGGGCTTTGAGTCAGTCATTGTTAGTCATTTAGGCCCCAAATCATTCATGCAATGTTATTTCGCTGAGTCCAACTTGACAAAATGTAGTTTGATTAAAATTCAGCCAGCTGCTCAGGACAACAATTTGTTTGAAACAATGATTTGGTTGAAAATGAATAATCTATAGTGTTTGTAATTTCTAATTCATTTTCAGTGAATAAACCATGAGAGCAGATGAACTGAAAATGAATTAGAACTAGCAACACAGAAAAATAGAAAAAAACACTCCTGCAATCCTGGAAAAAAGAAAAAAAAATATTTAAGATGAATAAAGTATGGCAAACCTACTACAATATGCACTAGTGTTTTCTAATTAATTACACCTTCCCCCCCACAAACCAACCAAAAAACCAGTCAACAAACACCAACTTGGGAGTGTGGAACATTTATTTTACTTTCGTTCAGTGATTTTGTACATGATTATTATGTCTGATCCCTGTGGTCTGTAGTAGAATTGGTGCTTCCACAGCCTCTCCTCTCCGAACTGTGACTGTTGCCTCCTGGGCACTGAAGTAGCCCCCTATGCCCAGGAATGCCATGACTTTATTGACTGTGCTTTGCTCAGCGTCTGCCCATAACTCTTTTCTCCATTGGGGAGAACCAGTGCTGCAAAATGAGCAGAGATTCAGATGACATGCCGCACACCAACTCTCCTCATCTCTGCTCTCTTTTTCAATGCACAGCAACATAGGCATATACTAAAAAAATTATCTTCCACTCTCAGGCCAAAAGAAGCATGCCACAAGAGTCTCTCCACAGAGTCCACCAGTTCCACAAATAACAAGCTTAGAAACTACTTTGATCTCATTTAGAAGTAAGAGTGACCTATGAATAATACTCTTACAAAGGCCTTATAACCTCCTACAAAAGCCTTTATGGAGGACTTAAAATATAGCATGGTGGCCTTACTAATTCTTCTTGTATTTTTCTTACAACAGATCCACTTTATATAGTGTGCCTGCCTTAGATGTTGCTCTTTTGTAGCCCTAGGGATTTGTTTTGGCCATGTTGTGCCATTGCTGATGCATGTTGTTAAATTTGGTCTGAGGCTGTCTTCTCACCTTGGGTTCCTTTGTTATTGAACTGCAAATCCTACCTTAGTACATAAACAAACTGAAAACCTAACTTAGGAGTGTAACAAACAACTGAGTCTCATCCAATCCCAAGCAGCTGAGCTTCAGCCAATCACAAGCAGCAAACTGACCAAAACATGTCTAAAGAAGGCAAGTGCTTAGCTGTTTTCAGTCATGCTATTTGTGCACTTCACTTCTTTCTTCTATCTATTGCTAATCACTGCCCATTGCTACAAAGTAGAGTTCTCTGAACCTCATCTGGTTCTGAGTGCTGCTTGATTCATAAGTCATTCTTTGCTCAAATAAACTTTGTTAGATTGAACTTGTCTAAAGTTTTTCTTTTCTTTTTTTTTTTTTTGAGACAGAGTCTCGCTTTGTTGTCCAGGCTAGAGTGAGTGCCGTGGCGTCAACCTAGCTCACAGCAACCTCAAACTCCTGGGCTCGAGCGATCCTTCTGCCTCAGCCTCCCGAGTAGCTGGGACTACAGGCATGCGCCACCATGCCTGGCTAATTTTTTTTTTATCTATATATCAGTTGGCCAATTAACTTCTTTCTATTTATAGTAGAGACGGGGTCTCGCTCTTGCTCAGGCTAGTTTTGAACTCCTGACCTTGAGCAATCCGCCCGCCTCGGCCTCCCAAGAGCTAGGATTACAGGCGTGAGCCACAGCGCCCGGCCTTAGTTTTTCTTATAACAATGTGTTAGGTGATCTTTTCTCAAAAAGGAATCTATGCAAAGCCAAAATATCAAGAGATGTGGTGGGGGTGAGTGGTAAATTACTCAATTTTTTTTTTCTGAAGCTGCATATGTAATATGTTTATTTGTGCAATCATCTAAAGGATATTTACCAAATGCCTCTAGTTGCTGTGGATTCAAAAGTGTATAATATATTACTGCTTTATTTAAGTAGCACTTAATTTATTTGATTAGGCAGATATGCACAATTGGAAGACAGGAAAGTAACTGCCCTTGTTAAGTTTCAAATATGTTGTTGTTGCAGCATAGATCTGAAGAGTATCTAACATTCAGCCTGATGTGGACGGTAAAAGGTAAGTTTCTACTGAGTGAATGATATGTCAGAGGAATCTCAAAAAATGAGTAGAAACAAGATTTTTAAAAGACATTTCAGGCAAAAGAGCAGGATCTTTGCAAAGATACAGAGGAGGATAAAAACAATGAGACATAGGAATTGGGAGGTGAGTTACAGTATGGGTGACCATATGTATGTGGATTTATGAATGTTCTTGTCTCTTTCTTACTATATTGAAAGCTCCTTGAGGCCTAGGATCTTTTTTCACATTGATTTTCTTAGTTCTTATCATGGTGCTTTATATGTAAAAGATACTTCCTAAGTGTTGGCGGTAGCAGAAAACAGCTTTAAGAACGTCAGGAACTGGGTTTGAATCGTACCCCTTCCATTCGTTAGTGTGCCTAGATCAATTACAGATTTTCTCTATATTCAATTGTCTACATTTTTGAGAGTTACCATATTTAGTTCATAGAATGTTGGGAGTACTAAATGACTACAAGAAAAGAATATGGTATTTGGTACTACGATGACTAACAATTCATTAGGAATTCCACAATGGTAGTTTTTTTTCCTACTATGTGATTTTATTTATTTATTTATTTTTATTTCAAAACTTGTATGGGGGTACAAACATTTAGGTTACATATATTGCATTTGCACCACCTGAATGGGTAGTTATTTATGTAATTAAAATTAATTCAACAAGGATGAATATGAAAAAATGAATATTGAACTATGTGAGCTCAGTTAATTTTGCATGTTTCCCAAAGAATTTTAGGACTTCCAGTCACCCATGAGATAGCAGCTGCTTTTAATTATGTACATATTTGAATAAAGCAGCATAGAGTCGGTGAGGTTGTATGAGTCAGAGGAATAGGCCAAGTATGCACCTAAGCATTCTTTCTATTCTGAGCTGAGAATCTCAGTAGCTCTGCTGGTGGGCCAGAGAGTGGCAATTTTTTTCATGTTTCTGATTGCAGAGCAGAGGTTGTTTCTTCAGATGTGCCTGCTAAGCCATGTTGCTGTGCTGAAAGACTACGTGCATAGCAGAAAGCTTTTTCCATGTCACTACAAGGATGTTCTGACCTGCCACTGCCTTTGACATGCCACTGACAGTTCTGAAGATTTCCTTGCCTGTCCTTTTCATTAACATAAAAATTGTGAGACCTGGTCTCAAAATGTCCGGGAGCTAAACAGAAGGCTTTTGTTTGACAACAGAATGCATAAAGATAGCTATTTTGACCACAAGCATGCTGTGAGGCATTCATCTATTCCCTGGGACCGCACAAGTCACCTGGTATAGCACCATGACAGCGTATAGAACCCAGGTACGACTGATATGCTGCCAGGCCTGATGATCTGGGACAGCAGTACCAGAATTTTCTCACTCAGTTATCCATTTTGTGAGATTTTTCTTTTACTAAATACAAAATCTCATGGAATTTCAAGCTCAGACACAAAATTTATTGGTGAGCACTCAAGGCTGGGCAGTTTTATTAGGATAGGAATCTATCTAAACGGAAGACTTTCCCTAAAAAAGCAAGTTAGCTGGTTGCTCCTGGCTTGAGCTTTGTGGTGAGCACTAGTGGATTTAGAATCCCTGGGTAGGACCCATGAACAGTGTGCCAACAGCAGTTGTGTGTCCACATCACGGACCCATGGCCATGTCTAAGTGGCAGAATAATGGCACCATTGCTTGTGGCTCTCTCGTGGGTGGAGTTAGGGTTGGATCTTTTAAAATACCTTTGACTTCCTTTTTTATCTTTCTGTCTCAAAGTTCATATATCATACCCAAGAGCTTTCCAAATTAGATGTGTGCACAGAAGAAAAATCTTTATTTTGTGAAGATACAGCAAAGGCTGTCAAACCTCACTCGTGCCCTGGCAACTCAATTAGGTTTGAATGAATTCTAACTGATAGCTTGATTCTGACTGTCACATTCATTGACTACCAACCACTCACAAAAGAAAAGCACTGAGGATTCACTTTTTTAGGGATGCTTTTCCTGACCTAATCCTTATCACTGAGTGACTTTCTTTCTACGATGTACCTGTAGGACTGGCTTTATATGGGAATGCAATCTTTGCAGTTACATAGGGCTTCACACCTAGAAGTGCCTCACGTTTGTCCTTTCACCGTTGTAAAATTCTAGACTATTTTTCAACAAAGAAGCAAAGAAGGAATTGTTTGGAAAGATATGAGTGGAACAGAGGGTCATTGGCAGGCCTTGAGAAACAGTATTGGAAAATGCTAGGTGCTACTGGGACCAGGCATTTCAAACTTCAGCCCAGGTCCTGCCACTGGGAAAGGGGGGTCAGGCAGTGCTGCTGCCCTGACTGCTGAGCACAGGGAGCCCAGCCCACTGTCATCAGAGAGGAAGTTTAAACTGTGCTAGCTTTTTTGTGCTGCTTGTTTCAATCTAAGCTCCTAGTTAGAAACCTCTGATTTGCCAAGCATAGATCACTGTTTCCAGCCCAGCTACTAGGATTGGGAGAGAAAATAAATATGCTTTGCAATCTTCTGTGCTAAGAATGGACCCTGCCAACCAGCAGGACTCACACAATGACACATTCCCCAAACCATGAACTGGAGATGGTGCACATTCTGAATAGTCAGAACACAAGGAAGAAATGGTGACACATGTCACCTCACCTGACCTCTAAGATACTGTACCTTTGAGTTTTGTAAACATCTAAACATCTTTCGTTGTGTTCTTCTCTATATCTTCTTCTGCTAGTTTTTCCATGGTGTTTTCCTTGAATATTCTACCTTATTTTTAATTCTCATGTACATTTCTAAGTGAACTGTTTTACCTACATGGCTTATGACCCTGAATGACTCTGAAATCAACTTAACCTTCTTTCTCTCCCACGCTCTCAATGTCCCTCAGAATATTTCTATGTAATATGATTGAAATTAAGAATTACTTTTCTAATATCATGATTCAAATAAGCCCAATTTGTTTGCATTATTGCCTAGAACCACAGTGAGAGATATCCACTGGAATGTTCCTGAAAACATAATGATCTTGATATCTAATTATATAGAAACTAGAGATCTTTCTTCCAATTATTAATCTATATTGAGGAGGCTAGTTTGAAATATCAGGGCTATGCTGTAGAAATGGAATAGTTTAAACTATTCAGCAATATTTGTTCTAGATGTATATGGTGCAGTGTATTGCATTTTTCTGAAGTTATAAATTTCCTTCAGGTCTTTTTGCATTGACTATGGACTTATCGAGTCTTTGATAAAGTCATTTTAATTTGCACATCATTAAGAAATCCACGCACTATCAGGTTCAAAGGTGAGAAAGGTAGGTTTAAATAAACTTTACATAAGTCAAGGAGTGCAGACACCCTGCTTGAATTTTACTAGTTTTTCGGATCATATTCATTTTTACTGGGGTCTTGTCTTAGGGCTCTATCTTACCACCTTTCTGTAAAGTACACATAAAAGAGGAAGACAGATGAAGGTGGAAGGATATAAAGAAGGATAAATTACATCAAAGTTAAGACATCATCCCAGTTCTTGCCCTTACTTTCTCTCACCTTGTCTTTCTTGGCTCTTGAAACATGAGCTGTGAGCAGAAAATGGTGACAAGGTCTTAGTTCATCACATACTAACACATGGTTCTTAACTCTATTTTTCACTGTAATTTTATTAAAGTTAATGTATTCTGCAGAGTGTTTTGATCAAATTGTCTGATCGGCTAAAATGTAATTTTGATATTATTTTCAAAACTAAGTATTTTTACTGCTATATACTATACAGTTTTTAGTGACGATAGCAACCAATTTAAACGTCTCACCTATGAACAGGTTTTATTTTCAAGGTGGATATTTTAAACTATTCACAGGTGTTCATTTAAAGCATTATCAATGAATAGTTTATGCTTAATGCAATATTTTAGATATTAAATCATCATTTAAAATCTTACAGGGAGTTTCATTAATAATGAATAATTGAACAGAATGTGGAGCAGCATACAGACTCTGATCATTATAGAATATAGAAACTAGAAAAGCATTTAAAACAGAAAAATGTAAGAACATGTAATACAAAGCCTCAAATTGCTGATTTTTATATGCATTTCCTTATCTAACTCATATGTGCCTCTTTTCCAAGGCATATTCAAAAACACAACACTGCAAAGAAAAAAAATGAGGGTGAGAACAAATATTCGACTACATTGCTACTTCTTAAATGGTGCATATCTTAGAAAAGTGTAGTGTTCAAATTTTTTCAACCTGGATTTCATGAGACTTCAGGATTCTCATTGGTGTAATTAATTACCATTTCATCATTGGTTGCTCTGAGAATCAGGCCAAATGGAATAAATATAGGAAAAGAATGAAAGTGCCAAAATGAAATTATTGGCACTTATTAATATGTAATTATCCACTTTATTCTTGTTTCCCTTTCTTGTGTTTGTCAGAATGACACTAAGTATTAGAAATTGATTAAGTTTCTAGAAATGCCAGGCTCTATGTATGTGTCTTAGTTCTTTTAAACTCATTTGATATTCATAACACAATGCCTTTCAGCCATGAAGGCTATTATGCTATACTAGTGTTAATTTATCTTATGATCATATCAGGTTTCTTAAGACTTGTCCTCTTTTCCTGGTTTTATTAAGACTGCAGTCATCTAAAACTCTCAGGAATCTCCACACCATACCCATGTGCATTCAATCGGCAACTGTGCTTGTCTGTTCTACAGCTGTATTGTCTGTGGAATTTCTCTCCTCTAAAGCCATGGCTTTAGTACAAAGCCACATCACCTTTTGATTGAGTTATTGCTGTATACTTCTAACTGCTGCTCCTGTCTCCACTTGTCTTCTTGTTGATATCTTCCTCATTTCTGGCAAAATGATCTTTCTAATATTGAGATGTGATTATTTTATTTTTCTGATGAAAGCTAAAGTGGCATTCAACTGCCTTAAGAATAAAATCTAAAAATTCTAAGCATGATTCACAAGTCTGACAACTTCTCCATCCTTGTCTCATTGCACTACCTGCCCTAAATTTGTGCCCAGATATTTAAGCTACTTTTTCTTGTTAGAAGATACTTTTTTTTCCCTACTTCATCTGACTACTCTCCTATCAAGACTCAGTTAATGCTTTACCTCCTCTCTGGATCCCTTAATTACTATTCTCTCACAACAAAGAATCTTACAATCTCTTTTCTGTGACCAATTCCATTATTCCCACATCTTTATATAGTGTTTATATGTGTTCCTTTATATGTGTTCCTATCCCAGCATAGGTAAAATTTAATTTTGTTTTATTTGTTTACCTATCTTGATCATTACACAGAAACAAAGGAATTGTTTTCATAAAAACTTTGAAAGCAATTTTTTAAAAAAAAGATTGCTTTTTTTTAAAAAAAAGATATAATTTATAAGCCAGGTGTAGTGGCGTGCACCTGTAATCCCAGCTACTTGGGAGGCTGAGGCTGGAGGACCACTTGAGTCTAGGAATTAGAGACCAGCCAGGGCAACATAGCAAGACCTCATCTCAAAAAATAAAGAAGATACAATTTACATACCATGAAAGTCACCATTTAAAAGTGTACAATTCCATTGTTTTTAGTATTCACAAAGCTGAGCATCCTACTCAGCATTGCTACTATCTAATTGCTACTACTAGCATTGCTACTACAGCATTGCTACTACTAGATAGCATTGCTACTATCTAATTCCAGAATATTTCATTATCACCAAAAGAAATACCATAGCTATTAGCAGTCACTTCCCAATCTCTTCTTGCCTTGGGACCCAGAAACCAATAATTCACTTTCAGTCTCTATGGATTTGCCTATTCTGGACAGTTCATATAAATGGAATCATGCAATATGTGGCCTTTTGCATCTGGCTTCCTTTTGTGAGCATAATGCTTTCATGGTTCCTCCATGTTGTAGCATGTATCCATACTTTATGTCTTTGTATGATTGATCAATATTCCATTGTATGGATAGACCACATTTTAAAAATTGATTTTTCTGTTGACAAACATTAGGTTGTTTTCATTTGGCGCTATTAGGAATAATGCTGCTATGAACATTTATGCTCAAGTTTTTGTGCAGGCATATATTTATATTTCTCTCAGGTAAATACCAAAGAATAGGATTGTTGAGTCATATGGCAACTTTACACTTGATGTTTTGAGAAACTGACAAACTAATTTCTAAAGGGACTACACCATTTTACATTCTCACCAACAGTGCATAAGGGTTTCAATTTCTCCACTGGTTGTTGTCTATCTTTTTGATTTAGTCTTCCTAGCTGGTGTGAAGTGATATCTCATAGTTTTGATTTGCATTTCTCTAATAACTAATGATTTCCACTTACATATTGTCTTTTTTGTATATTTTCTTTGGAGAAATGTGTATTCATATCCTTTGCAAATTTAAAAATTTGGGTTATTTGATTTTTGTGATTGGGATGTGCTATGGTTTGAATGTGTCCTTTTCAAAATTCAGGTATTGCAAATGTGGTAGTATTAATAGGTGGATCCTTTAAGAGGTAATTAGGCTGTGAGAGCTTCTCTCTCCTGAATGAGAATAGGTGCCTTCATAAAAGGGCTTAAGAAGGAAAGTTCATTCCTTTTGTCCTCCTGCTTTCTGTGATGTGAAGACACAGCATTCCTCCCCTATAGAGGATGCAGCAATCAAGCAGAGACTGGACTCTCACCAGACAACAAACCTGCTGGCACCTTGATCTTGGACTTTCCAGCCTCCAGAACTGTGAAAAATAAATTTTTGTTCTTTATGAATTACTCAGTCTCTCGTATTTTGTTATAGCAGCACAAATGGACTAAGAGACAGGATGTAAGAGCTCTTTTTTAAAATTATTTTTTATTTTTTAAATTTTAGCATATTATGGGGGTACAAGTGTTAAGGTTACATATATTGCCCATGTAATATAATCTAGATGCCAGTCCCTTTTCGGATATATGATATACAATTATTTTGTCTATGTGGGTTGTCTTTTCACTTTTTTGATAGTGTCCTTTGAAGTACAAAAGTTTTAAATTTTGATTATGTACAATTTATTTATTAATTCTTGATTGCTGGTGTTTTGGGTGTCATGCCTAGAAACTATTGCCAAATCCCAATTCATAAGATTTGTGCTTATATTTTCTTCTAAGAGTTTTTCAGTTTTAATTCTTACATTTAGGTCTTTGATCCATTTTGATTAAATTTTATATATGATGTGAGTTAAGAGTTCAATTTATTCTTTTGTATATAGATATCCAGTTATCCCAGCATCATTTGTTGGAAAGAGTATTCTTTCCCTATGAATTGTTGTGGCACCCTTGTTGAAATTCATTGACCATAGAACTATGAGTTTATATCTAGATTCTAAATTCAACTAGTAAGAAAGGAATTTCTCCATTGGTAAGACACAATGACAAACCCCATTCAAGTTAACAAGCATTCTCCCTGCCAACTATAATATCATCTTAATTTTTCTGTCCTATCATGTAACTTCCAATGTCCTGTAGGTGATGTCCTGGTTGAGATAAAGAACCTGTCAAACAAACAAACAAAAATACCATCTATGTCATTTTGATAAAAGTTTCCAAATGAAGGTAAGTATAAGATCAGAAAATATCACTTGCTGTGATATTTTTGTAAAGGTTCTGCATTAATCCTATAAATATTGACTTCATCTAAGGTCAAGTATGAGTAGGGAGACCATATGTCCATTCTTGTCTGGACAGTTCAGATTTATACCTGCTGTCCAGGTAAATTAATAATGGTGCCCTTTTTCATTCTAAAAATTGTTCTGGTTTGGATGATAAATTATATATGCCCCCTCCCTCAGTAGGAACAATCTCTGGTAGTCAGAAAATGTTTTTTTCATCTTTCTTATTAATTTTGATAGTAGAAGTCCCCTGTAGCCTCCAAAATAACTTTTTTGATAATGAAGAATTATTTTGAAGAAATCAAAATTTCTTTGGGTGTTCTTAGTTCTATGGTCAGTTTCTTCAAATCACAGGTCTGTGCCTATTATTAATAAAACATGAAGGGACAAAAACTATTGTTTCTGGTAATGTCGTCACTTGCCTTAATTTCAGTTATGGCATTTGTGAATATTAAGTTCATTCCATTTTCCCCAACTTATCTGATTCTCTCAAGCAGAAGATGACTAGAAAATAAGGCTACATAGTAGAAGGATGCTCTAAAACAAATACGTGGGAGATTAGCCACTGAGGTCTGTCAGGCTTGTCAAAATTTGATGCGTCAACAACAGAGGAGGGGTTACTCCTGCTTCGTCACCATTGGAATGCTCAGCACATCATCAATTTCTTCCATCCCCAGAGAACTAGGTGAGACTACCAAAACAAAGTATAATTTGAGTAGTGTTCTGTCTGTAAATACTGTTTGCTCTTTTTAATATGAGAGCTAGACATTGCTATGTACTAAACTAGGCCATAGGGGATTACTCTTGCTACCAAGGTCACAGGAACTGATCCAACAGGCGACATCATTTTGATCAAGTGGGAAGATTTTCTTCCCAGCCAAGAGACAGCAACAGGATCGTTAAAGGCAATTTTTTCCCAATGATGGCTGCCTTAGCTTTTTTTTTTTTTTTTTTTTTTTTTTTTACAGTATTTGATGAAGTTTTATCGGGCCTGGAATTATGTAAATGACAAATATTGCCTAGAAAAATACAACTTTTAAAGAACCATTATTCATTTATTATGTATATGTGTATGTGTATATGTGTATTATGTATATGTATATGTGTATAAGTGATGGTCTTCCAAAAGGATGACCCATTTGTAGGTTAAAAGACAGTGTTTGATAACAAATGGCTATTGAAGTTGAAGAAATATTTAATCTTCTGTAATCAATGGGATGCAAATTCAAATGGTACAGGCCAGCTTCCTTTATTACTTTTGTGAATGCCATAAAAATATGTAATATCTATTGCTGGCAAGAATGCAGGAGAAAAGTAGGTAGTTTGTAGTTTCCTACTGAGAGAGTAAAGAGATATAAATTTTCTAGGTATAAATTTGACAATACAAGTAAAAATCCTTAAAAATGTTTATGTCCTTTTACTCTAGGAAAATACTGTTTATAATTTTAAAACATTAAAAGTTATCTAAATATACAATATAAGATTAATTTAAAAATGTCATTCAAATGAGCTATATATAGCCATTTAATTTTATAGAAGGGAAAGATATTTTAAAAAATGGAATGATATTTTATAAAACAATATGTATACCATCATGCTGTTTTTATGAAGTGAGACTGAAGGTAATAAACACCAATGTTTATTATCAGTAGAATAGAGAAATACATTATGGTATATTTCACAATGAGATATTATAATACAATGAAAAATAAATGAACTATAGCTGCGCACAACATGAAAGAATCTTACAAATATAATATTGAATTAAAAAAGCAAGAAACATAAGAATACATACTATGACTGCATTTATATGAACCTCAAACAGGCCAAACTAAACTACAGCATTTAAGGCTGCATATATGCATTGTAAAACTAAGGGAAAGTCAGAAATAAGTTTGACTCAAGTCAACATAGTGGTTACCCTTGGGGAAGAGGATGAGGATTACTATTAGAAAGAGACACAGGAGACTTCTGTGATAAAAACAATGTACGATTGTTTAAAAAAAACAATACAAATTTATTACCTTATAGTTCAGTAGGTCAGAAGTTCGACACAGGTCTCACCAGGCTAAAATCAACTATTAGCAAGCAGGACTGAGTTCCTTTCTGGAGGCTCCAGGGAAGGATCTTTTTCATGGCTCATTTGGGTTGTTGGCAGAATTCAGTTCCTTCCTAAGCCTGAGATCCCCGTTTTCCTGCTAGATGTAAACTGTTTGACTTGGAAGTGGTTATAAGAATGTTCACTGGGTATCTATTGGTTAAACTATAAATATAAGTTTTATATACATTATGTGACTCTGTTATATTTTATTGTCACTAAATTTAAAAATTGTTATCAGAGGCTACCTCTGGTTTTAGGATTACAGCTTATCTTATTTTTTTTCTTTTGTTAGTGTATATAGTTTAACTTTTCCACCATAAAGAAGTCTAATTTTAAAATATAAACTCCCAAGATTTTTACAAGAGTGTTAACTCTGGGTTAAGGATTGCCATGTGTTTACTATTATGCATTGGTTAATATTTTGATAAATACAATAATTTCAATTTGTCAATGTTAATTATATGATGAAGGTAGTTCAGAAAACTTTCTTATCCAGCTCCAAAAAAAGTTGAGGGAAGCTTCAGAATCACCCTAGAAAAACGAACGTAACTGGTATGATAGCTTAATTACACTAGTAAAAGTCTAGGATAGGATTTCTATCTTAATAGTCATAGGCAAAATCCTTTATTTTAAAATTTATATGGTCCTTATTAATGACTTTAGACTTTTTGTAATTATGATCTACAAATACGAGAGCAAACATCTCAGGGAAAATGCAGCCTATTTACATTTAACCAAGAATTAGCCAAAAAAAAAAGTGACTTTGATCACACTGTATAATTGACATTGTCCTGATGCACACTATTTTTTTATCCCTTCAAGACCTGTTGTGAAGAAGATTTGTTACTCTTGGAAGAGGAAGTGAGACAGTGAGATTATTGTGTATTTTCATGGGAAGCTAAGCTTAGCTCCATCTCTCTCTCTCTCTCTCTCTCTCTTTCTCTCTCTCTCTCTCTCTCTCTCTCTCTCTCTCTCTCTCTCTCTCTCTCTCTCTCTCTCTGTCCTGGGATCAGAGCACCAGGGAGGGCACCACAGGGTATGCACTAAACAAAGAGCCAGGCGTCAAGTGAGAATAAAATCTGGCTCATGTTCACTGGTCTAGGCTTGGTCCCTGTTTCAGCACTATGTTGTCTGGAGGAGGGAGAGACTATGTTCTTTCTCTAAGGTCTCCTTTTTTTTAAAACTAATTTATCTTCCTAGAAAGATACCATTTAAAATTTTACACCAAGGTTTCTATAGGATAACATGAACAGTGCCTATGACTCTATCTCAGTATCTAGCAGAGTAGTGTTATCTCATATTGAGATGGTTCACTCAGCTTGAATGAAAGTATAGTAATGAGAAATTTTATTATATGATTGGGATTCACAGACAGGCATTTGTATAACTAACATCTAGAGAGATGATGCAACTCAGGGAGTTCAAGCCAGGACTCTTGACTCCTTGACCAATATATCTAATGTATTGGTTCCCTGTTGCTGCTGTAACAAATCACGACAGTGGTTTAAAACAGCACACATCTACTTTCTTACAGTTCTGAAAGTCAGAAGTCAATCAGTTGCACTGGACTAAAATCAAGGTGTCTGTAGGGCTGTGCTCCTTCTAGAGGCTCTAGGAGAATCCATTATCTTTCCTTTTCCAGCTTCTAGAGCTGCATTGCCTACATTCCCTGGCTCATGGTCCCTCTTGCATCTTCAATGGCAGAAGTATAACATCTTTCTTCAGTCCTCACAAATCTCCTTTTGTCTTTGCATTTAGGGATCACTCAGATAATCCAGGATAATCTCCCCATCTCAGGATACCTAATCATATATGCAAAGTTTCTTTTGCTATATAACAGTCAGAGGTTCTGGGTTTTAGAACCTAGATATCTCTGGGGTCTGTCAGCCTACTGCATGAACAGTGCTTGGTCAGTAGCATGGATGAGCCCATTAATTACATATGGTAGAATATATGGTTTTGGGTTTGATTATATGGGGGATGTATATGGGAACCAACTGTGAGGAAAAGCCAACAAAAACCATTTATGTTAGGTAGATAGCAAGGGATTCTGGGTCTGTTAAGGACAAAAGTGGGTGCCATTGCAGTTCACCCCCCACCCAAATGGGCTTTCAGAGAGGCTCATGGGAGATCCGCATGTGTAGTAAGACTCAGGTCATACAACTCACAACTGTCCAATCAAAGTGGTTCAATGGTGAAGTCTGAGCCATGAGGGAGGTCCCAATCCAGACACTATAAAACAAGACCCAGTCTATAAGCAAACCTTTTTCCCTCTCTCTTTTTGCTATGACAATGGGTCTAGTCATCATCTGTGACATATCTATCTTGCTCTGTAAACCTATATCTTACTATTGGCTTTAATCCTATCTTTTTCTCCTTAATAAACCTCATTTTCTTGCTTGCCTTACTTTGGCATGTCTGGTCATTCTTCAGTCATGAGCGCACCAAGAACTGACATTTCAGACTGCAATCCAACGTACATGCAGAATATTTCCAATGTATCTTTGAAGAATAAAGGAATAGCAAAAAGAATAAGGAATTATCAGTCAGGAGGCATTCAGGTCCTTCTCTTGACTAGTCAAGTAACATCGGGCAAGTCATTGAATTTCTCTGGAAGTCTGTGATTATGTGGCATTAAAATGAGATAGCCAGATTAGTAACCTCTAAGTTTTCTTCTGGCCCTAATTTTTGTGTATGCATTTATTCTTAACATACAGTGTTGAACACCTGCCATTTACAAGAGCATGCAGTCTTATAAATTGTGGAGATGTAAAGATGAAAAACAGTTTTAGTGATACTACTACTCCATCAGTTTATCTTAAAAGATATTAAAAAATGACAGTGGCATACAATATCTAAATGTTAAAAGAAAGCATGCAAATGAGACAAGAATCTGTGTGGATTATTTTGCCAAGAAGGAGGTGGAATAAACTGACAAGATACAAGATGGAGAAAACTATTTTCTACTGATGGGGTTCAGGACATGCTACTCTGATATATGGCATCTGGGCATTGAGAAAACAGCAGAAGCAGGGAAGTCACTCTTACCTTTCCCCTTTCTTGTTTGAAGCAGGTCATAAAACCTTTTCATGAAGCTGGTCATAAGGTACCCTATCTACACTAGGAAGAAAGGAACATCCTTATCTCCGAAGACACAGAGACACAGAGAAGAATCTGGACAAACAAGGCTTGCTAAGTTTCCCCCAGTCATCATTAGATATTACTCACTTTGTCCAATTATACTTCTTCATGACTCTCCATTTCTTCATCAAACCTAGTATAAAAACACATTTGGACAGATTTGTCCATTTCCTCAGGTCTTCATTTCTTAATAAGCCTCCTGTGTCACACAAAGCTTATATTAAATAAATTGTATGCTTTTCTCTTATTAACCTGTCTTTTGTTTATAGGGACCTCAGCCAAGAACCTAAGATGAGGAAAGATATTTTCCATTCCCTACACTGCCTAAGATATGCTCTTTGTATTTATGTTTAGGAAAAGGAGATTTGCTGCTCATTTTTTGAAAATAGTAAGGTTTCCAATAATTGATGAGTAGTTTCTATTTAATATTAGAAAATAATTAAGGAAAAAATTTACACTATTGTATATAAAAATGTATATAACTTAGACTCATTATTTACTTACATGAGAAAGCAATGTTTTGTGCTGGATAATGACAGAATTATATTCCAAGATATGTAGATTAGGTATTAATATTAAAAGGCAAATGTATATATCTAGAGTAAAATTTTTAGAGCTAGGAGACAATTTAAACATTATAGTATAAATTTCTTTTTTTTAAACATCAAAACAATATTCAGAGTCTCCCAAATGATTAATAAAATAAATAAATAAGAATAAAGTCCCAAATATTCTTTTCTCTCATGTCAGTGTTTTCCCCTACAAAACATTGCTTCCCTCAAATTGCAGGAAATATAAATTGCTTCAAATACATGTTATATTTGTAAATTAATTTCAAATAAAATCTAGAAAAGAGCAAAAATTAATAGATTAACAAAATTGTGTAATGGAACAGTAGTTCTATTACTGACATTAATTATTATGCTTTCTGCATGGCCTTAGAGTGTGTTAACATGAAATCAAATCATATAGCAGGTAAAAAATTGATAGCAAATCAAGAAGTCTAAATTCTCACTCAGATCTGCTATGTGCTAAAATTGCCACCCTGGGAGAAAGTGTTTAAATTCTGAGGGCTCTGTTGCTTGGCATGCTTAAAAAAGGGGGGGAGGTGGACAGGTGGCAGGGAGGATGTTGAATGACATGAACTGGACTTCATGAAGTAAAGAACAATCTTATGAAATTCAAAATGGAGATATTTGCCAAAATAAAGAGCTTACAGAAAGGTAAATTGAGGCTCATCCATCAGTCTAGATATTTTTTCTCCTCATGAGGCCTGTCAAGAATTGCTGTCTTTAGTTGTATCTTAAAGACAGGAATTTGACTGGCTTGTTCCAACTTTTACGATACTATCCTGGCATATCACTATGAATTAATGCATGAAACTCACACTTGAAAACCTAGAGAAATTTTGTTTTTAATGCCATCACAGTTTTCTTTATCCAGTAGTTTTTATGATATCTAGTAGGGAATGCTGCTTAATTCTTTCTTTGTTATGAAATCACAAGATGAATTTACATCATTTTGTTTTTAATTATGGCTTTACCAGGAAATATGCCCACAGAGCATTGCAATTTCTCTCTGGGAATGTATTTATTTTATTTTATTTGTGACATACGCTTCGTGTCCCATTTGAAGAGGAGCCTAGAGAGTAGAGAATAGTTCTATTAAAAAGAGACTTACTTAAAAAAAAAATGCTTGTTTTATTTGGAATTTTACTAAATATTCCTTTGTTATACTCCAATTAAAGTTCACATCCAGTTAAAAAGTCATAGTAAATGCACGTGAAATTAAAAAAAGTCATTGTGAAATGCCCAAAGTCCATGAAAGTCAGGTGTATTGAATCTTTTAGTTTTAATACTATTAAGATATTAATTGCATCCCTTCCATTTAAATTTTTTCTCTTTTTCTGAAAAGGCCATATTATTTAGAACCACCCTGCTCCTCTCCCCTCCCACTGAGAAAAAGAAAAATTCTCCAGTACACGAGAAATAAAAAAATCAAAGAAATTTCATTGCAAATGAGACCATGACACCAGTGATTTAGGTGGAATAGCATGTTCTGGGGTTCAGCAATAAGATAACAGCTCCCTTGGCTTCTGCTCTTGGAGAGGTTTGAACTGTTCTGGCAGCTCCCTGGCATGATTTAAGGCAATGATTGTGGCATGCTGTTCATACTAAAGCAGAGACATAGCAGGGCAGGAACGAGTAAAAAGCTTGCTTGCTGTGGATCGAAGAGTTCTGGAGAAATTCAAAGCGCCACTTAAACGTGTAGTCAACGATTGAAGTTTACATAGTTTGGTGATTGAAAATAAGAAATGTTTGTGTTTGGCCGAGGTGAACACTGGAGGCAAGCACTGTTTAAGAAAATGACTGTAGTGTGTAGTCAGTGATTACATATAAAGTGCTGGTCTCTATTTGGAAAGGCTAGCTAGTTGTTGGTGCTAGATAATGTGGCTGGGTTTACGAGATACAAAGAGAGTGCTTCTAATGTAGGATGTCACTAGATGTCACTCTGGATTTCATTATTTGGTAGTCTAGAGATTTTAGCAGCTTTGCCATTTTGCTACCAATGCCTCTGACAGAACCTGAATAGACAATGTGAAATGTGCATGAATAACAGGGAACTGCTGACTGAATGTCAATTTTCAACTGTGTGACTTCTATTGATCATTCATTATTGACACGAAGGTCTCTAGCGTCTTTGCTTTTCACTTTAAACTCTTTCTCAGCTAAATTTTCCAAGCATCTGAACAGTGAGGCCTTGAAGTACGGGATGATTCAGGTCTCCTAGGATGTTTTACAAAGTACTTTGACCTCTGAAGGAAATCACAGGTACTTTTCTTAAAGACTCAACAACTGCTTTGAATAAAAATTCAAACACGGAGACAAAAAAGAAAGTATATTCTTTTTGTATTTAAATGGGTTCACTCTCACCTATCTGAGTTTATAAATGGCTAAGAAGAACTTTGATGAGAAAAATTCTTGGATTTTTATTGTTAGGTTTTATAAATTTACACGCTTTATTTGGTGTACAGGTAGTAAGACTGTAGTGTACCCCAACTCAGTGGTGATGAATGACATGCAGTACAGTATCCTGTGATTGTGGATCCATGATTTTATTTCTTTTAGCTTTGTATACATTAATTAGGTATACACAATCAGAGCTGAGTGCAGAGGCAGCTAAATAAACAAATGACACTGTGGAAAGGTCTTTCTGCATACTAATCATATCCTACATCTGCAAGCAAAAGCTCTATAAATCGATTTGCTCTTTCACATCAAAAGACAAACAGTGATGCAAGTCAGCAGTTCCTTTGTCAAAGTCACAGAGATTGCTGTTCTTCACAAACACATCTTTACAAAGCTGGATTCAACCATTTGATGATTAGCATTATTGGCAACTCTTCAAAGAAGATTCATCAAGTGATTTGCAATTGGATTGGTTACCATTTTTATGATGTTACTTCATAAAATCTAACTAAAAGTGATTGACATTTGAATTCTTGCTTGGAGGATGAGGAAGCCAGAAAAAACAAAACAAACAAAATAAGAAGTCTTCTCTTTCCACAGAGACTGTGCCTTAGTTGTGTGTGTGTGGGCTAGTGTGTCAGCCACAGGGCACAGTTGGCAGGACTTGACATGAAATAGATGCTGGGCAATGGACATCCTTAAGGAGGGGCCAGGAGAATGAGTTTTTGATTGTCATAGTTTCAATGAGTTTTGCAAGAGCATATTAAGATATCCTATTTTGTTCTACTGAGAACAAAATGTCAGTTTCCACTGGATAAAACTGAGGTAGTTTACTGTAGATAGACACTGATTGTGTTGCATTAGTTTGATAGACACCAGGAAGAGGTAGACTTAGAATCTTCAGTATAAAAACAGATACAGAGAGAAATGGATAGCTAGGTTAGTAGCCACCCCACCAGGTTAGTAAAATCTAGGCATCCCTAGTATCTCTAACAATAGAGATGATAACATTTGCCTCTGGTAAGGACCTGAAAATTGTAGTAACATTTCCTATTGAATTTGACATTTTTTTATTTAATGTATTTATTCAGTGTCATGTATTCTTTAGCTGTACATGAGACGCCATTGAGAGGTAAGCCATTCCTAAAATTCACTAAGGAGGATAATTCCATGACTTCTCCCAATTACACTTGATACATTTTGGGTATGTAATTCAACTTTCCATTATTTTCAGAAGTGTTCTGGCATTAACCTTGAAAGGATTAGTTATTAAGAAATGTTCCTTAACACAAAAATTTAGCTTACACATTTATTTTTATCTTCAAATTATTACTTTCAATTGAGAAGAATTTTCACTTTGGTGGAACGTTTTTAAAGATTGCATCCTAAAACATCAGATAATTTGTTTCAAAACTCAAGCTCTTAGTTACTTCTGTTAAGAGCAGTAAGAGTTGTTGAGTGAGACACAGGCTAGTCTGGGAGAATGGTGCTTTTAGTAACATCCCTGAGTGTTCAACTCAGGCCAGGAACTGATTTTAGAGAAGCAATTCAAGCACCTTGTGCCTCAATTTCCAACCTGTTAAATGGAGGCAGAAATATTGACTTATTACTGAAGAGTATTCTGAAGATTAGCTAATAAATGATGGTAGGAAAGCTCTGTGCAATTCTAAAGTGCTATATAAATGATATATTGTTATCACCATCACTACTAATAATTATAACGATCATAAAAAGTGAATGACTCTGCTGTGGAGAGCTTGAGTCTCAGAGGAAAGTTATTTTTTCTTAGTCTGTTTTCATGTTTTAACTGGGTCCTTAAAGCTGCTTAATTGAATAAAAGCAAGGATTTCAGCACTCTCAGCATTTGTAGTCTCATTGTAGAATCTTTGCTCCAAAAATTCAAAAGTGCCTAAAATTATCTTCTGTGTGGGCTTTGTATTTAGGAAATTATTCCTATCATCAGATTGTTTTTAGAGAAGAATAGGTATTAACAATTATTTCCCCTCCGTAGTTAAATATCCTAAGTGCAGCCTGTGGAAAAATGGCATTATAGAAAAGAAAATACTGCCAAATATTGCCATCTTAATTATTTAGAACTCAATGATATGTTTCTGAATAAAACAAAACAAAATCAAATAGGAAAGAAGCACAAAAGTGTTCTAGGAAATCTAAATCAACACTGAAAGATCTAGAAACAGGTGTCGCATGGAAGAACACTCCAGACTTATTCTCAGTGTATTTTTATCCTCTTTACATAAAATTTCAACATGTTTGCTTGTCTGGTTTCATAGAAATAACAAATTAGAAGGAAGAAGAGGGCTGTAGAGATCAAACACAGTCACAATTATCAATTGCTGCAAAACAAACCACCCCAAATCACATTTATTTTGCTCATGTGGATGAAATTTGGGTAGATCTCAGTGGGGATGGGTCATTTCTGCTCCACTTGGGATCAGAGAGAGAGGGCAGCTCCAAGACTTGGGGTTAGAAGTTTCAGAGCAGGTTCACTGCACAGGTTACTACTGTAGCCCACTGCATCCTGGGCTGTGTGTTTACTATTTGTCTGGTGAGACAGAACACTCACACACAAAACAAAGTCACATGAAGTGGGTTTATTGCTCACAGATAGGCAGCAAAGGACATCAGAAACCTAGGATTCAGGATGATCCAGTTTTCTGAGGCTCAAAAAGCTGCCCAGGGTAGATGGAATCTTGTCGCACTTGCACTGCGGTTAAGGACCTAGGACAGCAGCCTGCCCTGAGATTTATACCCCGGGGCAATGTGACATGCTGGGCTAAAGCATTGCAGGATATTCTGTTTCTCTGAGGAACTGGACAGAGCCTAGATTGTTTCAGCCATTTCCTCCTTATCTCAGAATGTTGCATTTCTAACATATTCTACAGGTATTCTTGAGAACTATAAGCAAGAAAGTGGGGAGAAATGGGTCAGTCCAAGGCCACCTGCAGAACTGTTCTGCAGAACTATCTGAAGTCTTACTCCCTGGTATGTTTGACACTTGCACTGGAAAAACTCAAACTGCTGGGGCTGGAAGGGCTGGGGTTTTCTGACTCTCTGTGTTCTCTCTAGATTGCTCATTAGAAGCAAGTTTCTAAGACCAGCCCACACTCAAGGGGAGAAGAATTAGCTTCTACTTTCTTTGGGGGAGACAGAAGGAGAAGTGTTTGAAAATTTGCAGACATGTTTAAAAACTACCCGAATCAGAACGGGAAGATGAGTGCACAATGGCCGCACCCTCAGCAAGACCCCAAGGACTGTGGTCTGAGCCCTGCCAGCCTCTCCCTTGTTTCTTTCACTAAGTTAAGTCAGCATTGCTTCTTTCAGTGCTTACATTTGGGAATTTGCATGAGATGTTTTCTTTGCTATCTGAAACTGTCTCCACCATCTCTCCTTTCCCTACTTCTTTACCTCCCTGCCTGGAGTCTGGCAGTACTACCTGGGTTTGCATTCTAAATCAATTGTCAGCTGTGCCACTCTGAACAAGATACTTTGAGTCTCTAACTGGGATACAAATACTTGTAAGAGCTACTGCTGCATGACAATATGCTTTAGAACTTAATGGCTTAAATAGTGACTCATTATTTCTCAGGATTCTGTGGGTTAGTTGGGTGATTCTTCTATTTTTGGGGGGGTGCTCACTTAGGCAGCTACAGTCAGTTGGTGCATTGGCTGAACCATGGGATATTAGATTGCTTCACTCACACATATGGGGTCAACTTGTCCCAAGGCCATCCCTGATTAAGGAGTGGGGAGATTGACTCTATCTCTTGGTGGGAGGAGCTGCAAATTATTGTTTCCCTGCTTTTCAATCTATGACTATAGTACCTACCTTATAGGGTTTGGTGAGAACCAAATAAGATGATCTGTATAAAGCACTTCCTATAATGTCTAAATGTAATAAACACACTGTAAATGTTAGCTGTCTTTATGGAGGTTATTCTAGAAGTGTAATATTGCATAGAAGTTGAGTGTGGGCTCTGGAGACAGCTTAACTGGGTTTGTATAATAGCTAAACTACTTAGTGTGTAAATTTGTGAGTGCCTTCTAGTTTTCCTTTTCTTCATCTGTGAAATGGGAATTTTGATAGTGCCTACCTCATAGTAGTCATGAAGATTACATATAAAACACATAGACCATTGTAGAGTAAGTGCTCAATAAGATTACAGTGCTCAAAAATAATGTTATTATACTTATGGTTTCAGATTAAAGATTTTTCTACAATCACCCATCAACCGTAATTGCCCTTGTTATAGCTCTCATTGTCTTCTGTAGTTTCTTACATGACACTCCTTACAGTTTTATTCATTTATTTAATGGCTGTTTTTTCCAGTATTAACACTTTACTTGTTGATGATCGGAAAAATATCTTTTTACCCCCCATACTGTATCTTCAGGCTCTAATACAGTGCCTGGCCTATAGTGGGAGTTCAGTAATTATATAAATATTTTCTAAGTGAATAACTACTAAGCAAATAGAATATGTTTAAAAGGCAAACAAGTGACTCAAAAGGCACAGTCCACTGGATCTGCTTAATAAAAATAACACCTATGTTTTGTGGAGAGTACCCTCATCTATAGCTGCACAGATATTCCCAAGTAATCTGGGAAACCTCTGTTAAATAAGGCAGAAAATGGTGTAATTCATTTTGAAAGCATTTAGAAAAGTTTATTGGTCCGAAGATGTAATAAGTCTTCTATATTTGGAAACCCAGATATTCATCCATTCATTGAATTTTTATTGAGCAATACTAAGTTCTAGTTCTAGGCACTCAAGGTGTGGGGGGTCCATCTATGTAAAGGAAGAATCCTTCCCTCATGGAATTTATAGTCTTTTCAAAATATATTCCCCAAAGACCCTGGAACAATCAAATTGTTACTCTGTAATTATTTCAAGCTCATACTGGGAAAATCTTTGTGAAACTAAAGCCTATGATTAATTTTATTTTTCTTCTTTATTATTTTTTTCTTGCAGATTATCATTTCAAAAGTTGGCTTGGATTTGTATGCATCTTTTGCTAATTTTTTTCCAAAATGTTCCAACAGAGCTGTTAAAGACTTATTAGTACTTTTTCCATATGCTCAGAGAGATCAAATGATTTCTATCATTTCATACTTTTTTTCCCCCAGGACATCTTCTTCCTGTAACTTTCTGCCCTTCCAACTCCAAACTGGGCATTGCCAGTGTCCCAGGACTTCTCTCTGCTGCTCTCCTGTAAAGGAGCTTCTGTTTCCTGAATCCCACGATTTCCTCCTTGGTGGATTTCTCATTTCTTTTGCTAATGAATACCCTCCAGCAACTGCCTAATAAAAGGAGCATAGGGCTACTTTTTTGCCATTGTATATTAAAACTATATTTATTCTACTCTCACATTTGATTGGAAGTTTTGATGGATATATTATTTTATGTCAAAAACAATTTTCCCTCCAAATTTTGAAGGTATTGCTCCAATGTCCTCAGCATCTGGAATAACTATTGAGAAGTCTGAGGTGATTATGATCAATAATCCTATATGCATGGCCAGTTTTTCTTCTCTCCGGAGGCTTTTAGGAAATGAAAAGGAAGGTGATAGCTTTTGGCGTAGGTCTGTGTGTGTGTGTGTATGTGTGTGTGTGTGTGTGTGTGTGTGTGTGTGTGTGTGACCATTTTCAGTCTGGAGAGATGTATCCTTCTATATCAGAAAATTTTTCCTTAATTCTCCTTGGTACTTTCTCTTCTGACTTCTCTTTCTGGAGCACTTTTTAAAAAATTGATTGGTGGAACTCCCAGGATAATTCTCTTATATTATTATGCTTTCGCTCCAATTTTCCATAAGCTTGTTTTTTAGTTTGGGGAGTTGAAAATTTTTCCTTCCAAGACTTTCATTAAATATTTCATTTTGGTTCTTTTAGAATTTCTAAGAACTTTTTCCTCTTCTCTGATCATTCATTTTTCACAGCACATTTTTTACTATTTAATAATCAACACCTTCTACTATCTTTATGAGGATATTAATTATATGACTATTTTAAAGTCCTGTTTCATTCAGACTCTGCTGTAACAAACTAACTCAAAACTGAAAGACTTGAAACCACAACAATGTATTATTCCTCACCATTCAATGGGTTGATTTATTGGTTGGTTCTTTTGCTGGTCTTGCTTGTGCCAGAGTGTCATCAGAAGACAGGTTGACCCAGGGGCCTGGCAAGGACGTCTTTCACCTCGGTTACTTCTCATCATGGTGATCTCAGGTGCACCGGAGCTTATTGTATTTCTAAGGGAAGAAGAACGTTATTTTTATTCAATGTTTTGTGTTATTATAGTTCATATTTTTAACTTAGGTGAGGTCCGTTAATGGGACAATAAGTTTGAATCTTTTGCTTTGTGGTTCTTATACTTTATGTAAATTACATGGGAGTTCCCTGTTTATCTGCAAGGGCATTTGCACCCATTTTACAATATTATAAGGAAGGTTTATGTGGTGAAGTGAAGAAGGAGTCAGGACATTTGGGTTCTAAAATTTTGCTGAATGGATGCATCCACCATGAACCAACAGTGCTGCTCCGAGCAAGTCATTTAATTCCCCTGTCCTGAATATTTTCATCTGTGAGACAAACGTTTTTAATTCAATTACTTGTAGTCTCCCTTCTACCTCTAGAATTCTAGGGCTTTTACTATAAAGTTACTATTTCAAATTACTGTGGAAGTTGAATTCAGTGCTTCAGAGAATAAATAGGGTAAAAAAATCCATGCCATTCAGTACAAACAAATTGGCTCAACATCTTTAGCTGAGTTGTTTCTGGCTTCATCCAGATTCTGGGCACAGGAATTTTATTCATATCCTTCTACCCTACCCCCAGCCCTGTTTGTAACAGCATCTTTGTGTTGTGTACAATTTTTTCAGGTTTATGTTTTGTTTGATACTGAGTTCTTAGTCAAGTATACAGCTTCCATTTTATCATCACTTCTTTGGAAAATATACTGTCAGAATTTCAGGAAAATTTTGATAAACATAGAAGACAATTTATATGTATACCTATTATTGATTTCACCTAAGAATACTGTTAGTTTGCTAGGGCTGCCATAACAAAATATCATAGTCTGGGTGGCTGAAACAACAGAATTTTATTTCTTACAGGGCTGGAGGCTGGAAGTCTAAGGTCAAGGTGTCAACAGGGCTGTTTTTTTTTCTGAGGCCTCTCTCCTTGGTTTGCAGATGGCCCCCTTCTCACTGTGCCCTTACATGGCTCTTCATCACACTTGAGGTCAACATGGACTCCCATTAGCAACAATGATGCCCTTCTGAGGTGGGTGGGGGGTTGTGCCCATGGAGCAATGTGTTAGCACCCTGGGCAGGTAATGGGAGGGTGAGTGAAGCCTGAAAAACGTCTCTCCCCTTCTGATCTACTTCTTTTGGAAGGATGCACTTCTCCGGCCATGTAAAAACCACTATCTTCAAATATCTGCTTTAAAATAGAATTCCAGCTCTAAAGTTCCATCTATATATAATTTAAAACCATGACTCTGGACCTCTAAACTAAATAATTCTACTGCATGTTTAATTTTGTAAATTACCACTAACATATATGTGAGATCTTAAGCAAAATTCACTTTTTAAATGTTCATAACATTTTTCTAACTGTTTGATTTCAGAGAAATTCCTTTGCTTTATTAAAAGGAAAGAATACGCATATTGAAGTAAAAAATTCAGTATTGGCTTTATTGAAAGTTTCTGGAAATAATATAAGCCATAAGATCAAAAGATGAATGGCTGGGGGAAGATCCAAAGTTCAGTAGGCCCGACCTGGGAAGTTCAATTAAAATCACAAAATAAATGCTCTCAACGCTCCACACAACTATCAAAGCATTTCCCATATTAGAAGACTGAGCTTTCACAGCCCAGAGAGAATAAATACTCTTCTAATTTCTTCAGTCGTCTTCCATTTAACAGAACCCAGAATGCCATTATTGTCATTGCATAGCACTGGAAGGAAATTCCAAACACTCCATAAAAGTCCATATTCAATTGAACTTCAAATAAACCATCTTTTAAAAAAAATAATGATTACCAGATTTGATTTCATATCTTAGAACGGAATGCTAAGAATTAATGACCTGGAAGTCAAAATAGATATTCAGTAAAGCCTTACTGGTTAATGATCAGATTATTCAAAGAACTGCCTACTTCAAAGTTACAAGCATTTCTTCACCAACTGATAAGATAAAACCCATTCGTTTGTGCTGCTGATCTACCTCAATATCAATCCTTTTAATACACCTTGTATCTGGGCCTATAAAAATTAAATTGCTTTCAGCTCAATTGTTTGTTTTCAATTGACTTAAGGATCTGTAAACTTTAATTACAAAGAAATTCAAGAAGACAAGGGTTACTTACAAACAAAGTAACCTGACTTTTCCATAATTCTTCTTTTTTTTCTTTTTCTTAAGTAAAATTGTTTAGATGGAAAAAAACCCCAAAAACTGGCTAGCCACTGAGGATTCTTAAAGGTAACCATCTTTGTTAGAAGTAAGTTGGAATTTTTGCCCAAATAATGTATGCCTCAAAGTCCTTGCTGGGGCATCTCAGAAAAAATGATAGCAAAAACATAAACTGTTATTAAAAACTTGCTGTCCAATTGTGTATAGGACATACTGCAATGGCAGAGATGGGGGTGGGGGCTGATGTGTCAGTACAGATTCCTAGGGTCAGGAAATCAGAAGAGGTTTAGGAACAGCTCATACAAATGTTTTTAGCTTGTTTAGAGGCTTGAAAAAAGTTTTTCCCTAAACTTATCCTGAATTCAATTTCCATAGTAATTTGAAGTAGTAACTTTATTGTAAAAGCCCTAGAACTCTAAAGGTGGAAAAGAGGCTACAAGTAACTGAATTAAAAACATTTGTCTCATAGATTGAAATATCCAGGACAGGGAAATTAAATGACATGCTCAGAGTAACATCATTAATTCATGGTATATGCATTCATTCAGCAAGGTTTTAGAACCCAAATGTTCTGACTCCTTCATTTCACCGCATACTCCTTCCTTATAATATTGTAAAATGGGTGCAAATGCCCTTGAGGATAAACAGGGAACTTCCATGTAATTTACATGAAGTATAAGAACCACACAGAAAAGACATAAAAACTCACTGTCCCATTAACTGACCTCACCTAAGTTCAAGATACGAACTCTAATAACATGAAAGATTGAACAAAAATAATTTTCTTCTTCCCCCCTTTCTTCACTTAGAAATGATTTGTAGAACTGATTTGGATGATGGGTATTAATTTAAAAAGAGGAAAATTTGAACTACTACCCTCTTCCTGAGCTATATGTAAAATTATGACTTTGTCCTAGGGTGATCCTCATCTACATGCATAGTTTTCCTCAAAGTCATCTTTTATATTTATCACCATGGAAGAATGGTTGCTGTTCTGGATGTGTGCCTGGCCACCATGAAAATGGCAGATGCATTTCCAGAAGTTACGTCTTGAATTTTTTTTTCTTTGTATTTTCTTATTGCCATTCATGCTGACTATTAGAATAGTAATAGCCACTTTTAAAGTAACAAAGTCCTGATTCAGAAGTGAGATTCTATAAAGCTCTTCAAATAGTTCACATGGCTTAAAAAAATTAAGCCAGCTCAATGGAGTGGAAGTGTTACTCCCTTGCTCCCTATGGTTTCTGAAAAGCCATTAGCAACACATGTCTCCTTCGAAGCATTTATGCTAACATTATTTTCGTTGGTTTGTTTCCCAGTCCTGCTGCCTTTCTTATAAATAACACTTGCAAACAGGAACTTAACTGCACATAATGGGGAGAAAAGTTGTCTGATTCTTTTGCAGCCTTAAAGCCCCTAAAAGACTAAGAGGATGCCTGGCAATTGCACACTCAACTAGTGAGGCACAGAGATAAAACCATAGTGTCAGTACTGATTTTCATGTAGGCATCATACCGTAAAGACACACACTTAAAATTCTGTGTAATGGTGCTTCTGTGGATACTTTTTCCAAAATGTGGATTAAAAATAGGTGTATGTGTACTTCAACAACGGTGATAGTGATTCAGTTTTTCATTTGCCCATGTCCCCATGACATAATATTTATTTACTATAACAATAATAATGTGTTAAAAGAATATCATTACTTTTCACCACTTATTAGTGCTTCTTATCTCTAGAAATTAAAGAACATTCATTTTTACTAAAACCATTTTAAGTAGAGAGAAACTAGGTCATATGTCATGCCAGGCCCAAGACTTGAAATGAGATTGAACATAACTCATGAACCTTGTTTAATATTAATCAGTTAAAATTTTGGAGAATGAATCTCCTGCAACAGAATTTGTTAATGTGATTATTCCAGTGAAGAGAGTAAAAAGAGAATACTTCTTGGAAGATTGCTTGGGTGGACAATTAAGTGGTGGGCCTGGGTGTTAAAGGCAGTTTGAGGGTATTAAGACCAGAAGATGAAAAGGCTCTGCAAAAGGGTAGGGCTACCCAAATAAAAGATGGCAAGAAACTACAGACGAACTTTGTTAAAATCAATAACTTTGTCATTATCAGGAATAATGTCATTGAAATGATGATGCAATTATAATAACCATATGTGAATGTATTAGACATTTCTTTAGACCAGATTACCTAGAAGGTTACAGAATCATCTCTCAAAAGAACAAAGCAACAATAGGCAATGAAGAACTATTTTGTAGTGAATTTATGTTGATTTGAGTTACATCAACCTATGTTATATATACTCTGTTTTTTTCTACCCAAAATAGTAGAAAGCAAACACAGTAGTAATGCAATTTCTGGTGAGGAAAAAGAAAACAATGAATGAGGAATAAGAACCAAAGAAAAACTGGAAGGGGGTAAAAGAAAGAAAAGTATTTTTTCTCTTCAATACATTACATTTAATTTGCATAAATAGCACCAATTAAACAATAAAACAAATCATCTAAACATTGCTTCAAAAAATCCTTTCCAGGTACACTAGTCTCATTTAATCCTAACAATAACTTCAATTGTTTCTTCAGTTTTCAGAAAGATGAAAAAATGAGCAGAGATTAATGAGTTGGCCAGGCTCCTTGTTAATGAAGAGAATGAAAGAAAATGCTTGATCTCATTCATTTTTATGTCATAAAATTTATCCCATCTTTTTCAAAATCACAAAAAAATACTTCCTTCTAATATTAATGTTTATGCACATCACAGTGTATACAGGACACTTAGGTTTAGTGTGAAACAAAAAATTAAAAGAACACAAAAATCAGAGGCCAGGAAAGGCCATTTAGAAATCCAGCCCTTGTAAGGATTCTGTCATACATCCAGGTGTATGGCCCAGATGGCACAGGTATAAAACCTATGAAATGGGAAAAATGAGATTGTGAGTGCTATTATGACTGTTCTACATCTATAATACATTTATCCCAAGAGGCAGTTGTACAGCTGTTAACATATATGGGCTTGTATTTTCACTTGTACTTGCAAAGATATTTAAGATTTATGATGATGGGTATCTTTCTTCTATAAAGACTGCAAAATAAGGAAATTTACTAACGGTACAATCAGGTGATGTATTCACCAAGGATTATTACAGCAAGTGAATAAGTAAGATAGGGAGGCTTCTCTGTCCTAGGAGCCACTACAGAATTAAAAATAAAATTCTTCTTAGTTTATTCTGTTATTATGTTATCTTTCATGAACTATGCTGAAGAGTAAATTGAAAAATTGCAATTTCATTTTCAGAAGAAAGACACTTTTTATTATTATTTTTAAATTTCAAAATATTAAGGGAGTACAAATGTTTTTGTTACGTGGATGAATTGTGTAACGCTGAAGAGTTTTTAGTGTGTGCATCACCAGAGTAGTGTACATTGTACCCAAGAGGTATGTTTTATCCCTCACCCTACTTACACCCCCCTTCTTATTTCCCAATGCTCTTTACACCACTGTATGACTGTGTATCCCCATTGTTTAGCTCCCACTTATTAGTGAGAACATGTGTTTATTTTTCCATTTCTGAGATACTTCACTTAAGATAATGTTCTCCAGTTCTATCCAAGTTGCTATGAAAGATATTATTTGATTCTTTTTTGTGGCTGAGTAATACTCCGTGGTGTGTGTGTGTGTGTGTGTGTATGTATATGTGTGTGTTCACATATAGATATAAACACATTTTTCTTTATTTACTCAATTGATGGGTATCTAGGTTGATTCCATATCTTTGCAATTGTGAATTGTGCTGCAATAAACATTCAGGTACAGGTGTCTTTTTGATATAATGATTTCTTTTCTTCTAGGTAGATACCCAGTCATAAACATCCAACTTGTCATCATTCTTTAAACTCTAAAAAGTAAGGATTTTTCACCTGTAAAATGCAAACAGTGTTTTGCAGTGGTTAAATTGTAATATAGCTGTTGCTCAATTTTAGTTAAAAATTATTCCACCCATTTGCGTGGTTTTAAATAAATGTATGTTGAGAGTGGCCCTTAAAAGGTCTTCTTTAATAAGCATTGGGGGTAGTAGTTGTTCTTATTCTTGCTGTAACAAATAACCACAGACTTAGTGGCTTAAAGTAACTCACAGTTACTATCTTATAAAGATCAATAAAGTTCAAATAGGTTTCACTTGGTTGAAATCAAGGTGTTGGCAGGACTATGTTCTTCTGGAGTCTCTAGAGGGGAATTTGTTCCCTTCCCTTCTCCAGCTTCCAGCAGCCACCTGCATTTCTCAGCTCCTGGCTCCTTCCTCCATCTTTGAAGCCAACAATAGAGCATCTTCAGATCTCTTTTGGACTCTTCTGCCTCCCACTTTTAGTCATAAGGACCCTCGTGATTACAGCGGGCCCGCTGGATCATCCAGGACAATCTCCCCACCTCAGGTTGTTTAACTTAATCACACGTGCAAATTCTCTCTTGTCATGCAAGGTAATATATTCACATGTTCTAAAGATTAGAACGTGGACATCTTTGGAAGGCCATTATTCTGCCTACCACAGAGGATGAACACATTTTGCTTTCTTGTGAAAAGTTGATTTACCTGCACTTTCACCTTTATATTCTACCTGAAATTTTAGAATCTTGGAGTATAACTTCAATCTCAGTATCACAAGTTCAGTATTGAACTTCAAAACTTATGCAATGGTTAATGTATTAACAATGGTAAAAAATATTTGTTAGATCATACAAAACAATTCTCAACAAAGGGAGCAATGTGTTTGACTTTTAAAATGTCACGCTAGCCCTTTTTCCCATCACAATCACAGAGTTTGAATTCAGCAAGTGTTACGTAGAAAAGCCAGCGTTCTTAGAGAGATGCTTTTTCTGGTTTCTCATTTAGCAGCTCCAGTGATTATCAGGAAATAAATCAACTGTCAGTAGTCATAGACAGCTATTTAAATTTGAAGTTTGAAAATCTTAATTGGTGCATTAAAAGTTAAAAACCCCAGCCGGGTGCGGTGGCTCACGCCTGTAATCCTAGCACTCTGGGAGGCCGAGGCGGGCAGATTGCTTGAGGTCAGGAGTTCGAAACCAGCCTGAGCAAGAGCGAGACCTCGTCTCTACTATACAGAAAGAAATAAACTGGCCAACTAATATATATAGAAAAAATTAGCCAGGCATGGTGGCGCATGCCTGTAGTCCCAGCTACTTGGGAGGCTGAGGCAGGAGGATCGCTTGAGCCCAGGAGATTGAGGTTACTGTGAGCTAAGCTGATGCGAAGGCACTCACTCTGGCCTGAGCAGCAGAGTGAGACTCTGTATCAAAAAAAAAAAAAAAAAGTTAAAAACCCAAAGTCATGTTAGATATCTAAAGCTGCTTATGTGCATAAACTATAGCACAATATTCCACGGTTAAGAAAACATGACATTGTTTTCTGTACTAAATTAACTTAACGAGACTTTTATTCGGAAAAATAAGGAAATCTAAAATAAAAATCTTAGGTAAACATTGTAATACAGAGCAATTGTCTGATTGTCTACAGCAAATTCAAAACATGCATAATTATTAATAGTAAACAAACAAAAAAGCATGTCTGTTTTAGGCATTGTAATTATACATTAAAATTGTTCTTTAGATTCCCTGGCCTGAGAAGCTATAGTTGTTTAAATTCTACACAATTGACCTTAATATACTTTCATTTTTCTATAAATTTGAACCAAATATTTCATTTTCCAAGAGATGCGTTAAATATTGGAATCAGCTCATTTTTTGGACCTTTTTTTTATGGACTTCAAGATTATTATGACATGACTCTACAGCATAGAAGTCTGCAGGTTTTCTTCCCTTTCTTTAAAACTAGTCTCATTGAAGGACAACTAGTATAGATATGAGTTTTCAGTGCCATAGAGTTGTTAAGAAAGATCCTGACTATCCACTAGATAACACAGTTAGTTTTGGACTATGCAATTCCTAAATTCTAAAGTGTCCTTTAAAATCTATTAAAATATACCATTCCCTTTAGACTGGTACTAGTTAGTTTCAGTAAGTCACAGTTTTACAACTGATCCAATTAATGAGTGAGAAACTTACATTTAATAAAACTCTCCGTGTCTATATTTCCATGTCACTTTCAGATATCATACAAAAACCTATTTTATGAAACAAAGAGATTGTTATTTTAAATATTATTTCAATGTACTAAATAGTGAGATCTTGGAAGTCACCAGAACTTCATATTTTGTGAAACATTTTTTACAATATTGTTTAATCATATTTTAGTAAATGTGATTTCAAGCAGGTTTTTAAGTGGGAATGTGGATTTAGTGATGGAAGTAGCACATTTTTCCCCCATTGAACACATTTTTAGCAGAGGGAATTATTCATTTTGCAAAAATTCTTTTTGCATTCAACTTTTCCCTATAAACTAAAGATGTTTAAAAGTAGAATATTCCCATGCCAACTACTCAATTAAAAATGTGCAGGTTATCTATTTTTGGGATAATTTATGTCAATTTTTAAATCCTGGGTTAATTAAATCTGACCCCACATCCCAGCATGTTATTGGATATTTATTTAAGGAATGCAAATAAGTTTAAATCTAATCTTAATATTAACCACTGCTTTTGTAATTAAAAAGTAGAATCAACTAGGGGGAAAAAAGAAATGCATTTTTAAGCATATACACACACACACATGAAATGTTTGTGTGATAATCCATAATATGCCCTCCTACTAGTGTGGATAATTTAAAGCTGATGAATTGGAGTTGTCATTAGTTATCTATATAAAAGCAACTTTTTAGACTTTTTGGAAATGTCTTCCTGAATGCAAGCACTCATTAGATTTTTTATATTGCAATTAAAAATTATATGTTGATTGCAAAATACGAGCTTCACTTTCTCAGTGTTCTACAGTTACGAGAATATTGCCTCTGGTACTTATAGGGAGCGTATCTGTTCTATTCAGAAAAGTCAGAGAGCAGATGATTATCAGGCAAAGACTTGCAACCACTCTGCAAACATTCCCTGACTTTGCAATGTAATAGTTGAATATTTTATAAAATAATACATTGTTTTATAAAATGATTTAAAGCAGTTGCTTACCAATATATTTTATTCTATTTTAAAATATTAATTTGAATATATCCAATATCACATTTTAGTTTCATATTTTTACTTGTCCAGTGAATTTATGACACTCTTTATGTTTTAATCAGACACATGCTATCTTTTCAAATGAAACTTTTTAGCAACATTGTTTAATTTTAAAACACTCATTCCTAAAAATGAAAGTTTTAAAATATTATATATATCTTTATATAAATATATATAATAATGCTCTCACTAAATTCAGAATAGCCATTGAATATTGCAACACATTGGCTACCACCTTCTTGCTAAGTATGTGATATGAACCATGACATTACAATCTTAAAACTGTAACAAGAATGAGTTATGTTTGTACTATTTCCCATTCTCATTATATTCTTTGTCACACAATGAATTAATGTTGTGTCATTTTCTATTCTCATTACAATCTTTTCCTTATGAATGGGGTATCAGAATTTTAATGTCTTTTGTAATCTGTGAAATATAGTAGTATGTTTTGTTATACTACTATGACCTTGCTAATATTTTGCATTTTGATTGGTTAGTCCAAGCTATACTATACAGGATAAGGTTAGAGTGATTGGCTAATGAAATAATAATTTTTTTGGTTATTTAAATAAAATGAGTTTAAGAAACATTTTTAAAACTTTAATTTTTACATACTTAAAAAATGATAACCTTGGGATAACAGGCAAGTACATTTCTGTATAGAAACCACATGGTGACTTTTCCACATAAATTGAATGCAGTATAGAGAAATTATTTCGGATTATAAGAAAATATTGAAAAGATGTATTCCTGCAGATTTTATCACTCTTTTATTTACTCTTTTTCTGATTTGAATGCACGTAAACAGGCATAACAAAATGATTTCATTGTTTTGTTTATACCATCACCTACACCTTCTTGTTAGCCTGTGTGAAAAGTTGTACTGATGATAAATATTTTTTGTGCTGTGGGATTTGTTAGTTGGAAATTTAAAATCTTGTCTTATATTGCCTCAGGTTATAAAGTATTTCTGTATAATTTCTAATAACATTAAGAGAAATGATTTTGAGGTAAGTAAAGCCCAGGTTTCTATGATTTTTTAGCTCCTAATCTTCTCTTAGAGGGATATTTCTAATTGATATTGTCACATTTATATATGTGTCTCTTTTTATATTTGTACCTTCACTTAACCTAACCTTGTTTGGAAATAGGTCCTCACAGCATGGGAAAGACTTGATACTTAAGTGTGGGTGCTTTAAGAGGAAGGTATCTGACTGACATATAAATTGCTGTGTGCTACTGGGGTTTGAAAACAAAACATAAGTTACAGAGGAACAAATAAGGCAAATACATGGGCATGTAGAAGTGAAGATTGCAACTAATATGAAGTATCTGATTTGAGCATTAATTTGTAATGCATTTGTACAACTTTTGGGGAATAGGACTAGAAAAGTGGTAGGGACATAGCTGGATAAAAGAGTTGATAAATTTCCGGTTTAGTAAACTCTCTATGATGATCTCATGTTTAATGAGTACCCAGACCACTTTGAGGATGTAGGAAAATTCTCAGTATATTGCAGACACTAAGAAATGAATCCAAATTTTGTCTTAAGTCATTATAAAAACAAGTGCCTCATTGGCTTGTTCTGTTTCATTAAGTAGGATAGTAGTGATAGGATTTCATGGTGAAATGGCAAGTATCTAAGAGTACTATTGATTTCTAGATTCCTGATTTTTTAAAGTTGCTTATAAATCTTTTAAATAAATGGCTTCAATTCTTTTAATTATCTTTTTTTGATTTAAATGGACAAATCTATTTTTTGGAATTACATTTTACAACTCTATAATTGTTTCTTTTTCCTCATTCATATGGTCATTCAAAAAACATTCATGTGTGATTATTTCCACTGAGCATAGAACTATATACTGTAACTTCTGATGCATTTATCAATTTTATTAGTGAGGAAGAGTGATCTACTGCTCAAGAATTGAAACTAATATCTTTATGCCGTTTATATGCTCAGCAATTTCCAGTATTCATATAAGCGAAAACAAAGCTTTCCCAAAGACTTATTATTATGGCACTTGCAAAATGTAATATGAAAGAAAAAACACATTCAGAGACAAAAAAGTTCACTTTGTTCACAACCCACTCTAAACCTGCTGTGTCAAATCTGAGAATTTCCTTACCCTCTGTTAGAATAAAAGAACTTCATCATGCTAAACCATCTTTAAGTGTGCACTTCTTGCCAGTAAATCTTTTATTCAGCAAATCATTTATTCTCCAGAAGTAATGTTGATTTTTACAGCAATTACAAGTTTAAAGTTTGGCTTCACAGCTTTCAATGCCTTTTATTGTTTATAGTTGGAGTGCTGTAGTTTGCTGAATTTTGTTAGCGATAATACAGGTACCTTACTGGTCTATTTTTCCAACTTCAAAATATCTGTGGTATGCAATTTTTATTTTAAACTTTTGTACTGGCATTTGATTTTCCAATCACTGTTTATACTAAACATTTTAAAGTAACTTATGTCACTTCATTGTCTTCCTTTAAAACTGTAAGCGTTATAGGATTTATTACCACATTTCGCCATGTTCACTTTAGAATGGCTAAGTTTTTATTCATTTCCTTTTAAATTGACATTTCATTAAATACGTTTCTAGATTTTTCAGAGATCAACATTCCTGAAAAAAAATTGTCACAAACAATTTATTACAGTTTGCTGATGAAAAAAAAATTGGCTAATTTAAAAATCAAATCCATGTAGCAAATGGAGTAGTAAAGAGAAATTAAAGTATAATCATGGATGAATCAAGTCATACTCAGATCTTCATTAAAACATAATTTGCAGGATAACCTCAAGGTGCCTCACCAGTTATAGTAGCATCTAGGGATCAAGCTATTTAATAATAATACTTGTTCAAGTTGTCCTATATGATTAAGGGTGAACAAATTGTCATGCTATCTTGCCTAGTCTTCCTTAGGGCCAAATTTTGCTTTCTGGCTTGACCCCATGATTTTCATGAACTCTAATGGAAGTTGAAAATACACATCAGAGGTAAGAATTTATTTCCAAATGGAATGGAATAAAGAGAAAAAAAAGCATTGTATAGCTGCTGCCTTTTAGTTAAATAAATACATATGGTGGTCATCTAAAATCTAAAATTGACATGACTAAGCTTTGTCATTCTAGTTACATGCTTACAAATAGATGATATTTGCCATGATGTTTATTGTTCCTATTTTTCTGAAAGAAAAATGGCTAAAATTTCAAAGATTAACTTTAGTGGTCAAGGATTTAGTATATATACCACACGTTCACCATGGTCCATGATGAATATGTCTCATCAGATTAGAAAATGAAACATTTACTTTTGTTTATATGCTAAAATTTTTGAATCTTTTATTCATGCCAGCCTCACTTTTAATTTTTTTATACACAATAGCAAATTATTGCAACAACTATCTAAAGAAGGCACTATTAATTTTGTTCTTTTATAGATGAGGAAACTAAAGTATAAAAGGAAGTAGTGTAAATTTCCCAAGGGCACATAATAAGTGGGTAGTAGATACAGAATCTAAGCTCACATAATATGGCTGCAGAGCTCTTGTTCTTAACCACTAAACAACCTCTCTAAATCAAGAAGATGTGTCACTGTAAAGCTATTTTCCTGATTGTAGTATCAGCTGAAATAGCCCAGGTGCATTATTTCCCAGTTAAGGTGTCTGTGCCTTTAGGAATTAATTGACCACTACACCAAACTACATGTAATTCCCCAAACATGTTTAATGAAGATAATATTTTTGAAATATTTCCTAATATGTTTTCCCTTGTCAGCAATTTCACATCTTTTTCCTGCAGCCTTTTTCCCTTTAAAGCAAAAATGGGAGAATGTTACAAAAATAATAAAAAATAATACAAAGGAAGGGTGTAGAAAGCCCTTCTCTTTGTCTAAAGGGAGTGGGGGGGGGGAGAGAGAGAGAGAGAGAGAGAGAGAGAGAGAGAGAGAGAGAGAGAGAATGAATGAGAATTAGCAGGGCAATCAATTAGCCATGAATGTCTTGTCTTCTGACCCCTCTATTTGCTCAAGTGAAGTCTGTCAAACAAGGAGGATGTTGTTTTTCCAGAGCTATCTGGACCTCAAGATCATAGAATGAGAAAATTTCAAGCTGTCTGATTCAGTTCTTGTACCAATATGTGGATCTGAATCAGAGCAGAAATTGGGGCAGGGTGAGGTGGAGAGTATGAGAGAGGCTGACATTGCTTATTTCTCATGGCCTCCAAATGTCGTGAAAGATATTCAGAGGTTGTCATGGGATGCTATGGGAGTCTCAGTGAGTATCTGAGTATGTCAGCCAAGAGAAAGCCACCATGTGGGGACTTTGAGGTGGGCTCTCCAAAATTACTGGCCAAATGAAGACAGAGTTGAGTTTTATGGGGCTAAGCATGGGGAGGGGGGAACAGATGCATTCTCTAGGAGCCACACTCCTGCACATTCGCCCATACAGAGAGAATTCCCACAAGTTACAGCAGCTGGATGACGTCCAGAGATCAATCAAGAAAATGACGTCTCAAGTGGAGATCAGCAAGAGCCTGTAGAGAAGGACCACACAGAGGCAAGACACCCTTTCCCTTCCACAGTGAAATCACATGAGCTTTCCTGGTGCCATCTGGAGGCTACCAGAGGAGAAGCAAAGGAGAAAGGGAAGGATGAAGAAACCTTGAAATGTAACAGAGTTTCTCAAAAAAGACCCAGTTTATATCAGGGAATGGGGGCTTGATTAGAGCCTTGAATAATCATGTTTCAGTATTCTCTCTACTACTCAGTGAAAATGGTAGGGGAAAAAGGAGGTGTTCAGAGCAAAAACTTAAAAAGTTCATTAAAAACATCCTCGAAGTTACATTTTTATGTGTGTATTATATTAATAGTTATGGTGAGTAAATCTATTGCAACATATGCTATGATGCTCCCCATACCTTGCACATATTGGTGCCTGTTTCTTGGATGCTCGCCCTGCCCCATTATTTGCACCTTCCTTCACCTCTTACGATTCAGTCTAGGTGATCCTTTGCCTTGTGCAAGCCTTCCCAAAGCTTAGTTATTAAGCATGCCTAATTTGCATTCCTACAGAATTCTGAGTGGTCCTCAATCATTATGCTCTATTATTAAATATAATTTGTGTTCTTATCTGTTTTCTCCCACTAGCCTATGAATCTAAAGCAAGAAACCATGAACCTTGTTCATCCATGTGTCTCTACTCACCAGCGCAATACCAAGTAGAGCAAATACAGGCAAAGGAATTGGGATTTTCAAATATGGGACTGTGTGAGAAAGAAAAACATGCCTCCTTTTTTGCCATGATAGAGATCACACTTGATCTCTCTCTCTCTCTCTCTCTCTCTCTCTCTCTCTCTCTCTCTATATATATATATATATATATATATATATATATATATATATATAAACTTTTAAAAGTGTCCTAGGAATATTTATGTAGATCCCTAGATCCTCCTCAGGTCAGACAACATCACTGTATCTGACCTTGCTTTTATGGCATTAGGAATATCTGAACAAAAAGGAACACAGAGCATCAGAGTCTAACCACTGTATAGATGAGAAAATAAAAACAGCTTAAAAGATCACGCAGCAAAACACAATTCACTTTTCTGTGTTTCCCAAACACAATTCACTTTTCTGAATTCCCCACAGCATAGCTGAGAGAAAGAGAAACTCCTACCCCATAGTCCACACTTAGAATCCAGTGATAGTAGGTGCATAGTTTCATGTTGATTAATGTTTAATGTGAGGGACTCTCTCTGTCTTTAAAATATCAGTCGCTTTTTCTTTCTAAAGACAATAAATCTAGCAATCAAATTCTTTGGTGTTTATTTAACAAACCCTTGAGTAATTAAAGTACAATTATACTCTTTTGAGACTTAAAACTTGAAGTAGAGGTAGATATTTTTGGTTTATGTGTATTTGGATTGAATATAGAGCCTGGAGCACTGTTGAAAAAATTATCAAGCTTTAATAAACTTTACGCATGACTTGATTGCAATTGTACATCCAAAGAAAACAAATATAGTTCCTAATTAATTCACCTTAGAATAGCAACTATTTGTTTAAAATAAGCAGTTTAGTGAAAATTATAGATAACTGTTTATAGAATTTTGGGTGTGTAGCTCTGTTAAAATTTTAACTGTCATAAAGAGAATTCATTTTTAAAAATTTGTTTTTTGCAAATCCTGCACTATTTTTGGAGTTCTTCCAAAACTGTGTTCTTATTGTTCCATTTTTATTTTATTCTGTGATTTTACTGAAAGTCATTTTCAAAGAAAAAAATGATCAAATGAGAAAATTTTATTTTTTTATTCTTTATTCACATACTTTATCATGTATATTTCTTGTGCCCATATTTTTTGGGAGGAAATGCCCAATTTATCTCTATGCATGATTTTCTACCTTGATTATTTTCACATTTAATTGTGGACACAATCCCCTCTTAAATTAGATTTAACACTTTATGTAAATTCTGGTAATATTTAGTCACCTACATTATCTTGAATTTGTCATCCAGTCAATATATATCAAATAATTATCTACCATTAGGAAATACAAAGATGTATAACACACATTTCTGCTCTTAAGGGAGAGATCTAGTTTAAGACATAACATACACACATACACACATAACTATCAATACAAAGAATTATAATATATGGGTCAGTTGAATGCAAAATGAGGGGATTGGATAACATTATCCCTTAACTTTTTAAAGCTCTATAATCCTGGAACTGTGTCATCGAGTTAATGAACAAGTAGTGCCCTAGCTATTCTTAGTAGGGAATGATGATCATTCCAGACAATGTTCACTTAGAAACCTTGCTGTGGTAGGAGGTACTTAGAAACCCATGTTCTTGGCATTGGTATTTGGGCCAATACCTTATTATTCACTGGAGGCCTTACTTCTCTATTTTATGGCTTTCATTGAGCAGAGAAAGTTGTTTAATAGGTAAATAAAGAACAATGCAGATGACCAATTAGGCAGAGGAGATGCTTTGAATACATGTACAGTAGTATGAATATATGTGGATGATGATGGGATGATAAGAAAGTAGCCAGGGATGGCTGGAGTCAAGGTAAATGCTGAAAAACAGTGAAAATAAGGATGATAAGGGGATGAATCAAAGTATAAAGAATTTTGAATACAGGGTAAGGAGTTTGCTTTGCATCCAACGGACTGACATCTCTGGAATTTTGTAAGTATGCTTTGCAAATTGGGCAGTCTGGTATTTTGAGTATTTGTTCAGGAAAGAAATGGAGAAAATAACAAATATTTTGATAAAAGGAACATTCTGTCAGAAAACCACAAGGATCAAGGGAAGAATTAGAAGTTTGCAGGCAGCCTTTGGTATTTCAATCTGTGTGGTTTCTAGCCAACTCCCCTAATGAATGGGATGTGGCAGTGAAGAGGGATATGCTGAAAGCTTCTAGTTATTCATATTCTCTTTAATCTGGAACATTTGAAACGCACGTAAGTGATTGGTGTGGCAGCCCTCCCTGTGCATTTCAAATGTGTGAGTCACAATATTGGAGAGGAGGAAGCCAGCAAAGAATGTGGCAATGTGGTTTTATGATCTATCTGGCAAAAGTCTGTGATCAGCCTGTTGGAAAACCCACCTCTAGGCAATGAGGCACCGTTGGAGGTTTTGAGCAGGGAATGGACATGATCAAAGTTGTTTAATTTGACTTTTAAGGACTAAAATATTGGAAATGTGGAAACCAGTTGAAAAGTGACTGCAGGCATCCAAGTAAGAGGTGATAAAGGTCTGGACAAAGGAACAAAGCAATGAGATTGGAGAGGAAGGAACCAATACAGATAACTGCAGAGAAACAATGTATCTGGCTTGGCTGAATATAGGCATCATTACTCAATGGAGCTGGCTTATACTTTGAACAAAATAGACCTGGTGCACTTGAATCTTAAATCCAGTACACACAAGATGTATATAGCTTTGCGCAAGTCACTTAACCTTGCTGATCCCCATTTTCCTTATCTATCAAAAAGATGGGGGAGATATTAAAATACTGAATATTCATCCTGAAATACTATAAGCATTGGAGAGGATATACAACTTTACATATTTATAGATGACAGTTATCATCATTTTTTATTGTTATATATGGGGAAAAGATGGGTAAATGGGAGATGGGTGATGTTTTGCACCCCAGAAATTGAGAGACTTAAGATAACTATTGAAAGAAGTAGGAAGGCAAATGGTTGAATTCGTTCAAATATAGCTATTACATTGCATGCTAGTTTTCTTAGTTTATCTTTATTCGATAGCTAGCACAGCTTATACACAGACAAGTATATTTCTGAGTATGAATCTTATAGATTCCACCAAAAGAAAACAGGAAAAATGAACAGAATGGATAGTGGAGTACGGAAACACTTGACTAGACTCCACAGTAGAGAGGACTTCTGTTGTTAAATCAGCCTTCTAATTTTAGTGTAAAATCCATTAGGCTCCTTTGTATCTTATTCATATATTGAATGTTTAATGTGAATTTAGCTAAACATATAATGTGTTTCTATATTATACGGCATCAAATGACTTGCAAGAACTACCATTGAAATGCAAGTACTTTAGGAGCTGATCATTAGGTTCATGTAAGAAATGTATTTCAGAAGGCAGTTAATATGACTGTTAAATCTAACAACAAAAAGGTTACAGAAAACTATAACTGACCAAATAAAAAAAGTAGTCTGGAGTGTAGCTGTACCTTTTTTGGTTCAGGTATCAAAATATGACAGTTTTTAGAAGACATGTTAAATCTGTGACATAGTTTATGATTTTGCATACAGCTACCTTAGAAAAAAATTATTTCTTTAAAGAATTCTGTTGTGTAGAATTTTGTTCTTTTCATCTTGAGGACTAATGGGAATTTCTTCATGGCTTCTTTTAAGACATTTTATTGTGTGTAGTGAATTTTGTTAAAAGAGCAGGTTCTGAAAAGCTCTGACAGCCTCTTCAGCAAAAGATCCAGGATTGTCAGCCATTGATGCAAAGACCTGAATCTGCTTTGACACCCCAGAATAGGCTTCTGGCAATGTTATGTCTTTCTTTTAGATGTTTGGATAAATCACACAGCTCAGAAACTGCATCATACATTATGCCTAAGTCATAAACAAATGCTGCTGAGGTAAGGGTATTCCTTAGCCCACTGTACTTTGTTCAATGTTTTGAAACTATAGATGTGTCACTTGAACATATCAGTAAACAATTTCTTCAGGGTTTGAATATGCATTCAAAATGGCTTTTATGGTTCGTTTATTTGAATCACTTGAAGGAACTCAGCCTCACTACTAATTTCAAGCAGCCATATTTTCCTATCAGTAAAAAAGCAATGTAAACTATGTGTGAAAAAGAAATATCTGTGAAAAAAAATACGGTAGGCAAAATAATGTGTCCCTCCCACAATCTCCACATCTGCATCCTTATTTTCTATCATTTGTGAATATGTTAGGTTATATGGCAAGAAAGAATCGATGTAGCATATGGAATTAATCCTGCTAATCAGCTGACCTTAAAATAGGAAGATTATCCTGGATTATCTCACTGGGCTCGGGCTCGATGTGACTATAAGAGCCCTAAAATGTGGAAAAGGGAGGGAAAAGAGTTAGTGTCAGGGTGATACAATGTGAAAAAGACTAAGTTGGCTTTGAAAATGTAAGGAGGCCCTGACCCAAGGAAAACAGGCAGCCTCCAGAAGGTGAAAAGGCAAGAAAAACCATTCTCTCCCAGAACCCAAGCAAGTAAAACATAAGTCTCATTGGCTCCTTGATTTTAGCCCAGCAAGATCCATTCAGATGTCTAACCTCCAGAAATGTAAAATCATCAATATATATCATTTCAGTACTCTAAGTTGTGGTAATTTGTTAGAGCAGCAGTAAGAAACTCATTAAGGCTATTTTAAAAATAAGATTTATACATGCCCGAATAACAAGGAAACTTCTGAATTTTTCTGAAATTTTAATTAATTAGAAACAAAGTTAAAAATTTTCATAAAATTACAATATTTACTGTTAGCCTTATACAAAACTTTGCATTTTAAACAAGATTTAGCATTCTTCAACTTTTCCTTCTCATAAATTTAAGTCTCAGCTTTTTAAAAATATACAAGATCTTCTTTTTTTTTTTAAACAAAAAACATTTTGGGATTAGTTTCATAAAATCTCACCTCTAGTCTGTTTTTCCAGCAAAAATTTTAGTAACTGATGATAGTTTAAAATTATCATATATTATCTTATGATTTATTTTTTGTTTTGGAATGCATTTTCAACAAATTAGTATATTTTTGAAACAAAATAGAAAATTAATGTACTAAGTGTGCTTTGGTAGATACCTCACTGGATTGTACATAGACAGTTTCTATTGATAAATATGTATCAATAACATCTTGGGAGCTATAGAAAAATTCTCTCTCTCTCAATACCATTGCATAACTGTCACCCAGGAATATTGGAGGGAAGTCAGAAAAATATGGCACACTAGAATTGTAGTCTACAAAAAATAAGTATAAGATGTTTTAGATTGGCTACCTTCAAACATGTTTTCCTACTGTAATTGATGAAACTAGAGAATCTTCTAAATTTAAAATAATAATTTTTACATATTTGCTATGTTGCATTATTATAAAATCAGAAGTTACTCCTGTTTTAAAAACTTTTACTATGAAAAATTTCAAACATATACAAAAAGAAATAAAATAGTGTAATGCACCCTTATGTACTACCTAGCTTTAACAATTATTAACTCATGGCCAATCTTGTTCTATCTATCCTTCACTTGTTTTCTCCTCAGACATAATTTGTTTAAACAAATTCCACTTTAATATAAACTCATTCATATATATTTTAGTATACAGAACTAAATTAAAAGGATTCTTTGTTTTACTATAAATACATTACCATTATCATATCTTTAAAAGTATCTTAATATCATCAAATATCCAGATAATACTCAAATTTCTATTTTTCTCATAATGTCATATTTTTTGGAACATGTTATTTTAATCAGAATCCAAATAAAGTACACACATTACAAATGATTGATATGTGTCTTAAGTATCTTTTAATCTATAGCTTTCCCCCCATCTCTTTCTTTTGTCTTATAATTTATTTGTTGAAGAAACCAGGTTGTGTATCCTGTAGCATCTTCCTCTGTCTGGATTTTGCAGATTGCATTTCCATGATGTGGTTAGAGATGTTCTTCTGTCCTCTGTATTTCTCGTATAGTGATAATTAGATCTGCAGGCCTGATAAATTCAGGTTCAGTAGGCTGACTGCCATGTTGGCAGAATGCATTTTACTTTTCACTCTTGCTTTTAAATGAACAGCGCAGCTCACATGACCCAGGAAATTTTTCAATATTTTGATTTTCTCATTCTGAAGTCTCTTCTGATGCCATTCGTGACTAGACTAGAAAATATCTTCTTTAGAATAATGGAAAATATCACTTTGAGGGAGAGAAAGCTTACTTTTTAAAGAAATCATGACTTTGCTTAAATGGTAGGTGAAAATTATTAAAATAATAAAAGAAAGTCTAAATATAAGATTGTTCTTAGTTCAGAAGACTTCATCCCTGTCCAAGCTGAGATGGAAGGAATAGAAAGACCATATATACAAGGAAAGATTATACAGAGAGCAATAGGTGGTGTTATTAATAACAACAATTAATATTTATTTAGTGTTTACTATGTGCTGGCCACTGTTCTAGGTTCTGTATCTATATTATCTTATTAAATATTCAGAACAATCTCATTTTACAAAAGAAGAATCTGAGGAAGGTTAAATAACTTGCCCAAGGTCCTTTGGTGAGTGAAAGTAGAGCCAGGATTCAAAGTCAGAAATGGTGGTGCCAACTTGTTCTCTTAATCGCTTAGCAAAACTGTCCTCCACAACATACATGTGAAAGGAAGACTTACCTGTGTATCTAATTAAAAGCTGCATTGTTTTTATTCTGCCTTTATGGATGTTGCCTATTAGTTTTATGCCTGAGTCTTGTTGCTTTTCATTAAACTATAGTGTAAACCCAATTCATTCCGGTACATATGTTATATTTGCTTTTTATTCCACACAGAGTCCAGAAAAGGGGCCTCCATTAATGCATCTTGGACTATGAAAAAAGAAAAGATACATATTTTATGTGCTAGTAACATAAAATAGCTCATATTGTTGCAGATATTTATGTAGAAATCTATCTTTTGATGTTTATTTTGTTTCTTCTATTCCTATACAGTCTAATACATTTTAGTTACTCAAGTAGTGGCAAAAATACATTTTCATTGCTTATTTTCTATTTGCTAATTTTTTAATTGTACAATTAGGCAGAAGGATTAACATACATAACTTCACAAATTGGATGCACATTATATGATTAGACTCTCTTATAATTTGTTTTCAAGTTATAACATGTACAAGTCCATGGACTGAGAGGATTCCTTAATGCAAAAGGTAGAATAAAGATGAATGAAAATTAACATTGGCTTTAGACTGGAAGTATATTCCTCTTGTTATAACATCCATATTAATAGTACATACATACATATGCTGGACTGCATAGATCTCCTGTCTCTTGAGAGACATCATTGCATGTTAGAAAAACTATAGGCTTTGGAATCAAATTGTCTTGAATCTGAAGCTCTTTTCAGACTCTTGCCATATATGTGATTAGTGTGTGTAACCTCTGCACCTCACTTTTCCTACCATAAAATGGGCATTAAGTGAGTATTAAGTGAGCATTCATAATATGTGGGTAAAGTACTCAATTCATAGTGAAAGTCAGCAAAATTTAATTTTCATATTATAATGAATATATTCTGCCTTAACATTTCACTTTATATACTCTGCTTGTAGATTTCCTTCTCCTTCCTCCAAATGGCTACACTTCAAAGATAATATTGAAATATAAAATTTAGAAAAACCAAGACTACCCTCCATTCCCCAAATGTGTAAGACTTAACGCAACTGAATATTGAGTAGTCATTCTCAGTGAACATAGCAATCAGAGGAAAATAGCACAGAGTTTTTAGTTAAGTTTTAAATCTTAATGCAATCAATTTCTATGTTTGTAACCTTAATTTATATAAACTCACCAAGCATTGGTTTCTATATCTGTAAAATGAGGCCCATACTAGTTGTATTATTAAAATAAAACTAAGTTATTAGAATTAAAAAATCTACCAAAATATAATGGCTTAAAGATACAGTTTATTGCACAGTTCTGAGGTGAATGATCTAGGGCATTGAGACAACTGTGCTTCATGGGGTCATTCAGGGACCTCAGCTTCTCCCATCAAGTTATTCTGCCACTCCTTAGTATGATATTGTCATATGCGTAGTAGTAGCTGGGTGGCTTCCATGTCTGAGCTCCTGTGAGAAGAAAAAGGAAAGATATTGTGAAGGATGCAAATCCTATGTTCTCAAACCAAGTCTGAGGTTGTACACATCATGTTTGCTCAAAGTCCCTTTGCAAGAACTTCATCACATGGCCATATCTAACTGCAGGAGAGTCTAGGAAATATAGTCTAGCTGGGAAGACATTTAATTGGAAAGAAGTGGCTAAGGATTTTTGTGTTTACTAGCAGTCTCTGCCATTTTTGCCTCATAGGATTACTGTGATAATTAAATGATATCATCTATAAGAATTACTGGTACAGTGCTTTGCACATTGCAACTACTGAAAAGTGTTAGTTGGGCTACATGTCTGTTGTGTGATTTGAACATCCTATCATCTAAAGCTTAAGGGATCAAAGGATAAAGTTAGCGGTGACTGATGAATTTAAGGATATATTTAATGAGTAAATTGATGAAAATATCTGAGAACTAGAGCTATTTTGGATTCAATGAAGAATAAGCTTTTATATATGAACTGAAAAATTTACTAGATATTTCATGTTACTTTAGTAAACTTCCTAACAATTTAGGTGAGTTAAGTAAGATAATCTGTTTTGACATAAGGTAAACAAGAGGAAGAGATGTTGGCCAAAGTTCATACAGTAGTAATGTTGAAACAAGAATGGAGCAAGATTTTGAATACAGGTATTTTAACTCCTGAATTTTCTACCAGAAATTGTTCTGTTTCAAGGATGGGGGAAAAAATCAAGACAGAGTAAGAAAGAAATTTGATTGACAGTATACTTAATCATATTTGGGTACCTTGGATAGTGAGTCACATTCATGAAAAAAGAATTCTTGAAAAGTGAAACAAAGGGATTATTTCCTATATATGATATCACTGCCACTGGTGGAAAAAAAGTAATTGTTAGAAACTTAACTACAGAGGTTTTCTTGGTATTATGTTTTGTTTTATTTATGGATTGTTTTAATTAAGTATCTAAAAACCTATTTTGTCTCTTGTTCCAGGATGATCTCCTGTTTCATAAATTATAATCTTGTCTATAATATTTTCTGAATGGTGGAGAATATATGAAAAAAAATTTCCTGTAAACAGAAGGATATTCATCTAACCAATTAATCAAAAGGTGTTAGTGAACATCAGAGACTGCCAGAAATTAAAAAATTATGTATAAGAAAATAGTAAGGCAAAAAAAGAGTTAGGATGATGGGAAATGCAATTAACTGTGAAAGTAAGCAATTGAAAATGTTTTATTTTTGAAGAATCAGTCACATATATTTTTTCAAATATTTGTGCGTGTGTGTGTGTGTGTGTGTATACACCACCCAACACACTCTACATACAAGTTTTGTTGCTTTGTATGCACTCTTAAAAGGCCAACAGGGCTTAAGATGATGAGCTTTGAATATTGGCTAAGATTTGTATAGAACAGAAGAAATGGTAATGACATTTCAGGTAGAAGGAATAGCATAAAGATGAGAAGGTCGTCATGTAATAATGCTGGTCTGATACTGAGGAGAATTTATTTTGATGAAAAATTGGGAATCAGGGCATATGTTTCAGGGCATGGATTTTTGGAGTCAGGCAAGTTTAATTCCTGTGTAATCTTAATAATTATGTAATCTTATATAATTTTATTATCAAGTGTTAGTTTATCTTTAAAAATGGGGATAATAAAAAAAATTAAATGATATAATGTGAGTGAAGCATTTAGCAAAACCCCTGCTCTATAGTAAACATCAAATAGTAATAACAGTAATAGAGATGACATAGTATATAGACATATTTTTAAACTGAGGCACTAGTAATCTCTGATTTTCTGAGTAATCAAATGAGGCATGTACACATACAACACATGCACATTTAAGAAAGATTTGTCTGGTGCATGGCTGCCATATAGGTTGGTGAGATAGTGTCCACTAGGAAAATACTAGACTAACCAATGTGTTAGTCTCCATACACTCTTTCTTCCTCTCAATTTCCTGCCATTATCTCTTAAAATTTTGCAATGTATTACTGCTTATCCAGTGAAAGTTTTGAATATTTTTTGCTAAACCCTCTGGTTTTATTTATACTAAGACTTCTCATTGCTTCTGGAGGTTTCTGTTGATATGGTCCATTGTTTTCTTGGGTGTTGTTCAGCTTAACCTCCCTACCTTACATTTGCTGATCCACTCAGCAAAGATGGCCAGTCTTCCAGTTTGTCCTGCCAGAAGACTAAGCCCCTAAAACACATTTCAAGTAAAGTTGCTGTGACTGGACTAGATGCCCCTGGGCAGTTCTCTAACTCCTACCTCCTCTTCTGACCTTGTGCTTTTAGATGGAGAAAGAGAAACCATGATTTTCTCTTATGCTTTCTGAGAGGACTGAGCTGGAGTAGAGGTGGATCTGATTTTCCTTCCACTCATGATATACCATGGTAGCTTCTCACTTCATAACCAGACACCAGTGTCTATAATTATTACATCTTCTAAACTTTCAGGGACATTTTCCTGCTCTCCCAAGGTCCATAGCAACTGTAGCACCACAATGGGGCAGCAGATTTTCAAGTTCAAAGAGCATCCAGCCAAAGAGCTCCCATTTTTGTACAAAGCCCTCATCTCTATGAGTGATTATCTTGAAATCTTCTCCAATGTGGTGTGGTGAGTGTCACCTCTTCTCTTCCAGAGGAAGGGGTGAATAAATCTTCTTACCCCAAAACACTACACTTTTTACACTGCAGAGTATGACTAATCTTTCTTCTCTTGTCTGTTCTTACTTGCCAGTGAAGTTGGGGTTGGGTAGCTGCTGGTGGTTATAACATCTGTTCTGCCTCTTTCCTAGTTAGCCTTGGTGGATTTGTTGGAGAAATTAGGCCTTTAAGTTTCTTATCCATCTGAGTTTGGGGGAGAAATGACCAATTATTGCACATACAAAAATTCTCTCTCAATATTCTATTCAAATATTATCAAATTTAATATTTAGCTCTATTTCATAAGGTAGATATGGTTGTTGCTCTAGTGTTAGAGAAACTGGGGTCTCTTGAAGGTAGAAGAACATGACACATGTTACACAGTGGGGGATAGTTGGTTTTGCTAGGGCAAGGAATTACATCTGTCATTCTTTAAAACCACTTTTACATTTACACTATGGTATTTTAGTTCAACAAGTAAATCTGTTCAGTTCCTATAGTTTTAATTTTTTAGGACAAATGTATAGAATTGAAGAATTATATTCAGTAGGCCTATGATTTAATCAGATTCAGTTAAAATACAAGACATAAATCTTGAATTATTAGTATTACACAAGTAAACAAGCACCATCTGATAGATTCCCACTTATATATTATTTATAGACTCAATTTTAAAGAGAGTAGCAATGCCCATAAAACAGAAAAAGCAAATAACCGTGTGTAGAGAGAGAAGTGAATCTGCCTTTCTATATTTGATAAGTTAGGGCTGAGTTGTTACTATCTGTCAACTGAGCTCTTTGGGTTTAAGAAATAAAACTGATCATCTTATTATAAATTCTTGGAAATAAACATCCACTTAAAAAATAATTTTTTCAGTTGGCCCCATACTTGACATTTCTCTACTAGAAAAAAATAAAGGTAGGCATTAGCAAAACAAGAGAAAGAAAAATGGTGTCAGTATATTAGCATTTCTCCCCAAACTCAAATGAGTTAAGTATGACTCTTTATATAAGACATTTAGCAATATTTCACAAACACGTTAATTCTGGCTTGTTATTGCATTGTTATGTCATGCAAATGACACCATTATTTCAAGATTCCTGGTGTTTTGATCTGTAGAAGTAGTTCAAGAAGAAATCTCAGCTCCACAAGGGAATTAATGGATGTGGAACACAGGAACTACCCACATTAGGCTGCCAGTCAGCATCAGAGCAGTTTGCCTGTGACACGGGTACAGTGTGGTTGACAACAGACTCTTAGAGTTCATGTGACAAGCTTGAGGATCAAACACTGGCTTCTTGGCTAGACTAACATTGCTTTGCAAATGACAAAAAAATTACAATTGAGGGATGTGTAGATAGAAATTAGATAGAGAGATGAATGGACAGTAGATAGATATGTAGATAGAAAATTACTTTGTGAGTATGTTTATACTGAGCATAAATGTATTTGTAACATCTTATAAAGAACTATCAAACCAGCAAATGTTCAGCATCCTTAATGAATACAAAGAAATATACGACCTTCAATGAGCTTATGTAGATGGGAGATAATATGTGAATATAGCAAATGTCAAATGCTAAAGTATTTACCGTTTTAGGACAAAAATTGGGCTTCAGTCACAAGAGTGCACACAAACACATTTATTGAGACTAATTCAGGAGTATGATAACTATTCTTTCTATCTATTCTGTCTCTCGAATCTTTCAATCTTTTTATTTCATTGTGGAAACAGACCATGTGTTAACAATAGTTGGGAGGTTTAGTTTTCTCTTCTGAATAATTCTTTCTTGAAAAAGAGCCCTTGCTTTCAGTAAGATTTATCAGGTTAAAAAAAGGTTTTGATTTAATATTTGAAGATGGAGTTAACCTCCTGCTGTGCTTTAAGCATTTGAAAACCTGCTGCAAAGTGGCATTTCAAAGACAGCTTAATATTAAATTCAGTTTGCAATATTCATATCTAATTGTTATAGGATGCGTTGTTCTGTTAATAAGTAGCAGAATAACAATGTTATTATGCTCAGATTTCACAGGCATTTTTAGACCTTTGTTAAAGGACACTGTTCTTGCAAAGGTGTTGAGAAACATTTATACAAGTATGAACTCCTACAGTTCCAAAAATATGGGTTGTCATTTTTTATTAAGCTTATATATTCTTGAATTGGTTCTGTTCTTTCTTATTCAAAAAAAGTCTAGCTTTAAGCTCAAATCTACTGTATTATAATATAAAAATACCAATAAAGATAATTTAATACATGCAAAAAATATGCCATCTCTTCTATAACAGAATAAAAAAACCTACTGAAGTGTAGGTATTATAAAAAGTTGATTTTTTTTAGTGGAATGATTTTTTTGATAGACATTTTTTTCTTTCCATGTCATCTTTTCTGTATGTTCAGAGTATTTTTTACCCCCATACAACTAAAAAATAAAAGTCTTAGGTTAGAATGCTATTTTTGTCTGGAGAAGAAAAAAATGATTGTGCATACACTCATTATTAATCATTAATAGCATGACAGAAAAGTTGACTGCAGTGGGAAAAATCAAGTCAGTTTTATTATTCATTAAGACATTCCTGAAGGAGCTAACTTTCATAGAAAGAATAGACAATAGAATTATAATATTTCACAGTTATGATGTGAAATATGACCATGTGCTAAACTGCTTTGCCTTTTTATAATCAGATTTTTCCAATGATTTATGCTAATTTAAATGATATTATTACCATTTATCATCATCACCATTTAGAATTTGTTATTTCATTTTTTGTATCACAGAAATGTTATTAAATTTACCTTTTCAGAAGAAAGAACTTATCCCAACACAAGATTTAAAAATATATTACCTATTATCATAATCATTAAAAATTATTTTAAATGACATCTTATGAGTGTCCCACATTTGATCTGGGCATAGTTTCAATTTAGACTCAAGAGTCTTTGACCATAACCTTGGCTTCCATAATGATTATTTTTCTATGATATTGGCATAGATGTATAATTAATCTTCAATTGAATTACATTCATAGTTTGTGTTAATTTTAGCTTAGGTTTACCAAATAGGCATCTGAAGAAGTTGTTTGCTCCTAGCCTTACAGTAAAATAACAATGCATTTTTTTCAGTTTATAAAATAAAAGGAAATCTCAATGACTGCTTGATAATAGAAGTCATATATTTTAATTTTTATAATTTTTTCTATAGATAAGGTTAGCTCCTAGTTAAATGAAGAGGTAAAAATCATCCAGTATATTTTTCTTCATGTTGTAATTTTTCAAATTTCTAATATCTCTGTACCATTACCACTTTTCTTCCTTCTCTGCTCTATTAGCAAGATAAATATTCAACCTATTCATCCATTCTTCTTTGAGACTAAGGCCTTCACCTATGCCTTCTCTCATATTCCTTCAGACTCCTTTTCCTGACAAGTAGTACATTGCTCTTGGTTCATTTGTTCCCTTAACCTCCTATTTTCTCTCCTTTCCTTTCTGGCCAAATCAGTTGAAAATTCAGTCTGCATTCATTGCCTCTCTTTCTTTTACTTTTGTTCTTTAACTCACTGCAATCTGACTCCTCTTCCTATTGCTCTGTAATAGAGAACGAATTGTTTCTACTTTCCATCATATATTTCTAAGAGTAGGTATAAAATATAATCACTTTGGTTACTAAGGCAACAAAACAGTTGTGATATCAGGCACAGAGGTCTAGGAGCCTATAAGAATGGGGCAGTGGGAATGGCAAGAGGTAGAGAACTCAGGGAGATATTCAGAAGACAGGATTGCAATACTGACTTACCCTGGCAACCATGTAATTCCATATAAATCTATAAAACACTCAGCTTTAAAACAAGATATGAGTAACTATACTATTTTCCTCCCAGGTTAGGACTATGTGGTAATATATGAAAAAGCAGTTTGAAATTAAATTGTACCACCTAGTGTAAAGTGATAAGTAGGCTTCAGACTGGGAAGATATAGAACTTTTAAATTCATTCCTTCTTTCTATCTTTAACAAAATAGAACCACCACCAACAAGAAACCATCTTGCTACTACAGAATGGAAATGATTTTTAAAGCCAGAGCACAGAACCATTGTTTTATAGCTTATATAATTAATGTAGGCTATAAATCCCAACTTTATATTAGAAGTACTACATAAGTAAACCCAGCCCATATTTCTTTTTAACATACATTCATTTCAGATAGCAAGAAAAAAATAATTTCTTTTATAAGTCCTGAGAATTTAATTTGAATTTGAGAATTAGTTTAGTTCTATACAGCACATGGGTTACTCATAAAATTAACACTTGTCTTTAAATAATATTTTGCTCCTAACAAAAGAATTAACAGATTTTCATTAGCAACCCACATTATATAAATTATACTATATATAATCTTTGCTAATTTCTCAACTATTCCGATAGCTTTTTCTCTGGCTTTATTTTTCTTCATCACTAATTAAAAATGTGTTCAGTGTTTATTTTGCTCCAAATGCTGTGCTTGTGCTATAGATACAAATGGAAATTAGAGGCATTCTCAATCCTTGCCTTCAAAGGGTTACTGGCCTAGAAGTGACTCCTCTCTGCCTCATGGTTTTGCACGGGTTGTTCTGTCTAGAAAGCTCCCCAGCTGCCCCTTCCTCTCTGGGTATCCTTAACACACTCTCAGAGCAGCTTGTACTTTTCATTTTAGCATTATTACAATCAGAATTAAATAATTAATCATGTCCTCATTTATTTAACAGCTGTATCTCCTATTCTATTGCAAACACCATAACAGCAAATCTTGTTTACCCAGAGCCTAGCACAGTGCCTAGTATATAGTATTTTTTCAGAAATGTTTGTGGAATATATTAATGAATGAATGAATGATGTAGTTGCCCAGAGAGAGCAGGTAGAGCAAGAAAAGAAGACAGAGGTTCACCAATATTTCTAAGTGGCAAGGGGAAAAAGAGGAGGTAGAGATTACCTTTATTTTATGAAAAATCCTTAGAATCTCCATTAAAAAAATAACAGTAATGTTATTAACTTCAAAGTTAGAATTAAGATGGCAATAGTGTGTTAAATGTGGTAAACCACAACCTCAAAGAGATCTTCCCTGACCCCCTTGAATCTCTTACCTTCAGATCCTATTTAATTTATCTTAACTACTTACCAATTCTTTTATATAGTTGCACCCATCCACTCACCTGTGCATATGTTTGGATGTATTATTTTCACAAACTTTATTTTTATAATACTAAAAATTTTACAATTTGCTTGTGGTCTCTCTCTTTCTCTCTCTCCCATAAGAATGTTAGTTTCAGGAGTCCAGAAACTTTGGCTATTTTTATTTTATTTTTGTCATCTACACTGTCTAGAAGAATACTTAGCACATGAGAGCAAGTCAAGATATTTTGTGGAATGATTCTATATAGATAGTTTACCAGATTTAGAAACTTTAAGAGCATTGATGACCTTAGGGAGTTTCCCAGAGATGTAGTAGTCAGAGCCGTGCTTCTATTTAAGTGCAATTGAGCTAATTTGTAGCATTTAACCTTGCACCCAACTTTCCATTCTTTAACTCACTCCAGTCACGCGGTTGAGATTAAAGTTTAGGATCTCTGGGAGACATACTTGTGATGAGACCAATGTAACAAGTTGTCTGTCTCCTCCCCACTGGACACATTTACACAATGTACAACGATGATACAGGGAAGGAAAACTGCATGAAACACGCCTGTTTAGGAAGAGAAGAATGGAAGACAAACAGCAGTCTTAAGTCTATAGCAAATTTGAAATCCATGTGGGCAAGAGTCCACTGTGTGGACCCAGGCTGGAGGGGCACAAAGGGTGTACCCTGATTAAGACACAATCCTACTCTCTCAGGATGATTTACTTTGTCCAGTTTTCTCCGCGGTTTCTGGCTCCACCTGCCAGAAATTCTTCTTTTTCTATTGTCCTCTTAGACTAAACAAGAAAAGACATTGGAGAATATGCTCTGTCTGATGAACAGATTTCTCAGGCAACTTCCTGCTCAAGGAAGGTTGGGGGATTGAGCAGTCACAGAATTTTTAGTCCAAGCTCAGAATCTCTTTAGCAGTACAGCTCTCTCAAAAAATTGATTTCAGTTAGTTCCATAAGCCAGTAACCACAGCTAGGGACATGTCTTTTTTGAATAGTTCATAGATCGGTTACATTTCTTTGCCTTTTCATCTTCCTACTTCTCTGTTAAGTTGAAGAAAGATACACTAGGGTCCCAGCCTTTTTGGCAGCAGGGACCGGTTTCATGGAAGACAAGTTTTCCACGGGGTTGGCAGGTGGGGGGCATGGAGCTCAGGAGGGGTTGCAAGCATAGGGAATGGCTATAAATACAGATGAAGCTTCCTTGGCTCCTCACATCCTGCTGTGCGCCTCCCACCCTCTTCCTAAGTTTAACAGAAGACAAATTTTCCACCGACATGGGGGTCTGGGAAGGGGCAGCTGCCAGGCTTTCCCACCCAGTCCTTAATAGGCTGGCCAGGGACTGGCACCGCGGTCTTCCTCCAGTAGGGTTGGGGACCACAGCTCTCGGGTTATCCAGCTTCTGTGGGAAACCTATACCTTAACCTGATCTTTCCTGAGTCATGCTAAACTGTTAAGGGGTTTAAACAGTGAGTGTAAAGGTCATCTTTAGTCTGATCTTTTTCACAAAACCAAGTTTTAATCAAGGTTTGTTGTACAAACGTGACCAATTCTAAAATTGTAAGTCTCTGAATTTTGGAAATATCTTCATTACCTTTCATTTCTGTTTTCAATGTACTTTTTCCTGACTGCACATCTTCTTCTAATATCATGCCAGATGCAGCCATTTGCACAAAAAGCACAGTTAGCCTGTTTTCTAACTTTTTACCCTAACGTTATAAGTTCGTAAATGCACATACTATTTCACAAATTGAAGCAGGTAACAATTTTACCAAATATTTTGCCATTTTTCCAAATTCCAATATCTACTGTCTTACTGCCTCAACCCAATAGCTAAACCAATGCCACATATTTTAAATTTTTGTTATGGTAACAATCCATTCTGGTGTAGTTCTATATCAGTGAGGATAAGCTAGGTTATGCTTCAATAGCAAATAATCCCTGCACATCTTCTTCTGCACATGCACATCTTCTTCTAATATTATGCCAGATGCAGCCATTTGCACAAAAAGCACAGTCTGTTTTCTAACTTTTTATCCTAAGGCTATAAATTCGTAAATGCACATACTACTTCACAAATTGAAGCAGGTAAGTTTTACCAAATATTTTGCCATTTTTCCAAATTCCAATATCTACTCCCTTACTGCCTCAACCCAATATCTAAACCAATGCCACATATTTTAAATTTTTGTTATGGTAACACTCCATTCTGGTGTAGTTCTATATCAGTGAGAATAAGCTAGGTTATGCTTCAATAGCAAACAATCCCTAAATATCAGCAGCTAATCCCTCAAATTAGATTACCATCTCATAGAAAGCTGAGGACCAGGGCCACAACTATCTAGTCACTCCTTGTAGCAATTCTTGCTGCATCAGTCTTGTAGTTATTCCATCTCAACATTTCAAAGCAGGGAAAGCACACCTTATGTTTACTGCTCTGAGGCTTCCATGTTTATGTAGGAGTGAAGGAAATTGCTCCTCTTTCTCAGGGTTGCAAGCCAAACTTAGAAGTGCAAGAGAGTCAATGAGCTTTGCACATACCTTTGACTCACAGGAGCAAGTGGATTAATTTGCCCTCCGTTTCTTCTCCTAGGCAACTGGGCCTGACTTGTAGTATTTTTTGGTTCTTAGCGGAAGTTCCTACAAGATTGAGCAGTGCAAATATTTAAGCAAGATTTAAAAATCGGTGAAAAAAATGAGTGAAATATTATCCAACTGGAGTACAAAGCATACTTTCTTATATTTTCATTATGGATTTAGTATTTGTAAGAACTGAAAAATTTCTTAGTGTGAAATCTTTGCACATTGAACCTTCCAATCTAAAGCTAATCAAAAAGCATTAGTATCACTAGGAAATCAGTGATATGTCTTATTTATTGAAAATCATGTAAAATGTTTCACCATTATTTAAATTTTTCTTATTATTTCTATATTTGTTAAGCATCCTTGGTAAGAACAGAAAATATTTCCAAAAAATGTAGGGAGACAATTTTACTAGTATATTCAGCCTGATTATGTATTTTTTGTAAGTTTTCACTGACTCACTAAAATATACTTGATTTTTAAAAGTAGAAACATGGCCCAATTAATTTCTCAATTAATTCATTTGTTCTATAAAGCTTTGATTTTTTCTAAAGATTTTATGTAGGACAGTTAGAAAGAAAATCTCTGCACTCAAGATGGATAATTATTTGTTCACTAATTCTTCTAAATATAAAGCTGTAGTAATAGCAGGAAAATTATAAAATTATTATTAACATAGTTATCTATGAAACCAAACTACCCTTTGGCTGGATGACTATGAAGTTATAGAATATCTTTTGAGTGTCTTCTAACAATAAATCTTGATTTTCACTAAAAGTTTTATAATCATAATAATTTAATTTTCATAGAATATGTAGTTACTTGTTCTCTATAAACCAGGTGCCATTTAAAATAAATGAATTATCACTTCTGTCTATTTCTAAAGTGAATATAAAACAAAATTAATTCAAAGACAGGGGAAAGCATGAAAATTGCTGTAAAATGTTGAGAACATTGGACTTTATATGATGTAACACTAGAACAACCAGGACACTGTCCAATCCAGAGGATATATGCATTCATGTAGGATTTGAATTTCATGCAAGATACTAACTTTGGTGAACACTTGGGATTATAGGTTTTTAGGTCTTGTGGAAGATGGGATTTAGTTTGGTTTTGTGGTTTGAAATGAATAATTTCCATTCAAGGAAATTGCAATGCCTTCTTCATAGTGTAAAGCTATTTATGTATACTTGTAGGATGAGAATGGATAATGTAGAGATTTTAAACATATTTTTCTGCATGTGTGAGTTTTAGACATTATCTTGGTTTCCATTAACAATTTTATGTTATGTGTGCTGCAAAAATAATTTTTAGTGCATGCCATTAAATTTTCTTTGTAAATTTGTTGAGTTATATAAATCTAATACATTTGCATATGACATGGAATTTACATTTGATTTACTTACTTTCATGTTGCAGATATAAATCTAACAATTAATAAACTTATGGTCTTCATTTTTAATCAGCAAAGAATAAATCATCTGGATATGAATTTTGTAAGAATATAAAAAGTTTTTAGGAAAAAAGTGCTGTCTAATATTCATGTAATATTTCATTCAAAAAGAATAACATAAAATAGATTCTATAAACTATTTCACATGTATCTATAAGGATATGGTGCTTAAATGAATTCTAATTCATTACTAATTTTCTAAGAAGAAATATACAGTCAATTAGTCCCATGAGATAAATGGACCACTAATGATAAATAATAAAGCACTTAATTTTGTTTAGTGAATAATGACAACAAATTTCAGAAACATTTAATTTCATGTTTATTAAAAAAACTAACAAAATTGGATTTAAGTATTTTAATGAGAATGAACTACTGTCTTAGCCTATCAAATGTCGATTCTGAAAATTTTAAAAATTATTTTTAAATTAAATTGACAGGTAAAATTGTTTTTATCATGATTCTGAAATTCTTATGAAGCATTTTGGACTTACCTTGATTTTCTTGGTGCAACTTTATTGGCTGTATATTTAATTTTTGTACTTTAATTTGATCATTCAGTCAATATCATATTCAGATCTTTTAGGGTAAATCAGTCTCCAAACAGGTAATTGAGTGCCTACCAACTACAATGGCAGGGATTTACTGAGGAAATCCCTTCTTCCTAATTTTTCTCCCAAAGCAATAAACAATCAGCATACACTTGTTTAACAAAAGCCAAGAAATGTATAAATGTTCCAATCCATTCATCTCTAGTCATTTCCAAACTGCTTCACATCCTGCTTACCAAAAACCATGGGATTACTTCTAACTTGCTTGTGCAAATTGCTCTGCTCCACCCACACTAGCAGAGTGGACACTGCTCAGACTATTTTATGGCCCTATTATCTACTCCAACATCTTGTGGTCAAGGCCTGAGAAGAGAAGACATTAAGAATAATATAACACTAGTCAGAAGGAACAAATCCCAGCTACTCTATCCATGTGAGAGAGATAGAATGATTCAGGGTAATAGATGTTTTCCTCCTACAGAAAGACATTGTTAAAGCAGAAGTTAAAGAGATGGAAGAAGACAGCAACCATTAGGAGGGAGGAAAAAGTGTCCTCAGTGACCAAAGTTATGATTAAATTAACATGTATTTGAAATAAAATAAATTAGTGTTATTAGCAATAGCAAAAGCAGCCAAAGCTAGAGAGAAAACATGTGCCATCAAAACCAAGAGAACTACACTAACATACATATGCTGGGGGCAAGAGAGGATTCCATGGTGCTCAAGGACTGGAGTTTTGATTGCAAATGAGACATTTTTCAGGGATTTTCTAAAACACTGAAATACTTTAAGGACAATCAAAAGCATATTTTATTACCATTATTAGGACTCCAGGGTTATGTGACTTACTCCCATGCCCAGTTACCACTGTTAGTTCACAGCCAAATTTCTAGAGAGAATAGTCCATGATAGTTGTCTATATTTCTCCACTTTTAATTACCAACAATCACCAGTATTAATCACCCAGAAATGCTATCACCCAGTACTAATATCTCCTATTGCTCTTTCCTTTGATAAAGTTCACCAGTGAACTCCTAATTAACCAAGAGGGGATACATTCCTGTCCTTAAACTTTTCATAACACTGATCAGTTGAATACTTGTTCCTTTTCAAATAACTGTTTTCCTTTTACTTCAAGTGCCTTTTTGGCTCCAGTACTTTTCCACCAAGGTGCTACTTTTTCCTGGTCCTTGCCCTCTTTTGTTGATCACTGCTCCTTATTTTCTTTACTGTTTCCGCACATTTTTTTTAAATGGCTCTTCCTCACATTGTTTCATTGGCCCTTTTTGCTTTCCAATTCACTCTTCTCAATTCAAACTCTGTCTGTCCAATCCCACCCTCTAGCATTGATTCAAATACTAGGAATGTCTTTCCTTTTCTTCATTCACATAGCTCCAACAAATTCACCTCCTACAGAAATTCTTCATTGATGATTGACTCTGTTTAAATATGTAACTGCTCTTTACTTGCAGCTCAAGAACATTTACCCTCATAAGCATTATTTATCCTCAATACTGTTTATTTATTCATTTGATGTTCCAGAATTTCAGGTACATTGTGTTCTTACTGTTTCTTAATTTCATTTAAATTAGGTGACATGTTTAACTTATGTGCTACCTCTTATAAATCATAAGCAGTGAAATTTCTTTGGGTGCTAAAAATTGCTAAGATTTTATAAAGATATTTTTAACAAAAATCACATCATCAGAGTCCCAGTTCTCTTTAAACCATAAGCACATAAACACACACACGTATGCAGATATTAAGAAGCAGAATATGTCACATTATTAGAAAATAACAGCTATGGTCTATTTTCAAAATTAAGATATTTTTCTTATATGTGGTTTCCCACCTTAACAGTGAGAGCATCACATTTTTATAATGAATTAAAACTAGCTTTACAATCTTTTAAAATTGTTGGTTAAACTCAGGTATGAATCTAAGACTAACTGTACAATATTATGGAAAAATACAAACAAAACTATGTTCTAAAAATTAAATATGCATGTGAAATATAGACATTAAGATGAAATAAAGACCACAAAAATAACTATTTAATTTATTTTTATTATCCCATTTTACCAATTAACAGATAATCCTTTCAAACAAAATTCAAAATAAGATATTATCAATAAAATACATGGCATTCTTTTATGAGATGTTTTAAGAATAATAAATAAATTTTACTCCAGGGAGGTAATCGCCAGGACTGATGATTTCTCTAGACAGAAGGTGCCTTTTTGTAAATCTTAGAAATGCCTTTTTTTCCTAACCAGAAACATTGATGTTAAGATGAGATCCATGACATTCATTTATTTCTTAAATCTATATTGAAAAGGTAAAGTAAAAATTAAAGATATTAATAAGCTGCCATTGATGAAAAAGAGAAAGTTTTGACCTAAAAATATGATGATTTAGTGTCTTCACTGATTGATTATGACTTGGATCTCCTCTTCATTTAACCGATGGAGGTTGAGAAAAAGAGCTTATTAGCATTGAAAAGGAAAGCCTCAAAGTGTGCATTTAAGCTAATACATTGAGGAAATGCAAAAATGTCTGAAGCATATGATTTTTTCATACTGCATATATAGAACATGAAATAAAACCTTAAATGTCTTTGCATTTAACAAATGTAAAAATTTTAATTATTTGATATTTTAAAATACTTTCTAATGCCAAAAAAGGTCAACCTCATATATTTCCAGTATTTATGTATTTGCTATACTAGCTTATGATTTTTTGCAATGATTTATTTACTTTTTGTTGTTGTTGTTTTTACTATTTGTTTCCTAAGTTCATTTACTTGGCTTTTAATCTCCTTCTGCCTTTTGTCATATAATCTCTTTTTTAATCCTTATTTTTATTTTGAGCTTTCATTTCAAAGAGGATAATAATAATAATAGGTGCTTACACTTATAGTGTACTTAGTATTTACCAGGTACAGCCTCAAGCACTTTATTGCTATGAAATCATTTACTTCTTGTTAAGAACCTATTATTGTCCTCATTTTGCCACCAAAGAAGCTGAAAGAGAAATGAAGAGCACTCTTCCAGGTCGTTCAGCCAATAAACTGCAAAATTCAGGTTGAACCCACACAGACTGCGTGAGAGTCCATGTGTTAAACCATTACCCATCGCTCCCTATTTAACTTTTTTCGAAATAATGAAGGGTCTGTTTGAAATGTCCTTTTGCTCCCTGGCTTACTTTATCGGCTGATGTGTAATCTGCATGTGTGTGTGTGTGTGTGTGTGTGTGTGTGTGTGTATGTGTGTGTGTGTATTTATGTCTCTGTGTGTGTATATGTGTGTTTCAGTGAATTAGTTTTGTTTAATTATATAGTGGTTCTTTTATGTTGATTACTCATCTTTGAGTGAAGGAAACTTTGTAAAGCTGGGTATTTTTCAGAATTTTGAGTGAAAGAGTAGAGGAATTAACCTGAGGAATCGAGCAGGCAGCTTTAATTTAGGAAAGGAGTTTCTGAACACTTTTTCTCCAAATCTGCTTTGTTCTTTAACCTGGGTGTGTGCAGCCCTGTGTGGTCTTGGATATTTGAAGGTTGATCAGCATCTTCAGTTGACTGTGATTAGCAGCTGCAAACCCATTGCCACTACCCAGCTTTCACCACTTTGCTATGATCACACCCTATTTTCTGATATGTCCATAAATTTCCTTCAGCCTGAGTGTCCCTGCTGCTCTGAGATGTAGAGCCAGATCCAGGAAACCTCCTGAAGCTTGTGCATGACTTTAGGACTTCTTTTTACAGGCAAGGAACAGGGATGTACATCAAAGAAATCAGTGATGCATGAGGTCTGTACAAATGAGGAACAGCTCCATTGATTTTGCCCAAATTCCACTGTATCTGGAGCTGTTTTGAAGTTTGTGGGCTGGAGTTGTAGCCATTTCTTACTTTCACTAAAGAATTTTCTTTGTATTTTATTTAATTTTGGTTTTATCTGGGGCAAGGGAGGATAAGGGGGAAGTTCTTCTCTGTTTAGTTTTTGGTCTGTGGCAAGATGTTTTCTGCTACTAACCTATAAATACTTCAGGAAAGCTTATGAATGACCTCCAAATTCCCAAGCTCAAAGACTATTTTCTGAACTCATCTATGGTATATTTGATGATGTCTCTCCATCTTTATTTGAAATTCTGTTCTTGCTTAGTATAAGAATCATTTCTCCTGCTTTTCCTGTCTCTGATTGTAACTTTTCGGTCTTGCTTTTTGTCTAGTTCCCTTGCTTCTTCTTTCAATGCTAGAATATTCACCAGGCTTCTCCCCTTGACTCTCTTGACATGTTGTGCAGCCCACTGTCCTTCAGGGATTTCATTCTCTCTCATCAAACAGGTGCATCACCTATGAGAATGACTCCCTCATCCATAGCTTCAGTCCAGCTTTCTTACCATTTATTCCTGCATTTATCCTACTGTTCCCATTTTCTACTTCATGTCTCATAAGTGCTCCTTCTCATGTTATAAAGGAACCCAATTTTTTCTTACAAATTTGTTCTTTCTTTTTATTTTATATTTTGGTTAATGGTTTTGCTTTCATCTCAGTTAACCAAACCAGAAACTTAGGCTCTCCCTAGAGTGCTCATTTCTGCATCTTGTTCTTCTTACGTGACCCTATCCTATGGTTCCATCTTTGTGATGTCAACTACATCTCTTTCTTCTCCATATTACATAAGCCACACTGCCTTAGTTTAAGTCATCATCAAATACCATCTGCTCTAATGCAATTATCTCCTAATTTATCTCCCAGCAGCCAGTCCTACACTCCTCTGATCCACTCTTCTCTTGCTATTGGAGAGATATTTCTAATATTCAAAATTGATCATGTCACTCCCAGGACTTACTTTACTGACATGATTTAACCTCTCTGCTTTTTAGTTTCTTCCACTGTAAAATACGGACAACAGTAGTTCTCCCTCACAATATTAAGTGTTTTAAAAATTAAGTGTAATGAGTTAGGAGAAGTGCCTGGCATGCAGTAAGTGCCCCTCAAATGTACACACTTATTATGGATGCCCTATGTTCCCTCAAACTCAACTCCTTTCAGTTTTCTGAGCATATTTACAGTTCTCTCTCTCATCCTTGCACATTTATAGATGCTTCTTAATTAGAAATCTTTCCCTCTTTCTTCAACTGAATAATTTGTAGTCATCTTTTGGGTCTCAACTTATCATCACTTCCTGATGGACATCATCTTTGATACCTGGGTAGTAGATTCAGTGCCTAATGGAACTCTAATAGTACCTAATAGTAATCTATGCGCTTCCAGATCATCCTCCACATCCTCAATCTGCTGATATCTTTAACTAAATGTTAGACATCGTGAGAACCTGGCACAGCATCTGGATATGGAAATGCTTTAAATATTTTTGAGTGAAGAAATAAGGATGCACCTTTAAAGGGTACAGAGTGTGGGCCTTTATATTGGTCCACCTTACTTTTTTATTGTTAAATTTGGTTATTTGGAATTTCACCCTCATGGTATATCACTGCAGCTCATTCATCTGCTGTGCCCTTTAAAATAACTCAGTTCACTGGGCTCCTAGTTCTGGATGCTCCAATTATCTATAAAGCCAACATGGACTCAATCAATGGAAATGAATTCCTGCCTGCTTTGAGTCATTTCTAATAAATTTCTTATAGTATAGCAATTTCGTGGTATCGAAATTATTTGCTTATATTTATTTACATATCCAACTACCTGGTTCATCTGTGAGCCTCTTTTGTTATTCATGTTCTATCTTCAGCACCCTGGTGGCTATTCTCAGTTGCCAACTCCTTTCCTCAATTTTCTGCCTTTCTTTGCCCTGCCCTGTGTCCTTGAAGGCTGACTATGGACTACATCACTTGGGCTTCTTTCACTCCAGCTTCCCATTGAGTTCAGCCAGTGGGAAGCACAGAAAGAAGGTGGTGAGCAGGAGAGGAAGGCTCATGTATTTAGTCTCCTGCTGTTTACTAACTTCTTGCTGCTGTGGCTGCAGGACTGTAGGACTACAGGTCCCATTTGGAGGCATTCCCTCCTCACACCCTCATGGCTACAGATCTAACCAGACTCCAGTTATACCATCTTTTACTCTTGCTCCTCCAAGCCTAATGGTAAGATTTATGACTTTCCAAATTTCCACTGTTTCTAATCTTGAAGATCTGAAAAATCATTGCTGATTTTTCTTAACTTTGCCTACATTTTTATAAATCATCTCTAAAAATTTACTTCAAAATCTCAGCTGAGAATTTCCAGGTTTCTTTTGACTAAAGAGAGTATATATGGAAATAAGCACCTTGTAGTTCCAGGCCCACTGAAAATACTATATGATGGCTTATTAAACAAACAAACAAACAAACAAACAAACAAACAAACAAACAAAGAAACAAATAAAATAAGTAAATGAATAGATGCTTAGTTCATTCAGCCTATCCCTTTTCAGTGAAGATCTTGTATTTATCTAGATTAAATAATCTGTCTAAATAGGTAAGATTAGTAGTAACCAAATATTTTGAGTATTTGAGACCTTAATCCCTACTAACAAAATACAATAGCCAACAAAACATTTCACTGGAGCAAAATAATGAATCGCTTTCTAGCTTTTCACATTCAGTAATACATTTCCGTCTTTTATAAAACTGTGTAAATTTCATGAAAACTGTATGATTTTTTTGAAAGAGTAAACAGGGGAATATCTTGTTTTTTGTAATACATGTGTAGGTGTATACAAAGTTGGTGGAAGAGAAAATGGTGTTATGGTCAATGCTGAGGTATTCAGTGTTAGAAGGCAAGGAGATGCTAATTTTTAATGTAAAATGCATCTACTGAAGTTTATCTTTCAAGCTGCGTATCTCTTAAATCCATTACATTAAAAAAAGTAGGCACATTGATAGATATTTCACAAGAACTGTAAATTATCTCACAGTAGGGTATTAGATCAGCTTATATATGCAAGGAAATAATTGCTTACAGAGAGCAACCAGAGAAAGAGGAATGGGAAAAGATCAAGAAAATATGATAAATAAGAGGGAAGAGACACAGTTCCTAAAATCACTGAAACCCAAAGCACAAATTTAGGAAATAATGTTAGATTACCTGGGAAAATGGAAAGATTAGTTTAAATGATGTTTAAAGGTTTTTATGCCGTTGCCTTTGAAAGACTACTTTGGTGTTCTAGATTCAAAATATAGACTGATTTTTCCAAAAGGGAGAAATAATATTTCTGATGATTTAGCTAACATAGTAATTTAATAGATATTTTGATGTGGTTCTTTTATTTTTAATAATTGAGGATAGTTGTTGAGAACCAAAGGGTTTCTACCACTACAAAAAAAATGTAAATAGATCGATTTTTATTACAGATTGGATTTCTACACCATAGTATTTATATTAAAAAGTGTGGGACAATGCATTTTTCCCATATAATATTTAAAATGTCTGTCACGGAAAATGCCATCCCACAAGACCCCATACAGATATACCAACTATTTTATGTTACAACCACCACCACTTTAAAAACAGTATCCCAAGGAGTGAGAAGGCAAGTGCTGACTATTTTCCTTTTATCTCTCTCTCTCTTTTTAATTTCTACTCTGTGGGCATCTCCCCTGTAAAAGATTTTAGGTGAAAATTATATTTATCATTATTTTGTGTTCTTGTTACCAATGACTAGATATGCTAACTATAGTAACTTTAGATATGTACATTTTGTTTGAAAGGAATTACAGAAAATAATAAAGTAAGTTTGCCATTAAATTATATTTTTAAAGCAAAGGTTATACAAGTTAGATTTATCTAATCAAGGAATAGGTATACAGATTTAGATATTTCAATTTAAAATTCTAAACATATTTAATGAAAGAATAGGGTTTTGCTGAGTTAATATTTGCTAGAGGAAACTAATTAATTGATTTCAGGAATCTTGTCTAGCTCTTCCTAAGATGATGTGAGGTGAATAAACCCACCAGTAATAAAGATGATCATTTAATAGTTTATAGATTGACACAACTCTTATGAAGGTTAAATTTTTTTCCACTAGTTTTTTTTTCTCGTTGAATTTCTTTATGCCATTTTCTACAATATGTTCTCTGACGAGCATTGAGTCATTGGTGCACACAGGCAAACAGCCCATAAATTCACCCCATAAATACAAATATGTGCTCACATTCACATGCATGTAGAGACTCACAGAGGTTTCGTCTGCGAGGTGAAGCGATTTCAAGTTCTTCTGTTTAGAAGGACACTTTCATTCTCAGCTGTTAGAATGCAGTGCAGTAAAGATCCTCAGAGTGGAGCTCGACCACAGCCTACAGCTTAGGATCTTAAGGCCCTACCACCTTGGTGCAAGGTCATTCAAATTCCCTCCCCTCTGTTTTTCTCTTTCTCCCTTATCCAATTGGGAATTCAACAATATAATCTTGAGTGGAGTCTTCAGACTATACCATTAGCTTATTGAGCAACTGCACCTGCTTTTAAATTTTAATGATGCATTTTTAATATGATAAATGTAGTATCCTTGAATGGTTTTATATGCAGGTCAGATAAACTATGATTTTTGTTACTCTTCAAATATTACTTTCTGAAGAATAGGCTTATAATTGTAAGGCTTATATAGTTACAGATGTTCCTGTGGCTTAAAAGTGACTGCTGTTCTGTCCCAATGAACAGGGAGTACATGTTGGAAGCAAATACTTTAAGGATTTCATAAATTGAGGCATCTTAATTTAGAATTGAAAAGAATGAAAAAAAAAACATGTTTTACTGACACTCTTGCTAATTGTGTTTAAGAAAACTTTAGTTTACTGAAACAATATAAAGATGACATGTAGAAGTTACCATGGAAACTATTCAGGACTCCATTTTTTTTCGTGGTTTGGAGAAACAGGATTTGAGAAAGTTTGATATGGTAATTACCTGATTAAAACAGGAAATCAGATTTATTTAAAAGTTGGGATCTTTTTGCACATCCTTGACACCTTTAATCTTACAACTCTACAGGGAACTTATGATGACCCAAAAGTAAAGATAGGAGTTCTACTTTTTTGAAAGGCTATTTAATCTGCAAAGTGAAATAGAAGATTGAGATGGAAGATTGAGGCAATTTCCCAGGTAATTAAAAAAGTTTCTTTAAATTACCCCAATTATCTGGATACTTCACAAGAAGAAAATATGTTTGATTTTGAATTAATAGGATATTAAACTAATTCCTGTAGTTTATGTTTTAAAAACATTCCTTCAAACAAATAATTATTTTTTAAAGTGCCATTTCTTTATAAATTCAAAAATATCTATCATTAGTTAAGAAATATTTTATATTTCCTGAATAAGGAACATTCTTCTTTTGCTTTAAAATGTTTTTTTCTTTTCTATCTGATATGATTGCTACTCTATATATGTTCCATTTTTGTGTGGTTCTTTTGGAATATTGCATATACTTTAAAACTGCTTAGTGGCCAAAATCTGAAACAATCATCTTAAAATAGTCTTTGTTAAAAGGTAAGGATAGAAGGGATCAGAAAACATTAGTGTTTTTTGAAAAAAAGCATTAGCAAAATCACTTTAATAAATCTAATGCGATATTGCAATAGTTATAAAAGATGCTCTAATTTAGTCTTGGCTTTCTTATAAAATATAACAAAGTCCTATTGAACTTGTAGAGTTAGTTCCTGAAAACACATACAATATGCACATATTCATATCAATATTACTCATATACACACACAAAGTTTGGGGTAATACAAGCAATTGTAAAAGAAAAAAGCCAAATGTATTCAATATATATGCAGAAATAGATTGAGAACATAAAGCTCATATGATAAAAGTCTCACCTGCTTGGGTGAGAAAATTCACCAGAAGAGTGTGTGTTTAATAATAATTTGTTTAAGGCAACAGTAGTTATGTATATATAGCCACTCCTATCTCTTTCTGTCATAGAATTTGGCTATGGTTCAGTATGAACTAAACCTTGAAATTAATTTAATAAATTGCCTAACCCACAACAGTAGGAGGAACCAGGAAACTAGAAAGGACTAACAGTATGTTGAATGTCACCTATGACAATATTTATCATCACAGTTTGTGAGATATTAACTAAAAATAATTTGTGTTATTATATGAATACATTTGAAATCATTTTATATATTGAAACAAATTGAGTGATTGTGCAAACCACCCAATCTTAGAAGACAAAATCAACCTTTTAGCAAATGGCTGAATTAGAAAGTAGTAGTGGGGAGATCATCCTCCTGATAAGAAGGGACCTGGGTTCCAGTCATCCTTTAGAAACAAACATGGTAGGTGGAACTCCTTTCTCTCACTTGGGTTGGAGTCAATGATGTTAAGGTGGGGTTTTTTTTGTTTTGTTTTGTTTTTTCAGCTCTGAAATTCCTTGAAAGTGATGCTGTTTGTATTTCTAGTACTGCATATATCAGCCAGCACCATAGTAGATCATTTGTGGGTTTCATCAGCCCCACTGGACTGTGAACTCTTTCCCAGCAGGAACTGTAACATTTCATTTCAGCATCCTCAGAGCGGAGCACAATGCCTGGCACAGAGTGGTGACCTGATAAGATGTGATGAATATATGCAACAACTATGAGTCTTCTAATAAAAGTAAGTAGCTCAGTGAGCATCACACTGCAGGTCCTTATGGAGGCCAATGAGTTAACCACGTTGTGACTCATTTTCACTGTAGAGAAGGGGTAAAATGTGTCCCTTACTGCAAATAACAATAAAACCGCACTCCCAATTCATGTACACAGAGTCCTTTAAAAGAATAGACTTCAGGAAGCATCATAGAGATTATGATTGGTAAATACTGTATAGAGACCATGGATGAGATTACCCTCTGGAGATGAGGAAAAGATGAAATTCTAGGGCCTGTGTGTACCCTGGCCTCTTTGCTAAGATTACAAATGTGTGCACATTTGCTTCTGTGTGCTTTTGGACATTAATTTACTAGGAACTGAATTGAGTCCAAAATCTATTTCTATTCTGGCAGTATAGCATGCCAGAGCTGCTTTTCTTTATGTACTTTTGGCATATGTTCAATTATAATTAATTCTTAAAAATAATATTTCAGTTCCACTGGTTTGAAGACATTAAGTCTCACCAACGTTTATTTGCACAAACAAAGACCTAATCCATGCATAAAAAGCGGTGAAAGTGATGACTGATTTAGAGGTAGTGATAAGAGAAGGTAAGGATTGTCAAGTATAAAACATGACTCCAAGAGACTATTTGTACTCACAGTATGATTTAATGTAAATATGACATTATTAATATGCAGTCCATATATTTACCACTACCTGAGATTATGTTTTTACTTTTTTTTTCTTTTGTGTTTTCAACATCCCCCATTAGAATATAATCTCTGTTTTCTTTTCTGCTGTATCCTTAGTGCCTGATACATAGTAGCTACTGCACAAGTATTTACTGAATGAATGAGTACAGCCATTCCTCCAAGAATCTATGGAATATCTATTGGATGTAATATTGTTCTAGTGACTTAGTTGGTTAAAAATAAATCATAAAGATGCCCACTGTTCGTGGATGCGGAGAGAGAAGAACACTCCTACACTGCTGGTGGGACTGCAAACTAGTTCAACCTCTGTGGAAAGCAATATGGAGATACCTTAAAGCGATACAAGTGAATCTACCATTTGATCCAGTAATCCCATTGCTGGGCATCTACCCAAAAGATCCAATAACAATCTACAAAAAAGACACCTGCACTCGAATGTTTATAGCAGCACAATTCATAATTGCAAGGCTGTGGAAACAGCCCAAGTGCCCATCAATCAAAGAATGGATTAATAAAATGTGGTGTATATATACCATGGAGTACTACTCAGCTCTAAGAAACAACGGTGACATAGCACATCTTATATTTTCCTGGTTAGAGCTGGAACCCATGCTACTAAGTGAAGTATCCCAAGAATGGAAAAACAAGCACCACATATACTCAACTGCAAACTGGTATTAACTGAGCAGCACCTAAGTGGACAAATAGGTACTACAGTGATAGGGTATTGGGCACATGGGAGGGGGTGGGGGGCGGGTATATACATACATAATGAGCGAGATGTGCACCATCTGGGGGATGGTCATGCTGGAGACTCAGACTTGTCGGGGGAGGGGGGAAATGGGCATTTATTGAAACCTTAAAATCTGTACTCCCATAATATGCCAAAATAAAAAAAAAGATGCCCACTGTTATTACAAATGATCTCTAGATGACATATAATAATTAGGAAAGCATAAAGGATAAGTTATAATGAAATGCAAGAAAATAGTACGAAATGATTTTTTTTTTTTTTTTTTTTAGTAAGGGTGTTGAGATAATCAAGATATTCACATAGTTTAGTGACAGATGTCTTCATGTAGGCACTGGGGCTTGAATATAGCCTTGGATGATGTTTCATATATTATACATATTACAATATGCAGTGACCATGAACCAAGAAGTGGTACTGGATGCTCTACCTATTGGGACAATGAGGGATTTTCTTTCACTAGAGTAGAGTGTGTAAATGGAAAGTAATTTGGAGATTAGCATGGGTACCATTATGAAGGTCTTTAGAAAAAATGGAACATTTGCTCCTGATTTAGCAGACACATAAGTGACATAATGAAAGTGGTAGTTTAGGAATTGAACCTAGCAGGGATATTTAGGATCATTTCTAATGTTGGGGGAGTCTGAATCCTGGGTGACCATTTAAGAGATGATAGCAGTAATTCACATATTAGAACATAAGAGCATAATGGCATGGTCAGAATGGAGGAAGACAGACTCCAAAATACATTATAAAGACAGGAATCAGATGGTTTAAAGTAACTGGAACAGAGAATGAAAGAAAGGGATTAGAAGGTTTTGATTCATAGTGACAAGGAGAATATTGTGTCTCTTGTTAGGGAAGTGTGGGGGGAAAACTAGTTTTGAGGGAAAGGACAGAGTTTGATTTTGGGTGGACACAGCTGGGGCCACTTGGTGGAATCTGGTTGCCATCCTTGCAGAACATTAACTCGTTCAACGTTATTTATTGAGCACTTCCAAGTGCTAGATAACACACTAGGCAGTAGGGATCTGAAACAGTGAAAAATAAACACATGTTTCTTGCCTCCAGGTAAGGAAATGAAGTCCAACTGAGATCTTTGAGGACAGAAGGAGTAGACCAAGCCAAAGGGAGGAGAAAAAGAATGTCTGAGACAAGATAGGTAGCACATATAATAGCTTGAGGGCAGAGAGAACCTGGCATATTCAAGGAGCTAACCCAGTATGACTGGAGGATGCACAGTGGCATGTTCTCCTCAATTCAACGTACTTCTAGTTTTATTCCTTTAGCTTGATGTATGTGGATCATACTAGTGCACAAAAGTGGATCCTTTTCTTAGGGGGAAATTGAAATAAGTACACCAATTACTTAAATATAATGAGTGTATGTATAGGTGACAGTAATGCAAGTTTATGGAAAAATAAATAACTCCAGATATTTTTAGTCAAGAAGGATTTAACGAGTCATCTATTTTTTTTTTCATGGAAGTGACACTATGTGGCCTCCTGGTAATATAAATGTCCTATTCCACTAATTATACATGGAGAAAAGTGTAGCAGAACCTTCTGTACCCTGAAAAAGGCAAGGCCCACACAGTACCACCTCATATGCTAAATATGGGGAAGCAAAAACCAATTTGCACATGGGGTCCAGGAACCTTCCATAGAATAGGAGACCGAGACCTCAAATTCATAATCCCTTGGGTTAAAAGTTAGGGAAACCCATTAGGGTAGACTTGGGTGGCTACGATATAAGCTGTAGGAAAGAGAAGACATTGATGGCTTCAAAAGGGAACTTTAATTCAGTGACCTGAGCAGAATCCAAGGACCTAAGTATTGAGGAGGGCAGATCTGGTACCAGTGGGACTGGGCCATTTAGGAATAAGCACTCTTGTCATTGTATTGTGCTTTCAGGAAAACAACTGCAAACATGAATGTAAACTCAGCATAGCTGAAGGCCTGGAGCAGTAATGGAAGAAGATCTGCTAGACTATGAAAGATCAATTTTCAACAATGATGTATGTGGAAACAGCAGTAGTAGGGAAATGAACAAATTCTTCAGTTTCTCCATTTCTCCAATCACCCTTTCTTATTGAAGGGTTTAGCAAGTGAACTGGCCTGCTTTAGACCTGATGTCTAAATGTCAGGATGATCAGAAAATCAGAGACCAAAGGAAGCCACAAAGACTGAACTTCCTGCGTAAGAGAGTGATGTGAGGGTTTTCAAAATATTAGCAGGTAGAGAGAAAGAATGTGGCCACAACTACTTCGTAGGATTGTTGTGAGGATTGAACAAATTCATATCTAGCACTTAGAACCGTGCATGGTATAGGTTAAGTACCCAATACAGAGAACTTGATTTGGCGAAGTGGCTCCTATTAGAAATGCAAATATTCACCAAAATGCACTTCTCTCAGTAGAGAAACTACTTGGGAAGCAAAATCATCAGAAAATTTCCTGATGAGTGTGAAACAAATGATGACAAGTTGATCTTAAATTTTCTCAGCTGAAACACCTGTGTGGATGAAAAGGGACCATGGTAATTAAGTCCAAGTAGTGAATTTTTTCTATGTCCTGGACAGCTCTATGTGGGTAACACTAATGCTCTTTCTTCTCTGCCCCTTTCCATTTTCTCAACATCTGAGGCTGGAAAATTACTCCCACTTTTCAGTTTTGTATTTTCTTTCTTAACATAGTTAATATTCAATCAGAAAATTTCCAGGCTCATACAACTGGAAGCAATTCTGTCTCTGTGTCTAACAATTAATCTTAAGGTTACGAGCTATGGTGTCCTAACATATCCAATTTTATGTCCACCCCTCCACAGACATGGAAGAGAAAAAGAAGAAAGAAGTTGACATGAATAGAAAGGTGAGTTCAGGGAGGGTAGTGAAAGCATATCCTTCCTGAAGTAGCTTTTAAATCATGAACTTATTAGATGGGCTTGAGGGAAAGCTTTGCCATCCAATATGACAGGGCTTCCAGTGGTGTGGCACTTTGGGAACAAAATACTTTTGCTTTGCTGTATCATGCCTCCTCTGATCTGGTCATAAGTATGCATCATTATTTTCTGAGGTCTAAAGAATTTTTAGAAGTGTTCTCAATGTTACTGTCAATAACCTTTAAAAAATTAGAAGTTAGGCTATTATAGATGTGAAATTGTCATAATTTTAGAAGAAAAGAAAAGGATATATTTTTAAACATATATATATATGTAATCTCATTGTTTATCCCTGCTAGTATTCTGGAATAGTTAGTGAACAAAGAAAAGTGACACTAGCAGTCATCTGGATTCAAAAACTACGCTAATCTCATTTCCTTCCTGATAGTGTGGCTAGACTGGGAGATGAAGCAAGCGGCATAGAGTATATTTGACAATTTGTCATGAAAGCATTGTGGGTAAAATGGAAAAATGATGACTGGATTATATAAGAAGTGCTTTCACAACTGGCTGACCATTCAAGCCCAAACACATATAACTCCCCCAACATTCCATTCCATTACATTCCATGTTTCCATGGCAATTTCCCTTGCACAAAAAGACCTTGGGGAGGAGGAGTTTCAAAATGGCAGCTCTTACTTGAATAGAATATACCTTAGACTTTGGAGGTTTGAGAGTTTGCACAAATAGCTATATCCCTTGCTTCTCCCCCAACCCATGGAGATTTGGTTATATATAAATAGCAAGAAGGTGAATGTTTCTGATAAAGGGAATATTCTACATTATGTGTGTATATGTTTGTATGTGTGTATATGTGTGTGTGTGTGTGTATATATATATATATTTAGCACAAGCAAAAAATGGCATGATGTGTTTCTATTTAGTTTTTGGTCTCAACATTGCATGTCCTATTGGAATTTTGAAATGAAAATGAAGTGTAGTTCTTAACTTGCCCTGTTCACCAAGATCCCAGGTTTAGTAAATACCTTTTCATCTGAGAATCCTGAGGCAGGAGCACTTGTGTACCTGTCATAGGGAAAAGACTCTTACTCATGCTGACAAGATTCAACTTAAATATTCTGTGGTTTTGTTTTTTTTACTTCCTATATATAGTATAAGCTCAGTGAGGTCAAGAATGTCTTTTGTATTCCTTCACAAACTCTAGTATGTTATTGATCATGTAATAAGTTTTCAATTCTCATTGTTCATTGCCCTGTTAGCAATAAATTTGTGTTCCCCTGCCCCACCCATCCTTTTTCCTCTAGTACTGTTCTCCAGTTGATAAAAGTAGATTTCTTTCGTTTAGAAAAAAGTTACAAATTCTAAGTGTGTCAGCCTTCCAATGAAACCAAACTATTATCTTCTAGTTAAGTAAACAGACAATAGATCAATACCGTGTCTTCTGAAATATCCATAGAACATTATCTATCAACATTAACCTCATTGCCCGGAAGTTACCATTTCTCTATAAATACTATAACTGAGATAGTTCCTCCTTGGCAGTTTTTTTTTTTAACAAAATATATTAAAAATTGTGCTTTAGTGTAATAACAGAGATTTATTCCTCCCCTTTATTTTATGGAAGAAAGCATGATTACACTGATTTCTCCCTTCAGGTTTTTGCCTGGCATAGTGAATGCTAAAATACTCATTTTGGTATCATTTACTAGAGTTAATTATAACACACTCACTAATATAAAATACCTTAGTTTCCAACTTCATTAAACTCTATTATAATTACCCTTTATTACTCTAATCTTCAAAGTCCTTTGCTTTTGAGGGTGGGAGTATGTGGGAGGTAGAATATAAAAATATTTTGAGTATTGGAAGATGAAATGACCTTTTGTATTACTCACTCTTGAACCATGTTTCACTTTTTGCAGGAAAAAAAGGACAAGTTGCCATGGCAATGTGTGATGGTTATATGTATCAAATGTGGGTTTACATTCAGTGGTCTCTACTGTTCTTGTAAGTAAGGAAAAATGTTTGAGTCAAATTGTAGAAAATTCAGAGTGCTCTTAAACATTATTATTAAAAGATGCCCGATTTTAGTGGCATGACATAGAATTTTACACTCCTTGCAGGAAAGTAGGATTTTGTGGTACAGGGTTAGGGGATAATAAAAGATGTTCCATTTATAGACACTGGGGGAGAATGCATAGAAAATAAAGAAACAGTTTGGAAGCACACATTCACACTTATGCTAGGTAGTTTTATTTTGGACAGTATCCTAAGTGCACTTCTTTTTTCAACTTGTAATATAAATCTCATTACATGGTACAGATTAAGTACTTAAAAATCTTGAATTTGTGCTTTAACTTGATGGGCAATGAGTCAGAGTTTTCAACCTTTATAAATTGAATGCATTAATATGCACGCACAGTTAAATCCCACCTAGATGTCTGGCAAGCAGACAGTTATTCCTAAAATTTAAAAATGGGGAATATTTAAAAATGCAATATATAGAGTTGAACAGTTTGACTCAGAAAGCAGGAGTTCTAGACCTCGGGACTGATCTTGGAATATTATATTTGACCAGATATTTTGACTGTCAATCTCTCTTCCTTTTCTTTTATAAAGACAGTGCTAATTTTGTGTTCTAGAAAGAAGTGAAAATGTGGGAATGAATTAATTATTTCACAAATGACTTGAAGATTCAAAAACAATCACTGAGCAAGTGCCCAGAATCTGTAAAGGGTGCAGCCTTCAATCACTTGTTTCACTTCTCCAAATACCAGACCTAAAAGCTATAAAGAGCTTTGTTTCTCCAACTGTTCTCATCATGGACAAAATTTTGAAAAAAAAAAAAAAACACAAAAAACAAACAACAGTGCTCAAATTATGTTTTTCACACCTAATGAGGTGAGAAATTCTAGGCAGGCCCAAGAAACATTCTCAGTGTACTGGAATTTGGTCTCTGTGAAATTTAGCAGCTTCATTGTGACAGTTTTGGCTTAATTTTACATAGTTTTCTCTTGCATTGTTGTAAGCTTATGCTAGCTTTTCTTTGCTAATAACACAGATGGCACCAAAAACAAACCAGTGAAATCCTGCATTTTTTTTTCAAAGTGCAGGGAAAAAAATTAAGTGAAAATTCCTATGAAACCTTTTAAATTAGAGAAGAACCCTTCTTAAATATAATGCCAGAATAAGAATTTCATGAAGATCATTAAGACTTTCACTTTAAAAGTGAAGATGAGATGTATAATATTCATTGTTATTAAAACATAATAATTACTGAGTATTAGTCAACAATAAATTGTTCTTGTAAAGTTTTTAAAACTGTGGGCATTCTCAAAAATTGGAAATATCTACCCAGAGCGTTTGTGTGTTAATAAGTTTTGATTTTATTGCATACATATTAGTTAATTCTTCAAAGGTGTGTTAATTCCTTCAGGCCACTAGGCACAGCTGTCGTATTATTACCTTGATGCAATTAAGTAATAATCTCCATAGGTTTGTAATTTACTCCGAGGAAGGAACTTAATTCACTAAGAAAATAAGACTAAATATACTATTTGATGGATTATCTTGTCATTCCTTCAGTCTAGATAACCCAGTGGTGGTTGTGGGAGGTAAATATCATTTTAAATTGAGAAAAGAAGATTGGACTGCATTCTAGCATTTTTTTCTTCACAATTTCAAGTTCCCATTTCTTCCTCTTAGGTTATTGCAATAGCTGCTTAACCAGTCCCTTTGATTACAAAGCTTATCTTCCAAATCTAATATACACGTGGATGCCAGATGTCTTTCTAAAGACTCTAGTTTTCTCAGCTCATAAATGATCAATGGGTCCTCATTGTTTGAGATCCTCCATAATATGTTCTGTTTAGCTTTATCCCTCTATTCTCTCAAAATCCAATTGGTCCACTGAACACTGAAAATAGCATGGGTGTGAACCAGACTGAGTCTGAATACCAACCTTGACACTCACTCACATGGGCAAATTATTTATGTACTCTGTGCTTCTGTTCCTCATTTGTTGAATAGGGGTGACAATAATGGTTCCACTTCCTGGGGCTTTAGTAGAAATGAAATAAATTAAAACATGAAAATGCTCATGGTGACGCCTAGCATACAGTAAGCATACATTAAATGTCAGATATTACTACTGCTGTCTGTGTGGCTTGTTTCTGCAGTCGTTACTACCTGACACGTCTCCCAGTCTCTGCATATCAAATTACCACTTATGTCTGGGGTCAGATGTTGTATCTATCATGAAAATTGTACAATTATTAAAACAAAAGGTTGTGCTCTAAATTACTAAAGCATGGTTTATTCTAATCATGGTGCACATTTCCCTTAGTTTACCCTGTATCTTACTTGCATGTACAGGTGTTTTTATCTTGTCCATGGGTAACAGAACCCTTGGGGCTTAAATGACATTCTATTATATACGTTGTTGTGTCCATGAATGTCACAAAATAGCAATCAGGCAGAGGAAATATTGAAAAATATCTCTTTAATGACTAAATATTTTAATACCATGTCTTTCAAAATGTGAATTTCATGTTAGTCTGTGACTAGACTCCTTTTTGTAGCTTGAAATTTTGAAATTGTGTTAAAAATTTCTCTAACACACCATCTTTGTCAGCATAGGTTTTTCCTAGACCTAATGAAACAAAACTAGGATTATCTCTTTTGAGAGAAATTCTATGTTAGTATAACTATATTTTTCCTACATGGTAGAATATATGCTTTGTGTAGTATGTTATTGTATAGTGGTCTTTGATATTTACATTTCATAAGTAGAATCTTTAAGAGCAAGGGTGAATATATTTAAGCTTCTTTTCTCCTCCTAAGCATGATTACACACACACACACACACGCGCGCGCGCGCACGCACACACAAATGTATTTAGAATCCACACCATGGCATTTGCCCACTGAAATCTTTTGATATTTCTGAAGGATGCATTCCCTCTCTCTTCTCTCTTTTCATTAATTTTTCCAGGCACCATATAATACTTAAATTTTAAGTTTAAGTTTCAAGAACATATGAAGAAGTGTATTTACAAAATCCAGATATTCTTCATCTGAATTTCAGCCAAGAAGCAACTTATCATGCCACTGAAGCAAGATATGTCACTATGGAATTTGATTTATTGCATGCTTCAGTTCTTAATGGAACAGAATAAGGCAATCTACCATGATTGTTGCTTCGAGCATAAGGTTAGAGAAGAAGTAATGCAAACAACCTCAAAATGGGGATGATGGAAACTATCCGCTTCTCTCTGGGCTTCTTGCTGACATCCACCTTGGATCCTCAGGTCACTCTCAGCCAGATCATCTCAATCATCGGCCTGCTTATGTGACATCTGAACAAGCTGAAAAATTATTTTTTTTAAATTGGAAAAATAAGTGGCTACACTGCATCCTCTGTGGAAAATTTGGAAGTATACTTTGTAAATATGAGAAATTCATGAGGCTCAAGTGATTTATATCCTCCTTCAAGAAAATAGGGATTGGGGTAACAGAGAACCTTCTTATAACTCATGCAACTCATTGCAAGGTCAGTAGCCAATAAAGACATCACCATCCATGATTAATCGTGGATGGGTTCCACCCCCAACTTTCCTTTTATCCCAGAGACCTAGATAAATGTCATGATGATCCTTTAGTGTCCCAGCTTTGTCCTTTCAGGCATCTAGCAAGATATAGCAAGGGAGAATTAAAGAGAAGGTAATGTTAGGCTGATAAAATTTCATCTCAGAAGGAAAATGCCACTGATACTGAAGAGATGGCTTTGCAACATGAGAAATAAAAAAGTAGATTATTTGACTTTTGTAAGAATTACCCTAATATACTAGTCATCATAATTTACAGATATTTGCATTTGTATACAGGATTCTACTGATCTCTCTCTCTTTCTATATATATATGTGTGTGTGTGTGTGTGTTTATAAAAGCAGAACTTCTATTCTCACAAAATGCTTAAGTACTCTATATACCAGTTTTATTTGCAGGGTGGAAGATAAAGATTAGTAATGTCTTCAATTGTTTGTAGGATACTTCTCAGCTCTCAAAATAATTTCATATATGTATTTCTTCTGATACATAAAGTAACCCTCTAAGAGATGCATAGCATAGCACATAGTTAATTCCATTTTGCAGATGAGGAAAATGAGGCATAAAAAATCGAATGATTAGCCTGTCATAAGTAGCAAAGTCAGGCTATATTATAAGGAAAGATAACTATAATTCATGCTTCTTCTGGAATTTGGTCCCCAAATTTGTTAAATCTTTGGTAAGTATTTATTATGCTTGAAATCCAATAATGTGCAGAACTGAAGGAGATATACTAAAAGTACAGGCCTTGGCCTTTGCCTTTGCCTTTGCCTTTGAGAAAAGTTACATGTAGAGGAAAGGGAAAATGCTACTATAAAACACAGTTCTGCTCTTAAGTGAGTGGTATGATTTGTTTCACGTGTAAATGGAGTTGATCACAAAATAAGACTTCTAGGGTATGATATCAAGGAAAACTCCAAGACAAAACGATAGGCAGGCTTCTCCGTGTAAGAAATGAAGATGAATTTAAGGGTGAAATAGTATTAATTGATCAACACATGTGCACATGTAGTAGTAACATTCATCAGGTGTTGGGCAGGTGGGGGGAGGGGGGATGGGTATATTCACACCTAATGGGTTCGGTGCACACCATCTAGGGAATGGACATGTTTGAAGCTCTGACTCGGGTCGGGGCAAAGGCAATATATGTAACTTAAATATTTGTACCCCTGTAGTAAACAAATAAAAAAATAAATAAAAAGAAAAAAAGAATTTAAGAGTGAAAGAGCAAAAAGTAGGTGATAAGGTAGAGGGAGTGAAAAGAAAAGCATTCTGAACAAGAGTCAGGATGGTTGCTTAAAATACAGGTGGTGGAAATTCTTGGTGATCAAAAGTGTTTGGTATTATATGGTAAAGCATTTGCTGTATGGTTCTGAAATTTAATCTTCATACTACCCCAAATCTTCTATACGTATATGCTGTATACATATACCTGTACCTACCCTTTTTAATCAGGAAAAGGGGGTGTGTTTATTATACTCTGTTTGTGAATGGTGTATACAAGCTGTAAGAGATGAGACCGGTCAGCAGAAGTAGAAACTCTTAATAAAAGTGATCATGAAAATGTAAACAGTTGGGAATTTGAAGATTTTTCAGAGGAAATGGTGTCTCATGGAAGATAGAAGGATATTATTCAACATGCTCACTCTGTATTCTCTTAGCCTTCTTATATTTACTTGCTTATTGTGTATACTTTCATTTTCTTCCTCAAAGTCTCTTTCATATTGTAAAAGTTTCTTTCAGTGTTTAACAATATAATTATGACATCAACTATACTGTGAAAACTAGGAATTCATGGAAGGTGAGATCAGAAGCCTAACTATTGTGAACATTGTTTACTTAACGATGGAAGATCCTGAGTGTAAAGAAGGAACTGGTCACTGAGCAACAGGCTTTGTGCAGTTGATTGCTGTCTCTCTGTCTTTGAAGAGCAAAGTGAATTTACCTCAAACTCTCAGTTCTAGGACCTGAGAATGTCTCAATCTATTTATTCTTCCCCATGATTACTGAGAATTCGCTAGGGCTCATGTTTTTGCAGTTCTTTCTGTTGCATGCTCCCTTATCCTTGAAAGTCAGATATTTTATTCACACACATGCACACATGCATCTACTCAACATTTTGTGAGTTCAGCTAACCTCACTGAACTTTGGAAGTTTGTGAGGCCTGTCATAGTGAGCAACCAGCTTCCATCTCCTTAGGTCCAGCCTCTCTTCCCATCATCTCCATCTCTTCTCTTTCCTCTCAACCCCCAAATTGGAAAAGACTCCCCTCCATATCTTATACTTGGCAAATTACAGGAAGGTTTTTATAACTTGAACATACCTTAGGAATATCACCCTGCATACCTTAGTTGACTCAAGTATTTTTTTCATATAGATATTATTTCTCCCTAAAAGGAATTTAGATGGTAATATTTTCTCCAGTTTTTTAAGTATATAAATATTTGGTATTACATCAACATTACAGATACCAGCAGATCATACTTAGTCTAAAATTGTAATTACCAGAAGTCTTCTGATGATTGAATAAATATTCAGAACAGACAGATTAGAGGGTTAGAGTTTAGTTGCCTGGATTTCACAAATAATACCCTTAGTTGTTGGCATCCTGAATAATGTTTTAGTATATTCATTGACTCAGTCAGGATTTATCTAATGGGTTTATAGAGAAGATAATTTAATCAAATGCTTAATTTATTTTAAAAAATGATAAATTAATACAACTGTACTTCTAGAGGTTATCTGTCTATGAGAAATCCTATTTTAGAAATCCCTAAATCCAAACACAGTCACAGAATGAAAATAGCATATTCTCTTTTCTTTTCTTTTTTTTTTTTTTTCACTTTTGCATTTCATCTGTTATTTCACTGTGGTGCCAAATTGCTCTTCAAAAATTCTTAAGCCTATTTCAAAATTCTCACTAATTTCAAGTGATAACTAAAATCATTGGTTATAGATCTAGTGTCAAATAAGTCTTTATCTCTTCCTGTGGGCGGCTATCTACTTGACTGATGTAAGTGAAAAAAGAACTACATTTCTTTTTTCCAGTTGAAAATGGACAATTTAGCCACCACATGTCTGCCAATGTACCTCTGTATGAGATGTAATTATATGTGAAATAATAACCTTGCTGCCAAATAGTTTTCAGTGCTTTGCTTTATATGAGAAACAATACATTTTTAGTTCCAAAAGGCAATAAGATAATGACATTCAAGTCAATCTCTTGCTGCTTTTACTTTCTTACTACATTTTAAGTCTCTTCCTCATCCCTCTCTAGTTTTCAATGTTAAGATGACAATCTCTTATTATAATTTAGATAGCATAGCCTTTGGTTAATTTTCAGCCTAATTTTTTTTCTCTGAATATGTATGTATTAAAAAGTCTATTCTCAATTTATGATAACAGGTTTTAGAAAACACTTCTCTCATATAAATCATCAGCTATTGTGTAGTGTTAGGAGTTTATAATATACTATTTTCACTAATCTATTTTAGCAAATTAAAAGCCTGTTCAAATAAAAAGGTGCCAGGAAAAAGGAAAGTCAATAATAATAGCCAATATTTATTTAACACTAACCATGGATCAGTCATTATGCTAAGAGCTTTATATGCATGCTCTCATTTGTTCCTTTCAAAACACCTATAAAGTAGGTACTATTCTTATTTCCATTTTACATATGATAAATTGGATTTTTTTAATATGCAATTTTTTTCCTTCTTGCTTCTCAGGAAACCAGCCAATCTTTGCCGTTGTGGCTAAGTGGCATTGTGTTACGGAGCTGGAAGCAAAGTTATCAGAGACCCAGAAGACCCTCCTCTCTTGTCTCTTAATTGCAATATCCTTGGTTCATTGAGGAACAGGGATTGCCAGAAAGAGTGGACTAACATTTTAAGAAGGAGCAGCAAACCAAATCAGGGAGAAAAGCATGGAGACAGCATAAAGTTGTTATTTCACATATTATTTCTCACCTTCAAAGAAATTTTGGGACTTAGAAATGAACATATCTGCAAAGATCAGTTGTATTAGTTACCTATTTGCTGTGTTAGAATAATCCCAAAGCTTATCAGCGTCATCGCATATACTATCTGTTGATCAAGAATTCAGGAGCCTATCACTCGTTATGTATGTATATACCCGCCCCCCCTCCCCAATACTCTATTACTCTAGTACCTATATGTCCACTTAGGTGCTACTCAGTTAATACCAGTTTGCTGGAGAATATATCTGGTGCTTGTTTTTCCATTCTAGGCACACCATCTGAGGGATGGTCATGCTGGAGACTCAGACTTGTGGGGGAAGGGGGGGAAGGGCATTTATTGAAACTTTAAAATCTGTACCCCCATAATATGCCGAAATAAAAAAAAGAGAGAGAGAGAGAAAAAAAAAGAATTCAGGAGCATCTTTGGTTGGATTGTTATTGTTCAGGGTTTCTCCTGAAGTTATAGCCAAAATGTTGTCCAGAGTTGCAGCCATCTGAAGACTTGTGGGAGCTAGAGGATCTTCTTCAAAGATGGCTCATTCCCATGGCTGCAAATATTCCTGGCCATTGGCCAGAGGCTTCAGTTCTTTATTATGTGGGTTTCTCTATAGATGCTGCCTAAGAATTTTCATGATATGGTGGCTGGCTTTCCACAGAGTGAGTGATCCAAAGTGATATCTTTTCCAACTTGCCTTAGAGGTCACACAATGTCACTTTTGCAATATTCTGTTGGTCTTAGCTGTATCTCTGATACAACGTGGGAAATGACTACACAAAGGTATGAATGCCAGAAGATTAGGATCTTCTGGAGATGGAGACCATCTTTCAGTCTGGCTACCACACCGATATTCACTGAAGGCCAAAAGACTCTTTCTGTTAATATCTGTTAAGCCTCCTAGGATCCTTACATGACTATTAAAAGGAAAGAAGATACGCCCAAAATAAGTGAGATTAAATGATTGACTCACCTGGTAACCTGTGGAGGTATTCACAATCAGTCAACAAATATTAGTTGAGTATCTACTTTGTGCCATGCATTGTTCTAGGCTGTGGAGATTCATTGACAAATGAGATTAAAAAGTCCCTGCCCTCAAACAACTTACAGTCTAGTGTAAAGAGATAAACAATGAATGTGCAAAAAATGAGATGATTTTAGATGGAAATCTAGTCCATCTGAAAATAAAACATGTTAATATGATATAAATCGATGGGGAGAGTCTTTAGTTGGAGGCTCATAGTAGACTATTTTGAAGAGGGGACATTGAAACTGAAGTCTGAATGCTGAAAAAAACAGAGTCATATAACCATCTGAGGGAGAGGAATAGAACAGGCATAAAAAAGACTAAGGGCACTGAGAAGGCAACAAGTTTAGAGATTTGAAGGGACAGAACAAAAGCTATTGTAATTAGAGTGTAGAACTATATGGTGAGTTAGGAGCCAGGTCATGTAGGGTTTTAGGTCATGGTAAGGAATTCTGATTTTATCCTAAATTTATTTAGCATTTATTAGATGATGTCAAATAGGAGAAAGACAAAATCTGATTTACACTTTAGAAAGTTAACAGTGACATCTCTGGGTAAAATTGGAGAGTTAAAAGTGGAAAAATATTGCAAAGCTGTCTCAGTCATTCAGGGGACAAATATTTGTAACTTGAATTGGAGTTGAGGCAGTAGAGTTGGTAAAAAGTAGTCCGATTCAGAATATCTTGGGGAACCAAAAGGACTTGCTGATGAGTTTGATGTAGAGTTTTGAAGAAAGAAGAGGAATCAATGATATATACAAATGGTCTGAGCTCCTGGGAAGATGGTGCCATATATGGAGAGAGAGATGGCATGGAGAAAGTTGTACAGAGGATGAGGGAGGCAATTTCATTTAGGTCACAAAAGTAAAATATTCAGTTTAGGTCACAATTTTTTTTTTTTTTTTTTTTTTTTGAGACAGAGTCTCACTCTGTTGTCTGGGCTAGAGTGCCGTGGTGTCAGCCTAGCTCACAGCAACTTCAAACTCCTGGGCTCAAGCAATTCTACTGCCTCAGCCTCCCAAGTAGCTGGGACTATAGGCATGCACCACCATGCCCAGCTAATTTTTTCTATATATTTTTAGTTAGCCAATTAATTTCTTTCTAGTTTTAGTAGAGACGGGGTCTTGCTGTTGCTCAGGCTGATCTCAAACTTCTGACCTTGAGCAATCCTCCCGCATTGGCCTCCCAGAGTGCTAGGATTACAGGCATGAGCTACTGTGCCCAGCCTGGTCACAATAATTTAAGATGCTTACCAGATATAAAAGTGGAAATGCTGTGTAGGCAATAGTATATATTCATCTTTGAGAAGTCAGAATTAGAGATTTTGATTTGAGAATCATCAGCCTAAAGATACAGAGTCATGAGCATGTAGATGGTGTATGAAACCATGAGATTGACCAGGTCACCTATGGAGGGAATATAGATAAAGAAATCAGAGATATTAGGGAGATGAAGAGGAACCATCATAGGCAAATGAGAAGTAGCAAGCAATAAGGTAGTAAGAAAAACACAAAAAGTATGTTGAAAGCCAAGTGAAAAAATTGCATTGAAGAGAAAGTAGTGATCCAGCATGGTAAATGTTACCAGTTGATCAAATAAATTTATTAGTTAGGCTTCTCCAGAGAAATGGGACACAACGGGATATATCTATATAGATATAGATATCTACATATATCTATATGTAGATATAGATACATACATGTTTAAAGAGAGTTATTATAAGGAATTGTTCCACAGATTATGGAGGCTAAGAAGTTGCATAGTCTACCCATCTGCAAACTGGAGACAAGAAAAACTGGTAGTGTTACTCCAGTCTGAGTATGAAGGCCTGAGAATCAATCAGGTGTATTTCCACTCTGACTCTGAGAGCCAGTAGTGTAAGTCTCAGAATAATAGCAGGAAAAGACTAATGTCTCAACTCAAGTAGTCAAGATGAGAGAAAGATTTCTCCCTTTTTCTGTGTTTTTATTATATTTGGGCCCTCAATATATTAGATAATGCCCACCCTTATTAGGAAGGGCAAACTGCTTTATTTAGTTTACAGATTCAAATGCTAATCTCTTCCAGAAACACCCTTACAGGCACAACTGGAAATAATATTAACTATTTAACCAGGTATCTTAGCATATTATTGCTCAATCAAGTTGACACATACAATTAACCATCGAAGGTTAGAACTGAGAATTAATGATTAAATTTGGCCACATAGAGGTCTTGTATGAACTTAAGAGCAGTTTAGAACTTGAGGAACCAATAAAGTATGATTGGCCGTTGTGGCAAGATGAATATTGGTTGGATTACAGAGAAAACAATATTCAAAATGTTTCAAAGAGAAGAGTGTTTTAGATGTTGCTGGAACATTTTGTGTCCTGTAAAAGCAGAACTTGTACAAGTGAATACCCTTGATAGGAAGTTTTCAATATAGTAGTAGGAATGAAAGCCCAGAGAGAACTAAGGAGATATGATAAATGAGGAATGAAATATCCTTCTTCTCTCAAAAAATTGGAATTTTTATTTTAATGAAACATGATTGTTTTTAATTTCATCAAAATATTAAACATAACATCATTGAAAGTTTTTCCACCGTATCTCTTTTCCCCAACACAAGCTTCACCAAACATCCTTTATATTCTATTAAATTTTGACATATTTCAGACAAAATAAAAAGATAGTATATTTAGGTAATGAACATATGGGTACCACCACACAACATAAGACATAAATATTACAAATATAGTTGAAGCCCTTGGTTTATTCTTCCCTGATTGCATTTCCAACCCTGCCAAGAGGTATCCATCATCCTAAATTTGGTGTTTATTATTTTCATATGCTTTAATATTTTATCACATATATATCCACTTATATATGTGGCATTATTTTACACACTTCAAAACTGTATTAAAATTATTAATCATATATAATCCATATACTTTTTTTTATTCTTTATGTATGTGAACTTTCTTAATGATTGAAAATTTAGCTCTAGCTCCTTGCTGTGTAGTACGCCATTATATTAAAATTTTGCCATATATGCATCCATTTTTACCATAATTAAAATTCGAAGTGTTTCCAGTTTTTCACTGCTATAAAGAACTGCTGAAAAGAACTTTTTTATATAAATACCTTATGTACACAGATGAGTATTTCACCCATCAGTGCAGAAAATTTCCCTTTCCTCCAATAAGTAGCCATTGTTATCTCCTACATCTTCAACATCCTATTTTAAAATCTTCTGTAGAATCACTGATGATACCAATTAAAGCTAGTGACTTTCATTAATTTTTCATTAAACCACTTAAAATTCCTTCTACTGTAATTCAAATTCTTTTCTTTGAGTTTTGCCGTCAGATGAAATAAAAAATAATACATTGTGCAAACTCCTGCACTTTAATATTTATTGTCATAAAAATTTTTCTTGGTTAAAGCCACAGTTCCATAGAAATAATAATAATGAAACACTTAATTATTTCGATGATGTTTATATGGAGGCTGCAGTTCTCAGAACGTAAGTGTACCTCAACATAGGTAATTGTGGTATGTGTGTGTTGGGAGTAGTCTCAGGGCAATTAGAGCAAGTAAATTTGAGATAAGACATGGGAAATTCTGCAATTAACTTATTTAAATATGCTTTATGTGGAATTTTCTAAATTAGTCAATCAAAAATATATATTTTTAAAGATTGGTTAACATTTTATGGGACACTGGTTTTCCATGGATTAGAAGTGTTTTTATGAAAACAAGTGGAGAATATTTTTTTAAATATTTAAAAATTCATATTTTGATTGTAAAAATTTACTTAGGATTTTGATTTGTAATAAGAGCTTCCAAAAGGCTTTATTTCTTCTTTTAAATATAAAGAATTATTTAACTGACTTCTGGTTTTGAATGTCCAAATGGTAATACTACTTATAATGGAAAAGAAACATAAAAGAAATGAGTGTTTTTAATTTTCTCTTGGGTAGTATAGTCTAATTGGTAAAATGTTGGATGGTATTTCTGTCCTCTTTATTTTCCATTTCTAATATAGAATCAATTAAGAGTAAGCAGTTGGAAATAATTCTTAACATAATTCTGTGATCCCTTTTATAATATAGTTAATGTAATTCCTCCAAGTAAATGGATATCAATTTCAGTAAGTTTCCTAAATGGAGGGTACTGTGTGAGGCCTTTCATCCTGCCCTTTTAAAATTAACAATTAAGTATATACGAAGTAAGTGGTGATTTCATTAGAACCTACAAATACCTGGCCAAGTCAACTGCTTTTACTATAATCATTATTTCTTTCTGTTTAAAAATATAAGAGATGAATTGTATTCATTTCACTCTAGATAATTGTAGAAATTAATAAAATATTTAGTAATATCTAATAGTCATATAATTATATATACTAATTTTATACATAATATATCATTGTGTATATACATATACACACCCATACACAATGTATTTTATATTTTATTTGTACGTGTAAAATTTCTTTCACCATTCTCACTTTAGCAGAATGGTAGGCAATGCTAAGCCATGAGAGTAATGTAGTTATATAGTAAGCATAGACTACAGACTGAGTGAGATGACAATATTCATTTGTTCAACAAATACTAATTAAACATCTATGTTGTAAGCTCTTGGAGCTTAAATTATAGATGAAGGAGAGATGAATAAAGGAGATACACGAGTAAATTATATAGCATGTTGAATGGTAAAAATGATTTGGAAAAACACAGAGCAATAAAAGGAAGATAGGAAGTGTTGGGGTGGGAGGGGGGCTTATCCTACCTGTTCATTAATGAAACTCCCGAAGTACTACATTGTGTAAGAATATGTTTCTTAACATAATGTTGACTTCCATATTAAATATATATGTATGCATGTGTGTATACATGTAACATATATTTGCAATATATATTACATGTAAAACAACAACATTTGTGAGAGATTAAATTACATCCTTTAAGGTCATGTTGTGAGCTTATTTCATATCATTTATTTTATATCCATTGGTATTTTTATCTTCTGTTTATTTCTATAGTAATACTATGCACTGTAGTGCGTGAATTCCACATCCCTTTATCTTCTTTATTCTTCTGAACCTATACACCAGTTTTAGTACCTCATATATTTTTATTATTGCTTAATCTCATTATCCTTATTACAAAATATAAACACTTTGACATTATTTTAATACAAAAATCATTTTAAATATTCCTTTTTTTACATATTTGTAAGTTACATTGTGAAATCAGAGTGAAAAATTTAATGTTGTGATACATTAAAGTAACACTAGAACATTATTGCTTGCCATTTCTCCATGTAAAACAATTTAAACTCACATTAATGTGAAAACATTCTACTCAAAGAGTGTTTCTATTAGGTAATATAAATTGTAATTTCTGCAAAAATACACTAGATAATAATTTTCAAGAAGCAAATGCTATCATCTGATAGTCTTTACACAATAAAAATTTAATATGATTAAATTTAAATGAAAGACTAAAAATAGTAGGAAACAAATTTGAATAAAAATTGAATGTAAAGGATATAAAGAAGTATTTCTAGTATTTTTCATTTATCTTTTGTTTTGGAGAAACTTGTATTATTTATCTCTTCCTTTTCAACAGTAACAACCTCCAACCTTGTTTAGCATTAGATCTCAGAGGAGATATAAAACCTATTCATTCATTCATTTATATATTCATTTAACAAACATTTGTTTAATATACCATAACATAAGGCTTCTGCTACTTGCTGAGGTTATAAAATACAAAGGTGCTTGTAACCTAGTGGTGGAGGCAGACAGTGGAAAGCACTAAAATAGAGGCACACCAAAACTGTTATGAGAGCCCAGTGGAAGAGATATCTACTAAGGCTATAGGGGATGGAGTCAAAGTACGATCAAGAGTACTCAAGGTAGATAAGGGGGTTGTGAGAAAGCTATTCCAGGCATAGTAAAGAGTATAGACCGGAAAGTAATGGCATGTGAGTCCAGGAGCTAAGTGAAAAATGACCTTATATACCATCCTAAGTTGTGTGAACAGTATTTTGTAGGAAGAATGTGGCAAAGACATTACCAGTGAGTGTCATGGCTGGATTAGGTATTAGAAATGTCACTTATGACAGCAGTCTGGAAAATAGTTCAGAAAGTAAACAAAAATATGGTGGCTATTTATTAGGCTATTTTAGTAGTCCAGGAGAGAAATATTAAGGAACTTGAATTAAAGTAGTAGTGGCATGCTAATGGAAAGTAGAGTATGAGTATAGGCAAGCTCAAGAGATGTAAGTGGTAATATGATAGAAAGAAAGAGCAATAGTGTGGCTTCTGGAATCCATTTTGGAATAAGTGGGTGAGGGTAACACTAACTAAGATAATACAGGAAGAGGAGCAAGTTTGTGGAGAAAAGGGATGAGTGCAGGTTTAGACATAAACTTTTAAAAGTTTTCTGAGATACTCAGGTAAACAAGTTCAAGTTTTAGAGACTTCTATTCTGGCAGTGTGGTACATTAATTATTCAGAGAAAACTCTCGTTGGGGAGAAGGGCCAAGATGGTGGCCTTACAAACAACGCTCGGTGCTGCTCTCACAGACAGGATCAAAAGTGATCAGTAGATATTCACTTTCAGATAGTCTAGGAGAGAGCATTGTGAATCAACAGAGAGGCAATGGGAGGCACCCAAAGTGAAGGAGAGGGAAGTAGGGCAACTTGCTTGCCCGGATCAGAGGAACCTGGGAAGGCACTCACATGGGGAAGGAAGACAGGAGAGAACCAGGGGACTCCACACTTCCCGATGGACACTGCAATTAGAGCTGCTACAGGGCCCCTCCACTGCAGCAGCCCTCTAGTCTGATACAGGGAGCTAATTGGACACTGCAGCATTGCTCCAGAGAGAAGGCACAGCAAGGTCCCACTGGTTCCCGAGCCCTGGCTGCTGTGGCTAGTGCCACACAAATGGAAATCAAAAGCGAGCAAAGATAGTTATTCTCATAACAGATAAAATAGACTTTACATCAACAATGGTAAAAAATAAAAAAGACAAAGATGATCAGTATAAAATGCTAAATGGATCAATTCAACAAGAAGATATAACAACCCTGAATATATATGCACCTAACACAGAAGCTCTAAGATTTATAAAACAAATTCTACTAGGTCTAGGCAAGGAAATAGACAGTGACTTCATTATAGCCAGGGACATCAACTCTCCACTGACAGAACTAGACAGATCATGGAGGCAAAAAATCAACAAAGAAACACTTGACTTAAATAGGACTCTAGAACAAGCAGATCTAATAGACATTTAAGAACATTCTATCCCAGAATTGCAGAATATAGATTCTTCTCATCAGCATGTGAGACATTTTCCAAGATAGATCAGGTATGTTAGGCCAGAAAATAAGTTTCAGCAAATTTAGAAAAATTGAAATAATACCATGCATCTTTTCAGACCACAGTGGAATAAAAGTAGGAATCAACTTCAAGAGGAACTCTCAGCACTACACAAACACTGGAAATTAAACAACCTGCTGCTGAGCAATTTTTGGGTCAATGACAAAATCAAGAAGGAAATAAAAAGATTTTTTTTAATTGAAAAACTAAGATGACACAAGCTTCCAAAATCTCCTTGAAGAAAGTTTATAGCCTTAAATGCCTACATAAAAAAGACACAAAGGTCACAAATTAACAACCTAATGTCACACCTCAAGGAACTAAAAAAGAAGAGCAAACCAAAACTAAAGCTAGCAGAAGAAATGAGGTAACAAAGATCAGAGCAAAACTAAACCAAATGGAAACCAAAAAAATGATACAAAGGATCAACAAAATAAAAAGTTGGTTCTGTGAAAAGATAAACAAAATTGATAAATCACTATCTAGATTAATGGGAAATATAAGAGAAAGAACTCAGATAAGCTCAATCAGAAAGAAAATGGAGACATTACAACTGACAGCACAGAAATGCAAAATATCATCCATGACTACCATGAAAACCTCTGTGAACAGAAACTAGAAAATCTAGAGAAAATGGATAAGTTTCAACACAACTTCCCAATTTTGAATCAAGAAGAAACATATATTATATTTATATATATTTACCTTATGGTAAAGCATGAATCCAGAAAGGTAATTGAGCATTGGAGCCTGTTCTGTCCTTAAGAGAATCTCCCCATCTTAGTAGTTGGGTTAATGCGCCAACCTGTTTGTAGGTTCAGGAGACAGAATGTGGGTGGAGGAGGGAGGACAATACTGGGATTTCTCAAAGGCTGGCTTTCCCAACGGGTGGCACCTGTAGTGAACAACTAGAAAAGTCTGCCGTAATACAAGGTGGTAGTAATGCTTACCTATCTTGACCTTGTTTATCAGCAAAGTGGGAAAAAAACCCAGAAAGTATCTCCTGAGAATTTCTGGTTATAAGCTCACACAATAGGATTGAAACTAAAAGTCACATGATTTATGTGTCCAAGAAAAACCAAGTCAAAAATTTCATTTACAGTAACCTCTGATTGATAATGCTCACAGAAAATTTGGTAGAGAGGAATTGATAGCTTCTCTGGAAGGACATTTTTTTTAAACACAGGCCTAAAATTAGCTTTATCTAACAGGTTGTTTCAAGAAACAGGAGTTCACAATTTAAAATTCTTAACCCATGATGTAACAAGTCACCATGAATAAAAGTTAGCAAAACAAAATGTTAAATTTGTCTGGCAAGAACTGTGGATTTGGGGGTTATCAGATACAAAGTACAAAATAAATCTGTTTACAACGTTTATATAAATATATCAGACCTGCCCTGCATCCTGCCTAACATTGACCTTGGCCCACTTTTTCCTCCAGCCATCACTGTGGAACCAGCTTTCAATTGCTGTAACTTGACCAAGTCTCACCTTAGCTGAACTACGTATCTCTTGCTTTCTTCAGCAGGTATCTCTGATGCTAAATGTGGGCTGCCTGTACATACATGTTTTCACATGCATGAAGTGTGAGAGCAGGCTTTGACCAATTAGGGATGGGAACTAGTAAATGCATGTTTCCCTCTTTCATCTTCTAGTGAGGGGAATCCCAAAGAACTTTCAATGTGGCTGCTCAGAAGGTCTAAAAAGGATCAAACTCCAACCACCCACAGTAGTGACCATATTGATGACATAGCTTTTTATTGGTTTCTTCTTTCAATTCTAATATAAGCTACTTGCATACACTTCTGTATCTCAGGCTCTGCTTTCTGAGGAAGAGAAATGATCCAGGCTCTACCTTCTGTGCTAGAAGAGGATGCTAGGCAAAGATAGTTGGGACTGCAAGTGACCTTAAAAACTGACCCTCAGGATGAAATTCTGGAACAATCATTAAAGAGAAAAAGTGGAGTGGGGATAACCCCTGGCATACAGTAGCATTATAATTACTCAGACTCTCACTGGCAGGTGAAGATAAAATGCAAGTGGAGGCTTATGCAGTAGCAATGGCACTTGACAGGCATAAGGGCAAGGATAATTATAAGGACTGTGGAGTTTGCTGGCTTTTGTTATCTGCTTTAGGAACCTTAAAAAAGAGAGAGAAAATGGCAGATTCAGGCTAACCCTCTATCATTTCAAGGTGTGGCGTGAAACTAAGGAGGTCTCTATGTCAGTGTTTAAAGGGCCTCTTATCTCATGTAACTGTTGAATAGATGATGAAAACCACACCCAGGATTTAATTGTAAGGTTAATAGAATGACAAAACAAGATACTGCACACCTTTCACAGCACTATGTTAAGTGCAGGTCCCTAATAGACAAAAAGTGGTACCTTCAGAACTGGCATGGGGACACATGATGAATCGAATAAGCTGGATAATCTTGAGCTTCAGATTCTTCTGAATGTTGAATTAAAGTAGACTTTCTTCACGTGGAGAACCTGGAAAGACCTCAGCTGGGGCAGGTGCCTCACAGATTGATATGTCTTCCTCAAGCTCTAGTGTTGCCTGTTTCCATTGCCTCCAGATGGATAATCAGGGTCCGATCTCAGGAGAGTCCAAGCAAAGAAATATTGATCCCACTCTGGGAGGAAGTAGAATATACATTCCAATGTTATAACATGGATAACAGCAGGATTTGCAAAAACATGTGGCTGAATAGAACTTGAGGGTGATAGGTTAGAGGGATATTCATTGTCATGGGAGTACTTTCTCATGACTCAGTGCTTAAAGTCCTGGCAAGTGATCCTTATGCTGCTTAGTGGGTCCCTGATGCATGGACATACCTCTAGCTGGATGGAAATGAAGTACAGATATAGGAGGTGCTTGAGCAGAGTGTTGAAGAAGAGTCAGAAATCTCAGGTAAATGATAATTATAAAATGGATTTATTATGTAAGATCAGAGTCCCCACCACCTGGATTCCCTGGGAAGGTACAAAAGATTTCCATAAACTAATTCAGTAAATTAATAAGAAATGCAATGGGAAGAGGATGCTTCTTTGAGAAACTAGGTGGTGGCTATCCTCTATAGGGTGGAGTTGAGAGTAGCATGTGGTGTCATAATACTGAGTTCCTCAGGAACAATAGGAATAAGGATTCAAAATTCAGAGGCCAGGTTGTGACAATTAACCAACAGAGTAGGATGGATATAATTACTATTTTTAAAAATTATTATTATTTCAAAATATTACAGAGGTACAAATGGTTACATAGATTGCTTTTGTTATGGTTCAGTCAAGGCTATAAGTGTGCCCATCACCCGTATAGTTTTCATTGTACCCATTAAGTGGGATTTTCACCTATCCCTTCCTCCCCTCTCCTCCCTGCTCAATTTCCACTGAGTTTTACTTCCCTCTGTGCATAAGTGTGCTCATTGGTTAGTTTCAATTTAATAGCAAGTACACATGGAGTTTGTTTCTCCATTCTTGAGTTACTTCACTTAGGATAATGGTCTCCAGTTCCAGCCAAATTGTTACTGATAGCCTGTTGTATTCTTGGGGTTACAGACATGGGTAGTCAGGTAGGGTGTTTTTGACTCATTTATCCAGAAAAAACTTGACAGTTTTTAAAAGGAAGGGTGACATCAGCTGCTGCAATGAAATATCAGGACCCTTCATTAGTTTTTAGATCTGAGCTTGTTCTCTGAGACAGTCCTTATTGAAGAGGGGACTGCATTCCCTTGAGTAAGAAATGTAACACAATGCTACAAGTATATATGACAAATATTTTCCAGTCTTTCTCTGAATAGATCTGTGGCCAGATAGCAGATTAAGTGAGTGCTAAGGAGCTTCTCCAGTTGACATGTATACCAGGAAACTCAAGAGGGCTTCCTGGTCCCCTATCCAGAGTGAAGGCTTGTGGAGGCCAAATAATAAATGGAAATTAATCCAAGTTGATCTCACATTGGTTCACTGAACCCAAGAAGCCACCTGGTGACAATTTCTCTGGCCCCTAGTACACACTTGGAAAGGATTTGCTTAGCAACTTGGATAAATTGACATCTGTTCCCTATCTTTTGCATTAAGAACCATTATGCTAAGAAGGGCAGAGTGAAGACCTGAAATTATAACCTTCTTGGATACTTAATATATTTTAGACAATATCACAAAGAATGCACATTAGAATATTGCTAATTTTCTGGCACTTGGTCCATAGGTTAGATATAGAAAAGGTACTCTTTTTAATTCTTAATAAGACTCAAAGGCACTTTGGTTTTGTATGGGCAAGGTAGAAACGCATATTCACTGTCCACAATCAAGGTTATGTTAACTCTTCTTTTCTCTCCCACAATGTAGGTTGAAAGGACCTTGTTCATATTGATGGACATCTGAACAATGTACTTGTTCACTACATTAATAACACCACACTGATCATACCTGGAGATCAGGAAGGGACGTATACTCTAAATGGCCTAATAAGAAAGATGTATGCCACCGAGATCCAGGGCCTGACACATCCCTGAAATTTTTAGGGATTTACTGGCCTGGAGTATGTCAGGAAATTTGTTCCAAGTAAAGAAGAGGTTGTTGAAACTTTTAGCCAGACAATCCTTGTTGAAACTGGATTTTAGAGTCAAGATATAAAATCCTGTTTGAATTTTAGAGTCACTGTCTTTGGGAATATTGTGCTGACCTATTTATTGGGTGACTTTTGAATTGGGCCAAAAGAAAACTGTAGCAGGACCAGGTTGGGTTGCAAGTTGTCCTGCTGATAAGGTCACATAACAGAGCAGATATAATAGTGCCAGGAATAACTGTGGTGGATAATGTTGTATTTGGAATCTTTAGCAAACTCTAACAGAAGAGTCACAGTATTGACCACTAGGTTTCTGAAGAAAAAAATAAAAAAACACTATGCAGCAGAACTACTAACTATTCAAAAGCAGCTTCTTGTGTGCTACTGTCCCTACTCTTGAAAGCTGATCATGGGATACCAACTGATCATTTCACCAAAACTGGATGGACATGAACTGGGTCTTATTAGATTAATTGAATCCGTAAGTCAACTGGGTGAAGTAAATAGTTATCATATAGTGGAAATTATTTGTACTTTCAAGATTAGGACCAAGAAGGTCCAAAGAGCACAAATAATTTGTACTAAGTAGTGACAAGACTCTTTTGTCTCCCATTTCTGTTGTATCAGTGACTCTCCTTCCTTTTACACCTATGCCCTTGTGAAGAGGGCAGGCATTCCACAACACCAATGGGCAGCAAGTGGAATATTTAGTTTGGGTTCAAAAGTGGATTGGCCTACTATGTTGATACTAGCTGTCAGTGGTCTGCCAGTGCATTGCAGTATGACTACATCCCTAGTTTATGATGCCTGAAGGACAATGGCAAAAATAAATTCCCTTAGTGGAAGAACTGTAAATAGCGTATTTGGCAGTTTGCTTTATATGAAGGAAAAATAGGCTGAGTTACAAATAAACTTGGACTCCTAGGCAGAGTAAATTATCACTGATGATATTTCTATAGGATGAATTAAAGAAAAAGAAAAATAAACCTAGGAGAAAAGACTGGGATATAATTTAAAATAATGAGTAGAAAAAAATAATAAACAAACATGGAATTTTATAAAAGAATAATGATAACATCTCATTTGTGTAGTTAAAAAATCAAGATAGAAGCTGGGTGCAATAGCACTCATCTATTTTCCTAGCTACTCAGGAGGATGAGCTTGGAGGATCACTTGTGGCCAGGAGTTCAAGACTATAATGTGCTATGATCACATCTGAGAGTAGACACTGCACTCCAGTGTGGACAACATAGCAAGACCCCATCTTTTAAAAAAAATGATGAAGCTAGAACTGAAATACTGAAATCATGGACAAATTATCATTTATGTTATGAGATTATTCATCAAAGATAAACCCAAAGATAAACTTCAGGTTGAATATAAACACATTGTTTAACTTTAAAATATAAGTTATATATGTTGTTATCCTAGAAAATGTTAACATTTTCTAGGATAACTACTAAAATAATAGAATCTAAAAAAAATTGCATAAGTTCCAAAACAGGACAGGGAGAAATTGGGGAAAATTAAAAAAATAGAGGCAAGGATAGTAAAATAGTAATATTAATCAACCTAGGAGAAAGCAAGAAAGAGGGAAAAAAACAGAAGGTACAAAATAAGTTGGTCAATATCTATGTAAATGGTTTATGCTCTCTAAAAAGCAAGATTGTCTGATCATATTCATAACTTATAGTTTAACTATATGCTATTTGTAAATGACACAACTGGAACAAAAGAATTCAGAAAAGCTGAACAGAAAATCCTTATGGGCAAATTGTCAGACAAAAATAACCAAAAGAGAGTTAGTGTAATTATATTATTATTATTAGACAAAATAGATATTATGGCAAAATTTAAAAATTCAAAAAAGTACTAAAATCTAAAATTCCCCCAAACAAATACAATTAATTTAAAAAAGCAAGACCAAACATATAAATATATCTTCAGAAAAAAATTCTAAATAATCCACTAGTCAAAAATCAATCTGGACTGTTCCTCCCTTTTCATTGGACTGTGGATAGTAGGTTTTGCTGTAACTGGCTCATTTTCTTCCTGTTTTTTATCCATTCTGTCTTAATCTGGTACAATTGTACTACTAAGAGGCTGTGCCTAAGAATGCTTAGCAGAAAGGCAGGACCAAAATTGAGATGCATCTGGGAACATGCCAATGGGACTCCAGCTCTCTGATGTGGAGATAACCTAGGAGCTCTTGGTATGGCTGGCCCTAGGTATGTGTTTCCAGAGGAGCAAGAGTGAGAGTCTGGCTCATGCTGACTTTTAATTCAATGAACTCTTTTTTGAAACACACTTTGCCACAATGAAGGAATTAAGAAGGAAATAAGAATCCAGGCAAAAAGTTTCATATCAAGGAATTACACTGTCAGAGTGTAAGGAATTACACTGTCAGAGTGTCAAGGAATTACACTGTTGGGAAAAGATACATGGATCTTGGAAGATAGTTACTTGAAATATGCAGGGAAGAAATAAAATTGAAGGGTATTTTTCTTGGAGAACATCATTTGTCAGATTTATGTGATCAAGAACTTGAGGATTTCTATAACAAGGCAAGTTATTGTGGGTGTTTCTCAAATTTGAGAATATGAGATGAGGAGTCTTCAAAGAGTTCATGGAAAGATCTAGTTTGAGGCAGTCAGAAGGATAAGACATCAGTTTGAAAAGAGCCTCAATCAGAACAACGTGAAATCTGCTAAAATTGAAACAAAAACATCAAACACTACATTTATAGTGACACTTGGGTGAAAGAATGGTGAAAGAATCATTGATGGTTTATGAAAAGTTTATGGGGACAATGTCCCCCCAAAATAGAAATGACCAGTTTACAAATAACATAAAAAGGGATGAGTTGATGTTGAAAACAAAGCCTTCTGTGGCAGACATCAATTTGTGAGAAAAAAATTCATCTTGTTAATGCTTTGATTCAAGAGGAGCAAATATTAACAGCAGAAACAATAACCAATACCATAGACATCTCAATTGGTTCAGCTTACACAATTATGATTGAAAAATTAAACTTGAGCAAACTTTCCACTTGATGGGTGCCAAAACCATTGTGCTTAAATCAATCTAGACAAGAGAAGAGCTCTCATTGGAAATTTTAAACAGGTGGGATCGAGATCCTGTAGCATTTCTTCAAAGAATTGTAATAGGAGATGGAACATGGCTTTACCAGTACAATCCTGAAAACAAAACACAAGCAAAGCAATACCCATCAAGACATAGAAGTGGTATGATCAAAACAAGAGGACCAGTCAAGATACAATTACAATTATTTAACATTTGAATTAGTATTTTAACATTTTTTCAAAAAGAAAGGATCAAGGCCAGTCAGCTCTACCAAACATTTAATAAAAATAAAGCGGTTTGAGGAAATAAGGTCCAGCATCAAATTCATTTTTATTCTAGTATGAAATAATTGAGTTTAATTACAAGAATGCAAATTTATTTGGTTCAATATCAGACAATTGATTATTGCAAATACTAAGTAATAGATTAAAGAAGAAAACATATGTATTCTCAATAGATCCAAAAAACTATTTGATAAAATTTAATAAGCATAACTGATTAAAGAAAACCATTTAGCAAGCTAGGAGGAGAAGAAAATGTCCTTGGCTTGATGAAGAACATCTACAACAGCTACAGCAAAATATCATATGTGATGATGAATTGTTAAAATTATTTATTCAAAAGTCAGTAATAAGGATGTCTACTAAGCGTTATGTTGGTGGTCATATCAACACCAATGTAGCAGGTTGAATCTATGTCCCTCTAGAAGTTCATGTCCAACTGTTTCCTTAGAATATAACCTTAATTTGGAAACAGGGTTTTTGCAGATGTAACTAGTTAAGGATCTCCAGATGAGATTACTCTGGATTTAGGGTGTGCCAAAAATATGATGACCAGTGTTTTTATTAGAGAAAGAAGGTGATTTGGACACAGAGGAACACAGAGAGAAAAAGGCCATGTAAGGCAGAAGCAGAGATTGGAGTTATGCTGCCACTAGCCAGTGATTGTCAGGAGCCACCAGAGCTGGAAGAAGAAATGAAGGATTCTCTCCTAGACCCTTTGGTAGTAGCATGGATTGGCCAACACTTCAATTTTAGACTCCAGGCCTTTTGACTATGAAAAGATAAATATCTACTGTCTTAAGTTTGTAGTAATTTGTTATGGCAGCCCTAGGGCACAAATACAACCAATGAGAGAAAAAAATAGGAAAAGAATTTGAAAGGAAACAACAGGCAGTCATTATCTGATAATATGACAGTCTACTAAAAAACCTCAATCTATATATAAATCATTAGAAAACATAACAGAGGTTTACAAGTTTTCCTGATATGAGTTACAAAGCCAATTGCCTTTTCTTAAACCAGTACGAACAAAATAAAATAGTCAATTAAAAAGATATTTTCATTAGCAACACAAAAATAAGGTACCTAGAAATATATCTCTTCTTTGGAGAAAATTATAATATGTCTTTGGAAGACATGGAAGAGGACCTAAATTAGTGGAGAGACTCAGCAGTCAAATGTTTATTGCAGCACAATTCACAATTGCAAAGATGTGAAATCAACCCAAGTGCCCATCAATACGTGAGTGGATTAATAAAATGTGATATATGGTGTATACCTTGGAGTACTACTCAGCCATAAAAAATGGTGAACTAATACTCTTATATTAACCCAGATGGAACTGGAGACCATAATTCTAAGTGAAGTATCACAAGAATGGAAAAACAAGCACCACACGTACTCAGTATGAAACTAGAACTAATTGATGAACATCTATGTACACATATATTATTAAAACTCAATGGAAACCAAGCAGGTGGGTAGGGAGAGAAGGGAACAGGTAAATATACACTTAATGGGTACAATGCACACTATCTTGGTGGTGGGCACACATATAACCTTGACTCAAATTGCACAAAAGCAAATCATGTAACCAAAATGTTTTATATCCACCTAATATTCTGAAATTAAAAAAAAAGGGGAGGAGATGCCTTTATAAGAGGATGCTGAAAGTCTCTGTGTAGATTCAAAAAAATTCTAGTCAAAATCCCAAGAGGAGTTTTCATGGAACTTAGCAAATTATTCTAAAATTTGTATAGAAGGTCAAAAAACCAACTTATCTTAAAGAAGAAGCAGGTAGAAGTGGAATTAACACATATTTAAAGCTATAGCAAATTTAAAAGTGTGTATTTGTGTGGAAAAATTAAATAAATTCCATTTCTCACTATAAACAGCAATAAGTTCCAGATGGACTGATATTCAGTGTGAAATGCAAAAACTTGAAAACTTTTACAAGAAAATATCTTCATGAATTGTAATGAATGATTTCTTTCTTTTTTTTTTTTTTTTGAGACAGAGTCTCACTTTGTTGTCCAGGCTAGAGTGCTGTGGCATCAGCCTAGCTCACAGCAACCTCAATCTCCTGGGCTCAAGCGATCCTACTGCCTCAGCCTCCCAAGTAGCTGGGACTACAGGCATATGCCGCCATGCCTGGCTAATTTTTTCTATATATATTAGTTGACCAATTAATTTGTTTCTATTTATAGTAGAGACAGGGTCTCGCTCTTGCTCAGCCTGGTTTCGAACTCCTGACCTCGAGCAATCCGCCTGTCTTGGCCTCCCAGAGAGCTAGGATTACAGGCGTGAGCCACCGCGCCCGGCCTTGAATGATTTCTTAAAGCAGAAAAAAGCACAAACCAAACACAAAAAGAGAGATATTTGAAAATATTAAAACTTTTAAAATTCTAAACTAAAAAAACCTGAAAATGAGTAAAAAACAAGATATTGGAAGACAATATTTATAATAAGTATAACTAGCTAAATATTAGTATAATGAATATCTAAAAATATCTATGCTTCCATCAGTAAGAAAAGACAAATAAGTTAATAACATCATTGTAAAAAGTTATATACATTTCACAGAAGAAGAAACATGAATGGACCTCAAATATAAAAAAAGACACTCAACCTTGTTAGGAAAAAAAGAAAATGCAAATTAAAACTCCAGTATGATGCCATTTCACATCCTTCTTATTGGCAAAAGTCATGACAACATTATCTTTTCATAACATACTGCTAATAGAAATATAAATTACTTTAACAAATATTGAAAACCCATTTTCTATTATGAACTAAGTTTGGTTATGACATACCTTATGACTAAGCAATTTGACTCTTACCTAAATACTTTAATAAATCTTTTGCATGGGCCCTATGTATTGGAATATTTATAGCAACATTGTTCTGTAATAGCAAATAATTGGAAACAATCAATAATGTTGGCCAACACTAAAATGGATAAATAAAATAATATTTATTTTCATTGTATTGCAGTGAAAGTGAATGAATGGTATCTATAAATAGCACCAAACATAATGATTAGTGAAAACAAAATGAAACAAATATAAAGAACTACTAATTAGTAACTACCATCAATCATTCTTTCTAATATGATGCCTTTTTTTTTCTTGTCTAATTGCCCTAGCTAGAACCTCTAGTACAATGCGGAATAAAAGTGGTGAAAGTGGGCATCCTTCTGTTTTTCCTGAATTAAGGGGAGAAAGCTTTTAATCTTTGGTATATTGTGTTTTCATTTTCAGTCTTCTCAAAGCATTTTCTAATTTCCCTTCCATTTTTATTCTTTAATTCATTTATTACTTAAGAGTGTGTTGGTTAATTGACACATATTTGTTATCCCTCCATTATTACTTTCTAACTTTATTCCATTGTACTTAGAGAAGATACCTTGTATGATCTCAGTCTTTTTATATTTAATGAGACTTGTTTTGTGGCCAAACATATGGTCTATCCTGGAGAATGTTACATATGCACTTCAGATGAGTGTGTATTCTGTTGTTGTTGGGTGCTATGTGCCATAGATGTCAGGTAGGTCTAGCTGGTTTTTGTTTGTTTTCATTGTGAAGAAAAGTATGTTAATGTACTAAGGAGTATGACTCAGTGGGCATACACAGTAGAAAAGTAAATGACATAAGGAAAATAATTGGTGGCGCACAACATCCAAGCAGGTGAGAAAACATGAAAAATACAGTATAGATGGAAGTATCTATCTTGTGAAGAAGAGATGGACTTTTTCCTTTGACAATGAAGGGAAGTATATGGAGATGGATTTAAAAATGGAACTAAGATTGTTGGTTTGTGAGAGTAGATAATTCGGTGTATGCATAGCTATTTCACTTTCCTTTCAAGATTCTGAAAATAAAACACATGATAAAATTGAAAAGACTTGGAAATTTTTCTAGCTTTGAAAATAGTTATCGTTCTATAATATACACAATAAATGGAAAATAATAAACAGCAAACTTTTTTCAGATTTTAAAAGTCTAATGTGGATGGCTTGGATCTCAGATTTTATTTTTTTGAGGTGGGGTTGTAAGTAATTTTATTTTTATAATCAAATATCATAGAACAAAGGAAGTCTTCTCTTTTCCTGTGCAGGGCCCAGCTCATATCTATTACCTGGGGGTAATTTTCAGGGGAACCATCAGCATTTATCTTCTCACTTTCGTGTGTATACAATTTTTTAAAAGTAGACTGCTGCTTCTTTGTCTCTTCTTTTAGAACCAGTTTTAGGCAAAGTATGTCCTTTTACAGATGTATTCTAAACTTGTCTCAACCCATAAAGATCATACTTATTCTTTCCTGTAAAATTTCAAATCGCATTGTTTTTGATTTGTAATCTGAACAGTTACAAGTAGACATAAGGGAAGAGGAGAGGGAGATATCACCAGAAAGGTGGGGTGAATGTGTGAAAGAGATGCTATGAAGTTTCAAACTTTATCATGGAGTTAGGGAAGAAGTATTAGTAATAAAATTTGTGGTTATTGTATCAACTTTGAGGGCAGTGTTATATAAGAAAGACAGATGCCTGTTATTTTCAAAACTTTATTTTCTTCATTGCCTTAAGACTCAGAGACATCACAACCACAACATCAAAGATTTCCTGTCTTATATAAGAAAATCACTCTTACCAGTATTATTTTCAGAGATTCACAATACTGAGCTAACTATTGGAAGAATGGAGGAACGGAGGAATGAAGATGTAGAACATATAAAATTCCATAACCAATCTGGAAAGACAGTTTAAATGTATTATTGGGTAATTCCTCATGATGTCGAAGATAATGTCTTCCATGAATGTATTATCCATGTGGTCATAAATACCTGATGAGACTTAGCTAGGTATAGCTGACTAGGATATATCTTGGGTAGCAGATATAAGAAGTTTATTAATTTAATGGACAGGGAGCAATCTTAGCTAAATTTCCTTTTATTGTTATTGTTGACATTACATTTCAAAATTCTAAATCCCTGCCCCTAAATTCCTTTTTCAACAGACATTTGAAAACAGCAGTGATCCAGTCCCAAGTTGGTCTGGAATATGTGACAATTAATTTCATTTATTTAAATGGGTCTTGAGGACATCCTTGAAGATTGAACATCATGAAACATGCAAAGAATCATGAAAAATGTTGGTGGAACTTCATAGTTGAGGAGTAGCTTCCATGGTGTTTCTCCTCAGCTGATAGATTAGGAAATGAGATTTTTTAAAAGATGACATAAAGAGGTGTATGTTTTTTGACTTTATTTTTGAACAATAGCCATCATGAAGGTGTGCTTTTTTGATTTTCTAAAAATACTTCAATGCCAAAATAATCCGTTAACAGGAGATGTGTAAATAACAAAACCTTTACTGAAAAAAATAACAATGGAAAATAATAGAAAGAGATGATCTTGATGATTTTTTTCTAGTTTAAAAACACCCCCCTTGGATTCCATGATTTTTAAAATTAGCATTTCATAGAAATTTAGAGATAAATTGGACCTTAGAAATAATATTGTCCATAGTGCAAAATCATCATTTGCATTCTTCTTTTTTCTGGCAATGATTCAATTAAGTTCAGATGTTATATTTTTCATCTCCTTGATGGCTTTGCTATCTCAGTTAGAAAGGAATTCAAGTTGGAATGTCTAGAGATTCAATCCCTTACTATGTGCTGTTACATGGCTTTTTGAAAGGCACTATTTTATTCCAATGTAGCTCCTGTGTTTATAGGTAAATTTAAGAGATATAGTTGATTCAGCTTTACTTTATATTATAGTAAGCATAATCTTTTGTTGCATAATAACCAGCTCTTCATTTCTGTTCCAGAATAGAAGCAATAACTTCTTTCACCAGGCTCTACACTTTCTTTAGATCTAATTACTATCCATACATCAATTCTCTCAGCCTTACCTTGGGCTTTGAAGGCATCTTGTGATATCTTAACCTACATGGCAAAAATTCTGTCCAGCCAGGACACTTTGTTAAATCTTTAGATGCTGTGTAAGATGTTTTGGAGCTTCTGTTTTAAACTCTATGCTAATGATTTAGTAATTGTTAAGTGACTTTTCCAGTGAAATTTGAAGTCAACAATTTAAGGGCTCTTACTTTATCTTGATGGCACTACCCAGGTCTGTTGCAAGTCAGAAACCAACCGCCTGTTCCAGTAGTTTTGAATAAAACCAGGAAGGAAGAGTTAGTTATGAAAGAGTTTTTACTTCAAAAATATATTTTAGTAAAAAAAAAATCACAATGTTTATCAACCTTGCCTTTGACATCTACCACAAATATGCACTGATCATGCTAATTTTATAGTAATTCTAAAGGTAAATAAATGATTTTAATATCTATTTCCCAGAGCAAAATTTCTTGACTGAAATCATTCTTAGTATCTCAGACATTATGTAATAGAATCTTAACATTATTTTTCAAAAAAGTGAGACATCATAGCTACTGCATTGACTCTTACCATCCTTGTAAATTCTATAGCAGCACACTTCATAATTGCAAAGATGTGGAAACAACCCAAGTGCCTATCAACACATGAATGGATTAAGGAACAAAATTTTTCTTAATTGAATTTTACCATTTTAGCACAATTCTATAATGTTTCCCAAATGGAGAAACGTAAACCTAGAGAAGTTAAATGAGTTGCTCAAGCTCACAACACAAAATACCTTAAATTTGAGCTTCTCTGCTTAGCCTTTTCAATAGCACTTTTATCATGCATCTTTTTTATATCTTACTGAATTGTACTTACATCACATGGCTATGTTTCCCTCAGAGATTTTAAGCCCCTCGAGGTCAGAACCTCATTGTCTCTAGCCAAAATTGGACAGCATATAGATGTTTGATGAGCTGATCTGACTTCATGCCTCTTTTAGAGTGAAGGATTAACATACCCCCTTCATTGTGTCACCACATAAGCAGTAGTTGAGTTCTTTGCTTGGAGATCATCAGTGCCCATTTCTTTGTAAGGTTTATATGCATTATTAAATATGGATATTGAGTCTTCTACCTCTGCATATGCTTCATGATGCCGTAGCAGCTCCTTGACATTATTGATACTGGAGAGCTTATCTTACCACTTTAGTCTGAACACACTTGACAATTAGCTGTTCAGAGTTCTAAATTGAGCCTGTTTTTAAATTGGGTGTGGAAGGTGTAACTGTAAAATTAGATATGTAAAAGCAAGAGACTAAGGAATTAAATTCAAGCTGCTTTTATTAAGCCTAACTTAAATTAAAATATAAGTCTAGCTTATATTTTCCTAAAGATGCTTTATGTTGTTGTTGCAGAAGGTTATCATTGTATTGCCTTGGTTCCATTGCATATTAAAAATATTTTGCATGAATGCAATGTATAAAAGTAACGCCTGGTAGCATGCAACTGATTTTGGTATATATGAGCCAATTTGATTTATGCTTCTAAGGCACATTACTTTTCTACTGGGAAGTGACCAGTTAAGCATTCAGCAAGAATCCTTATGAAGAGCAATATGACAGCAAATCTAACTATACAGAAAAGAATTAACACAGTAACCCTGTTACCCTAGGAAAAGCCTGTTTACAAGGTTGATCCCTGGCTGGCAGCTAGGAACTTGGATTTCAGGAGAGTTTTAATACCTTAATTGATATGAGCAGCTCACTGTGCCTAAATGGTTCATGCAAACAGTATGGTTTATGTTCAACACTCATTTTCCTTCTTGGGGTTTGAAATTTTTGTACATGCTAAGCAGAAGGTGTCTCATCAGAGCACCTATTAAAAACCCTAGGCACTGAGTCTCTAATTAGCTTATCTGATAGCCAACACTTCACAAGCATTGTCACAACTCATCCCTGGAGGAATTAAGTCTATCCTGTGTCATTCTTCTGGAAGAGGACTCTTAGAAGCTTTGGGTTCCTCTGGACTCTAACCAAAGTGCCTTTTCCCATTGATGGTTTTGCTTTGTATGCTTTCAGTGTAATATATCATAGCCATGAATCTATGTGTTGAGTCCCACTGAGATTAAATTTGGGAGGTGGCCTTGGTAAACCCTGATGCACTAACTTAAATAATTATACCGACTAGCTGACACATCACATATACTCTGTTCTAGGCACTTTCCTAAGAACATTATAATATGAACTCATTAATTTCTCACTCTAACCACATGATATAATTGCTATTATTAACACTCTCATTTTAATCATGAGGAAATCAAGGCACGGTGAAATATCTTGACTATCTGTGGTAAGTTACAGAGCCAAGACAATAAAAAGGGGACAACTCTGCAAAAGTCTTGGAGAGCATTCAGATAAGTAAACTCCAAACTTTAATTTTTTGCCTTATTTAGCTCAATGTCTGGTTAATAATAGGCAACTTGAATGTAAATTTCATTTTTTAAATTAAAAGTGAAGAAATAAATAATGTGATTAGATTAGATTTCTATGCATCTACCACTATGAGAACTCCAGGTTTTTACTTTCAACAGTGACCTCTTCACATCTTTCAATATTTGATTGGTCAATGGTTTTCTACCATCGCACAGCACATATACCTATGTTTTTTCTTGTGCAAAAACAACTATAAAAATAATAGTTTTCTTCTTAGACTGCCATACCAGGGCAATAGTGAGAAAAAGGAAAGTTTGAGAATATAATTTAAAACTCTTTAGGTTGATTCATCTCTTTTCTACACCTTTGCCTCCAAAAACATTATTTAAACTCAGAATTTTCTGTAATAATTACCCAGAAATAAAAGCAATATTTTTATCCAAACAAAATTATTTCCATCTGCTGGACCCAACTATCTGGTATCATGAATAATATTCTTGAAAATTTCCACCGTTGTACATGTCACTTTATTCTAAGATGTAGTTCAGTTTTTTCACCTAGAATTTTGTGAGAGTGGGCCAGGTGAGAAGGCAAGTTAGACTAGATTTATATAAATGATGAGTCAAATGACAATTTATTCTTAGATCACTATGTCCAGATACTCAGAAAACAGCTCTGTTAAAACTTTCACAGAGGATACATATATATCTATATAGAATAAAAACCCTCCAAAAAATGAGAGTGAAAGTACTATGAGAAACAGGATATTTGCAGAGTCTCACAGTCTCTACCCTTGAGGCGCTTACTAATTACAAAGGGATAAATAATAATATTGTAGTGGTAAAAGTTGGTAGATACCACCTTAACCAAGTAATCAATGTTAACATCAGGGGACACAAGGACATCATCTGTCTCTTGATATGATGCAATGGATGGGACACAATATCATTTTTAATATATTCTTGCAAAAAATGCATAAATTGAATCTAATCAGGAGTACACATCAGACAAATCCAAATTGAGGGACACTAAAAAATAATTGCATGCTCCAGAACGTTAAAAACATGAACAATAAAGAATTTCTGATAGACTGTTCCAGATCAAAAGAGATGAAACAGTTATGACAATTATAGGTAATATATGATCTTGGATTATATCCTGGATCTGAGAAATGAGAAAATAAATTCTACATAGTTCATTATTGAGGCAATTGGTGAAATTTGAACCAGGTTAGTACATTAGAAATCATATTATATAATATTAACTTCATGATTTTGATAATTATACTGTGGTTATAGTCTTAATTTTAGGAAATAGACACAGAAATATTTAGTGCTAAAGGGGCATAATGTCTGCAACTTGCTCTGAAATGTTGCTAAAGCTAATACATAAGTGTGTGTGCCCACACATGTGGTAGAGAGAGAGTGTGAGAGACAGAATAAGGCAAAAATGGTAACTTTAACATTTGGGGAATATGGGTGAAGGATATGTAGTAATTCTTTGTACTACTTTTACAACTTTTCTGTAAGTCTAAAATTAATTCAAAATTAAAAAGTTTAAATAAACAAGGTCAGAGTCAGAAGGGGCTCTAGAGTTAGAGAAAAACCCTGAAGTTAGAGCAAAAACCTAGGCAAATGTCATTCACAATATTACATCATTTGTCCATCTGCCAGGCCCCTCATATTGACCGAGTGCCTACCTTGTGCCAGGAATTCTCCAATGTGCTAGACACATCGAAGTCAATAGAATGACAAAGATCCTGGCCCTCAAGATGTTTATATTCCAGTGGAAGAAGCTAGATGAAAAAAAAATCAAAATTATATAGTACATTTGAACTTGAAAATACATAAGGAAAAATATAAAATAGAACAAGTGAGATCAAGTGGGCAGGCAGCAGACTATGGTTATTGTCCTACTGGCTACATATCTGCGGAAGTCTTTGACCTGTTCCTCAGGTAAACCCTCCACATTCCTGAGAGGTTCCATTCAGTTCAGACAACCACCCAGACAGCAGGGTGACTCACCTAGGTTTGGCAGGAGAGTTGTTCTTTTTCCACAAGAACCAATTATTATTTACATGGGAAATATGACCCACAGCAAGAAACACAGCACTATTTCTCTGAAACTAGTGAATACTGAGATTTAGTTAACGTTATGTAGGTGACTAAAATTTCCAGTGAAGTTATTTTCTAAAATCTTTTGAGAGAAATATCCCAGAGTTTTATACCTTTGATAGTCTAACTGCCCATTTCTCAAACCCTTCATTCCTGCAGCCAACCCCTGCCCGCATTCAGGACCACTTGACCCTCTAAACAGGTAAGGTTCACCTCTAGGTCCTGGGACCATCCAGCTTTACAGAAAGGAAGTCCCAATTCGGTAGTCCAGCTGACTCAACTTCAAGTCAAACTCATGTGTTATACAGTAAAACTTGATCCCTGGCTTCAGTAACTGAGTGTTTGCCTTGTTCTTAGCTCTGTACCAAAGTTCTCATCACCCAGCCTTACTCACGAAGGCCTCTCTGTGTCTGGTGTGCTACTTAACCAAGAGAGAGCAGAGAGCAGATATTGCTTCCCTTGTGAAGCAGATTGGTCTGTTCCCTGCTGACTTGACAAAGACCCCAAAAATGCTATTTACTGGAACACTCATCCACTGCTGGTGGGACTGCAAACTAGTACAACCTCTATGCAGAGTAATATGAAGATACCACAAAGAATCAAAAGTAGACCTACTCATTTGATCCAGCAATCCCACTACTGAGTATTTACTCAAAAGAAAAAAAATATATTTTATATATAAAAAAATACCTGCTTTTGAATGTTTATAGCAGCACAATTCACAATTGCAAAGATGTGGAAACAACCCAAGTGCCCGTCAATCCATGAGTGGATTAATAAAATGTGGTATATGTATAGTATGAAGTACTACTCAGCCATAAAAATGGTAATCTAGTATCTTTTGTAAGAACCTGGATGGAACTGGAGACCATAATTCTAAGTCAAGTATCACAAGAATGGCAAAACAAGTACCACATGTACTCACTAATAAATTAGAGCTAATCAATTAACACTTATGTGCACATATGGAAATAACATTTGTTGAAAATCAAACAGGTGGGGTGAAGTGGGGAAGGGTAAATTCGCATCCAACAGGAACAATGCACACTATCTAGGGGATGGGTACACTTATATCCTTAACAAAAGCAATTTATTTAACCAAAACGTTTGTACTCCCATAATATTCTGAAATTTAAGAAAAGGGAAAAAATGCTATTTATTAAGTATTTAGTATGTGTAAGACACATGTTCAATCCTTTGTTCTCTGATGTAGATGCTTCATTATTGTCGTTTTGTACATAAGGAACACAAGGCAAGGAGTCCTAGAGAGTGTGAGTTGGCCAAGTTGCTGAAAAATTGGGTTTTAAACCCAGCAGTCCACTCCAGAACTGGAGTACTTTCTTAGTGCTGACTTCACTGTCCCTGGATTTCCATGTTATGTTCCTTCCAGGTTGTGTTTTTCACCTCCTCTGGCCATTTGCTGCTCACTCCCCTCCTGCTAGATTTCCACAGATGTCCACTATGGCTGCTCTTCATTATCTTTGGAAACCTTGCCATTTGATGGCAGGGCTTTCCCCAGGGGCCTGTTCCCCTCGACTTTACATATCCCCAGTTTCTCCTTGAGACCGTCAGTTTATCTTCTAAAAAATAGCACAATAAAGCAAATCTTAGAGCCTATAGGTCTTTTTGCCACCTTACGAACTAGGCAAGTTAGTCCGTCTTTTTATCTCAAACGTAAGGGTGATACTAGCTCATCAGAATGAAGTAAAACTAATAAATCTAAGGTAAGAATGTACTGAAAGTGCCCACTGTGGTTCCTGGATGTCACTGAATCTTAATCTTTGTTTATGTTCCATTATGTGTGGTTCTTTTTTATTTTTTTGAACATTACTTGGTGCTTAAAAAATTGCATGTATATATTTGTAATAATTCTATCTGTAATGGAATTACTATATATATGTACATATATATATGCATATGTGTATATATATCTTAAGTGAATACATATTTTCCCAACATTCATAGTGATTTTGGGAGACGATTTTAAGAATTTAAGAAGGCTTAAGAATCAAAGTGGTTCCAGCCAGCTTTTCCACTAGCATACCAGCAAGATGCCAACACAGGGCACCAGTAACAATGACTCACCCAGGGAAATTATTCTCAACACCAGGAGAGGAGGCACCTTTCCAACAGGGTATTTAACCGTTAGTGTGGGATACAATTTGAAACATGCCTCTGGGTATTCCATGTGTGCTCCTCTTCTTAGAGAAAGCAGATATTTCATCCCTTGAGGGAGTTCATCAAAATCTAGGTGAGAGGGGGTACAATTTTGAAAAGCCCCTGATCTAGTCTTGATACCCTCAACACGCACTCTAGTAGTGGGGTTCACCTTGGCCAGCTGAAAAATTATTGTATGGTCCCTTGCACAATATATGTATATGGAACAGCAGAAAATTTTTTCATTTACACCATCTACATGATAAATGAGCCTGCAAATTATGTCAGCCTAATGTTGAAAAGATTATATGTGGTTCCCTTTTAAATTCATGTCTTCAATATCTTGGAGAATTAGGGAATATGATTATCTTGAATAGGTCTTCAGAATGCTAGATACACAAAGATGATGATGAAGGAGGGGGCAAGATGAATAAAGACTGTAAAGCCCAGCAGAAACCCCAAAGAAGGTATGTATGGAAGGATTGTCAACGCCAGGCTATGCTGGTCATTCAAAATGATCTCTCTCCTTTGACTGAAACTTGGGGAAAATGAAAGAAATTCATATTTCCTGGGTGCTTCTTACATGCCAGACATTGTTAGATACTTTTCTTACTTTATCTCTTTTAATCTCCATAAAAATCCTATGCAAAAGGCATTACTAGCCCTGCTTTTCTGAAAGAGAAAAGTGAGGTTCAGAGAGGTTGGGGAACTTACTTAGTCAAGCATGCACTCCCACGAAGGGGCAGTGCTGGGGTTCACCCAATGTGGTTCACCCACTTTGAAAGTCCAAAGTCCTTGCTCACTCTACTATGCCTAGATCCCTTGCTGGGAGGGCACTGCCTCAGCGGGAGATGGGAAGGGAAGAGCCACAGCCTATTCAGTTTGAGTATGGTCTCTCATTAGAGACACTCCAAAGATACAAAGATATCGCATGAAGGAAAAGTGCTTCACTTCAGACCTAGTTAGCTTTTAGCTCCAAATTCAAGATATACTCTGTAAGCAAATATATGCACAAGCATAAGCACAGCAACCATCTCTAGTTCTAGCTTTAAAATCCTTGGTTTTCTTCTCTGTTGCCTTCTGGATGTTTCCTGGGTGACTCAACAGCAGTCAGGTGACCATAAACCTCCTGGCCTCCTCCTGCTTTTGATTTGCCTAAAAGGCCTCACCGTAAACAATGCTGACCCTGTGCTCTGGAAGAAATGGCACCTGGCCAGCTGTCCACATTGGCATTGTTCCACAATACTTTACCCAAATGAAGCCCTTTCCCAATTCTCTGCTCTTATTATTTTGACCTTCTACAGATGGTAATGACATTTTCTTTTTATGGTTAGATATATGCAGAGTTGCCTACAGGTTTTCCAATTTGTTATCTATTTCTAAAGACTGGTGATTCCTTTTTGAAATTTTTTGAAATTTACTGATGAACCTTTCCTAAACAATATAACTATGAATTCTACATTTACTTGTGAAAAGGTGAGAATACAGTAATTGATAAACACATTACCTAAATGATTGGTATTAATAACCCTGCCAGTGTGTATTATACATTAATTATACATTATTATACATATTAACAATTACATATACAATTATTATACATATTAACAGAAATATGTATGCATTAACATATTAGTTTTTCTTCTGTTTTTTCACAAATTACCACAAATAGTGTTTTAAAACAACACAAATTTATTATCTTGCAATTCTGGAGGTCAGAGTCTACAATTAGGCTGGCAGGGCTGTGCTCCTCCTGAAGACTCTTGGGGGGAGTTTGTTTCCTTCCTGGCCTTTTCCAGCTTGTAGAAGCTGCCAGCATCCCTTGGCTCTCGGCCCTGCGTCACTTTGCCCTCTGCTTCTGACTCTGACCCTGCTGTTCCTCTTTCGTGGGGACCCTTAATGATTACAATGGACTCAACCGGATAATCAAGTATAATTTCCTCATCTCAAGATTGTTACCTTAATAAAATTTTCAAAGTCCTTTTGCCACATAAGGTAACATATTGATGGGTCCCGAGGGTTAGAATGTGGATGTCTTTGAGGAGGCATTATTCCACCAAAAACAACCAGGGTGAAGGAAAAAAAGTTTGGAACATTACATTTGTATAAAGATGGTTATAGAAAGAAGTCAAAAGCGAGCTCCCCTAACAACCACGAGAGGTATCACTATAGGGCAGAGGTAGATATGCATTATTGATGAAACGGGAATTGGAAGATACTCGATTAGTTTGTGCTTGTTCAAGTTCAATCAGATAGACCAATTAAAGCTCCCATCATGTGCTTCTTTGATAAATTTGGTGACAGAAACTGAACGTGAAATGTCTGAATTGTTGCTCATGTATCATTATTGTAAGCTAAAATAATATGTACATACATGTATCACACTTATTTACACATACATACACACAAATATATATACACATATAAACATATAGAATTAATCTGTTTATGGATATACACGATATACTATATGCGTTAGGAATGTTGGAAATAGAAATAAAACTCCAAAGACTTTCCGCATTGTCTGCATCAATGCAGAATTGATCTATGCAATCAAACACTATCTCTTATTGTCTTTGAAAAATAAAGGAGCTGCAGTATTAGAAGTGTTCCAGCCTAGCCCATCTACCTGCAGGTCTCGCATATTCACTGCACATGTTTTAGCTGCAGATTGTTTACAGAGTGCACCTGTATCCTAGTGGACAACGCAATGTCATCAGAAACACTCAACATTTAAAAATGTCTCAGTGGTCCAATATTTATTATTGAAGTCGATGGACATATATGTAGGAAAACCTTCAGTTTATATTTATGAGTATGGCTAATAAGGGGGGAAAAAGGGAAAATAAGTGTGCCAATTTTAAAGAATACGGCATATAAATACCTGAAACAAGGATTTCATAACAAAAGGGCAAGCTAACCTTACTAAATGCTGATTACTCAGTATATAATAGAAAAGGAAATAAAGCGTTTTTATAAAATGTATCAAATCCTAAGAGTGCTGTTAAACTCATTAAAGAAAAAATGAAGTTAGAGAAACTGGTCTTATTTTTTTTCACTCCCAGTAGAGTTCATTTCTACTTCAACAACTAAGCCAAGGTCACATTTAACTCACTTCAATTTCACCCAGTGCACAAGCTAATGTCAATAGTACAGCTGCCATGCAGAGCTAAAGACTGATGGTTAGACAAAGCCATTTACACAAGGCTGGGTCTTTCATCTTCTCTCAGCCAGTGACATAAGAAAGCACTGAGGTTATTCTCAACTAGAGACGAAAACTGGCGTATTAGAAAGAATGTTATTCTCCTTAGCTGTCACACAAAGGATCTGAAGAAATGTAGAAATTTTTTTTTTTCCTTCCCCCCTCCCTCTGGTCATCTGGGGAGATCACAAAGTGACTCTAATAGCCTTCACTCTGAAATTTTCACATGGTTTAAGTGATTGCCAAGTCTGATATTTTCCATTTACACTTCATTGCCATCAGAAAAAGAAAAAAAAATCAATATACCTACCTACTCAAGTGTGTCACAGGATGAGCTTATAAAAGAAGACATCAGTCTTTTTAGGGCATGAAAAATATACTTATTCAAATATATCTTATTTAAAATGACATAAATTGCAGTGGTTAGTCAAGATTCGATTTCCTCTAAAATATAAGATTTAAAATATTCCTTGACTTGCCAGGAATCAGAATCCTTCAAATTGTTGATATATACAGATGTACTTGTTTTCTGATGTAAGTCATTCTGACTGTATTTTATTTTAGTGCATTAGTGACTACATTTATTAATTCCACAGGAACTAAAGCATCTCATTTTATGAGAGTGCACAAGGTAGTAGTTTTTTTTTTTTTTCTTCTTCTTCTTAGGAAATAATTCTATTCTGAACCTTACTTTTCTATTGTATGGCTTCTTGCACTTTTAGCTTTATGTCTTAGGAAAAAAATGAGGATGTTTCTTTATATTATTCTAGTAATATTGTACATTAAGATTCTGTTCTGTCTTAACTTGTTTTAACTATTAAACTTCTTTATGCAGAAAATGTGTAATGAGTTCGGTATAACATTTCAAGTGCTTTTGTTAAAATCAGAGGTAATTTTAACTGTCAAAGGAACATCCATGTCAGATTGGTCTTTCAATTAAAAGAAGTCTCATGTCAAGTTTGAGTGCAATGACTATGTGTTATATATGTGCTCTATGTTGCAGATGTTTAGAAATCTTCCATCTCAGGAGCTACTCATCTGAAATACGGTGCAAAAGGGAGACTATTGGTGGCTGTGTCCTAGGTTTCCTGAGTTAATCACTGCTTCAGTGTCTTCCTCCCAGACACCTCACTGTATGTGTATAGCATCATTGTAGCAGGAAACTGAGAGGACAAATACAATGCTTTCAAGTGTAGACATACTATTGAAATGTCACCTGTCAAGAAGTTCTGGAACTGTGATAGAATCTTCGTCTTCCTACTGTTATAGCGCCTACTGGGAGGTTTTTGTATTTGTTTATCTCTGCTTCCCAGCCTTTACCATCAAGATGAGGATGGTAAGCCGACCAAAAATAAATAAATAAATAAATAAAAAGGAAAAAAAAAAAGAACAAGATGAAGAAGGAGTAGAAGAATGAAAAAGCTAAATTCTGTGTGCGGGGTCACTCTTGGACTCAGTTCTCCATGCGGCAAAGCAACACACTAACAATCTGAGTTACTGGGCCGTCCCCCACAGTTACAAGTATTTCAAGGTCAATTTATCAATTTAACAGCTTCATCTTCTTAATCACTAAACTTCTGTCTCTTTGAGCTTGTGCTGAAAGACTGTGGCTGCTAATTAAAATGGAGCTTTACTAGCAAGTACACAAATTAGATCCTGTCAGTAAGTTTATTCTAACTATTGGTCATTTCTAAATGCCTTTTTAATCCCCTAATTTTTACATTAAAATTCAAAAGCCTAACAATCTTAATCACCCCTACATCAAATTCATCATTAAGAACAGGAAGCCAGATGGTATAATTTTGATTTACCGGACTTCAGCGTGAATTAATGTACTGAGTGCCGATAATGAATACATCAAACCTGATATTGCAGAAACCTATGAATCTGGCATGTTAAATTAATAACACACTCTGCACAATGAAAGCATGTAAGCTCATATAAAACTGAGGAGTAATGGGCCCTTTTATTTTAAATGGTCTTTATTAGCCTTCCGTTTTGACTCTTAAGCAAAAGATGAGCATTTTGTTTAGTAGTATACTTATCCATTGTACAACTATTTTTCACCATTGCAATACAACATGAACAAAATGAGGATGATTGATAACAAAACTAGTCCTGAAAAATTTGCTTGAAGATTTCTCAGAATAGCTGCTAGCTCTGCATTTATTTGGGAAACGTACAGATTAGAAAGAGTTGGGAAATTTCTGTAAAGCATTATGTGTTATAAAATATTATGTTACTGTTTTCTTATACTGGACAAATTTTTCATAATATATATGTCTGAAAACCACTTTTGTATATTAAACTTTTTTTTAGAGCATGCATATGCTATTTTATCCCTTATTGTTTCATTACCCCAAATGGTATACTATTTTATATCCAGAAATTAAATAGAATCCATATCCAGTTATGCAGGTCACGTGTGCAGAAGGATGTGTATGACAGACCATCACAGAGTTGCTCACTTTACAGAAATATTGACATCTGAAGTAAGCTGAAGCTGCTTATATTTTGTGATAATGCTTATTAATATCTCTGCCAGTTTATTTACATATTTTCATTAAATATATTTTTATTTTTGTTGACTTATAGAGAATTTCAATTTTTGTTAAGTATTAACAGGATTAGAAATAAAATATATTCATCCATTCAGTGAAAAAAAAATCTGTGGAATAAATTAAAACCTAAAATACACGTATTTTTCAGCAACTTAGAGTTTGTATAAAATAGTGTCATCCAGTAGAGCAAGAAATATGTATTATTTCCATCTGAATTTTCCAAACCATAGAATTTATTAAATCAAATTGTGACTTCTCTGTCAGAAGGCTCGAGTGTTTTTCTTTCACATGAGCAGCAGGATTACAAATCGGCTGTCTGGAAGGAGCCTGGAAATGGCCCTGTGTAATATACTTTGTAAATGAAGTCTTTTAAATGCTTGAAGTAGTTTTGCATCCTATTCCTAATACATATCAATAGGCAGTGTAGAGATCTACAGACGTGGCAGGGACAATCTTTGCTTTTGACTCCATGTTATCTATAATGGTATTTGAAGAAGGTGAAAATGCCTATTTTATTTTTAAAGTGGTGATAGGTGACCAAACACTGCAGGTTAACAACATGAGCTGCTTCTCAGTTGCACGGACCTTCGTTTTTCACTGTACTGAAGGTGTGCCAAATATTTCAGCAGCCTGACTCTGAAATGAAGGCAGTGCCACAAATAGGATAATGTTCAAAAAAATGGTACAAACCTTACACTAAGTGCTATTTTCTAGATAGCATTGCTCATTGGTTCAATCTATACTCACACTTGTAAGACAGTATAGAGGATAATTTGTATCTCTTAGAGATACAGGGCTAAGATTTATTACAGAAAAGGGAAGGAATGTATTAGGGTTTTATCTTAAGGGTAGGGAAAATAAAAGCACTTTTTGGGCTCCTGGTATTTATTTTTGTGACTTAGCCTTCAAAAATTGTGCGTTTTAATAAAGATTAGGCTTTTAAGAAGTACACCTTTAAACCTTACATCAATTTGAATGGAATAAGTCGGTTATTTCTGGCTGAAAATTTTTCTTACTCTTAAATCTCTTTAACTGAAGCTCATTTGACAAACCTATTATAAAATGAATAAATGCAGCACTGTGTGATTTGTCCACTGTCAACATGTTAACACACTTTATTTGAAGCTAGATTGATGGAGGGTGGCTGAAGGAGTTTACCCTCCTGAGTTAAAGAATAGAAAACCCTTTTTTCTTAGTTTTTTTTTTCTTTTTTTTTCTTAGAAGTTCACAAGAGTAGATATACAATTATCCTCGACTTGCTGATGCAAAGGAACAGAGCATTTAGTTTCTTGTCACTGTCTCTGAAATTCCTAAAGGTACAATTAGCATTTCATTTGACATAATGTTGAAAGGTTCATAGATTGATCTTCCCTAAAATGCAGCAAGAATTTTTTGAAATGCAAATTTTGACATTTATTAACTTTTATTCCAGATCTGTTTATAGACTGTAAAACTGTGCATACATTTAACTCGAAGAAGCTAAAAGGACAATGTTTAGGTGGATACTCTGTGTTATAATAAAAGTCTATTTTATTGTTTCAACAATGAAATTTTTATTATCAGAGATTTATGATATCAGCACAGCAGTTTTTACTGCATGATTCACAGTGTTTTTATAGATGTATATTCAACAAAACAAGGAGAGAAATTGTACTGCAGTACTCTCTCTCAGGAGTGCATTTCCCCATTGAAATAATGTCAGCAGTTTTCCACCTTCAAAGCCCTATGTTTTCAAATCAATTAACAATTCTAATTGTGCGGGAACAGTTGTTCACTTAGCTTGGCAAATGGGACAGGAAACATTATTTCCTTTCTTTGCCTAAAATGAAGACTTTAATCTTCTGAACCATATTTAACATATAAAAAACACACAACTGAAAAGTTAGACAGTTTGAAACTCAGTTTTGCTGGGTGCCTTCAGCCTTTCTGTGTGGCCTACATTTAATTTTCCTGTCTTCCTCAAACCTTGCTGGAAGCCCGGAGTAATAACAGTTTTACATCTCGGTGTGGACAAACTCATCTTCAGATCCGTTTAGACTTTTCTTTAATCAGATATTTATCTAGCCAGGCAGTTGTAAGAGTTATTACTTTTCTGAGGTAGCAAACCAAACATTGGTTCTGACCCGAGTTGCGACACTCGAATGCAGATCTGTATCTGTGAGTTAGAAACAGCTGACATGGCAGCGTGGGGAGGCCAGGTCTGCTGTTTCACTTAAAGTCCTAATGTCATTCCCACTTAAAAAAAAAATTTTTATTGGGATTAAAGTGCAGCTTGTAAGATATTGAACAATGTGGTTCATAAAACAAGGAACACATGCAATCTTATGAGACATTATTAAATATGTGCAGTTTAACCTTTTCTTTTTTTACAGATGTATATTTGAGTTATAGCTCATAATGTCTGTCCATATTTATAAAATGCATAAATGCTATGATTAAAGGAGATCTTCAATACTTTAGCATCAGGGAAAAATATAGGCTTTATTATGTTTTCAATAGCTTCTGAGATTGTTCAAATATATACTTTTAGGAAGATGGCTAAAGATGGCTTGCATTCTAGAATGATTAAAAGCCTCCAACAAAATAAAGATTTCTTGGTTCACTTCCACAGAAATTTTAATTTGCTGTGCTCTCTTGGATGAGTCTCAGTGTGAATGACCTATGGTTCATCATTCCATTTGAATCTTACTGGTTTCAAAGTACACAGATTCTATTTTTATCTAGCGAGGATCCTAAAATGTCTTGATCGTGCTTGCTTAAACATTATGCCATTGCAAGTAAACATTTAGGTTATTCGGTTCTCCCAGATAAAAATTGAAATATACTCTTTGTATTCTCATAAAGATCAACTTTGCAGGAAAATCGTGCATAAACCAGGCCACCTGCGCGTAGACTTTGTTCTCTCAATGGAACTGCTGCAGGTGATTGAAAAGTAGAGATGCATTCCCTGGCTGATCTGGTTTAACAGAGAAGTGCAAAATCACATTTTGGTCAGGTGGATTTCAAATGCTGAATGTAGTTCAAGATCGTCAGTAAAAGTCCCTTGGGCCAAGGAGTAGTAGCGAATTCCAAGACAGTGTAATGGATAATATAGGACATCTCCATGCATATTTGCTCTTAAACAACAAAAATAAGTAACAGGGAAGGAAATGCCATACAGATGTATTATATTCTCATTGTGGTATAAATGACAGGAACTTGGTCTTTTAAGCATATTTATACACTTGAAAGGAAATATTTTTGGGGGTAGTCATATACTTATATAATGTGATCATAGCTCCACAACTTTAAAAATCTTATTCAAATGCCATCTCATGATGGAGGATTTCTCTTATCTCTGCCAAGTGAGAAATGAATGGTATCTCCTTCTATTTGTATTCATATAGCACCTTTAAAAAAATCACCTTAATTGTATTTATCATTTTGACTTCAAATTAAAACTGTGTGTGTATTATATGCCGGATTCTACTGTGAGCCTTCTGAAGAGGTCAGACTATATTTCATACAACTATGTGCCCTTCATTGCACCAGGTATTGTGAACAGAGTGTGCTGCACAATAAAGCTCTAAATGACTGAGTGCAGCAGCAGATAGCAATACAGGGCTAATGCGTAGCAGGGTTTCTCAACCTCAGCACTATTGACATTTGAGGCCAGATGATGCTTTGTTGTGGGGACTGTTCAGTGCATTATAAGATTTTAGTGGCACCCCTGGCCCTTACCCACTAGATGCCAGTAGGACTGTTACTCCAAATTGTGACAATCAAAAAAGTCTCTAAACATTGTAAATTATTCCCTGGGGAAGCAAAAATCCTCACTCACTCTTTCCTTCCCACATTGAGAGTCATTGTTATATATATATATTCTTTATATATACACACACACGTGCACACACATATACATATACACATACACATACAAAATACAGAAAGAAAAACTACTATAGCATTTCTGAAGGAAGCTATAAATTGCCAACGCACTCTATGAAATATTTAGCCCTATCAAATCACCTCATTGGTTATGCTCACAAATCCTCAAAGCTATATCTTTCCCTCCCCCACACCATCTTCATGGGTTCTCATTAACACTTCTTATTAATTTGCTCAGGTTCATGCAAAAATATATCCTCATTATATTCAGGTGCTATGAGCTTTATGTCCATATTCTCTTGCCCACATGTGATTTTGAGAGTAGTATCTTAACAATAAAATGAGTTTGGCATAGCTAGGCATTCTATAATCACTGTTGTAGCAAGATATGTATTTCAATGAGGAATCATAGTTTAGGTATGTAGCTTCCATGGAGTTTTATTTGTACTAACTATATTTTCATTGGTTTAGAGTTTTAGTTGCACTAACTATATTTTCATGATTCAGAGTTTTATTTGCACTAACTATATTTTCATGGTTCAGACCTAAGTGTGTCCATACTTGAAAGTATTTTTAATACCGAGTAGAATGTTAAAGAAATAAGAAATGGAGTAGTAAATGTGGAGATTTCAACAAAGCAGTTTTATCGGGGGGGGGGGGAGAAGCTAAGACAAAGAGAAAATTAGGAGGAAGAGAGAACTGGAGAATGTCTCATCAATAAAAATTAGTCATGCTTTGCATGTCTTCCATATTTTTTCACAGTTTCCCTCTAGCTTGAGCCAGATGCTTTTATCATACTCTCAGCCTACCTACCAAACCAAACTCTTTTCTTTTCTTACTCCTTTATAACTTTCAATCCCATTATTATTGGTGTTATTTTTGTTATAGTATTTTTAAATTTCATTGCACCATGCCTGTGGAAAGAAATAATATGATTTTAAAATGGCATAATAAATAAAGATTGAAATTTGAGGAATAATTATAAGAAGAATAAATAAAACAGAAATCTTGAATAGCCATTCAAAATTATTCATTCATTCATTCATTTTCCTTTAACCAAAAAGAAAGAAAAAGAAAGGAGGGGATTTAAAAACTGGCTTATACAGGCATTAACAATAAGGTCAGATATATTATAATATAATAGACCTAAATGGGGAAATGTAAAGGCAAAAAAGGAGGCTTACAGTAAGGTGGATATAACAGAGATTAGTAACAAAATTCATCCCAATAAACCTTATGTACTTACTAGAGATGGAGCACAAAATTGCTTCAAGCTTTCTTACAAGTAATGTGAAGAGGGAATCATCACAGGTAAGATTCAGTGTCCTTTAGATGAAAAACACACCATTGTTTAGGACTGTCAGAATACTATCTTATTGTGAGATCAGAGAAACATTTTTCCTTTGGGATGATGAGCCAGTTATAACAATAAAGAACTAAAACTAATTTTGCACTTTTTAACAGCCAAATAAAAAAGAAAACACTTTGGATGATAGAGTTTTAAATGTTCCCCCAAAAGCAGAATACAAACTTAACTGGAGAGAAAAAAATGTTTCCCTGTCACTAAATTATAGGAAAAAAATTGTCACACGAATGCTCAGATAAGAGACTTAGAGTTACATGATGTTCAAACTCTTCCACTAGCTTTTTCGAAAGATACAGAATGGCTCTCCAAATAGATGAATGACTATTCTTCAAAAATGACCTTTTGTAAAAGCTGAGGGCATAAAATTAAATCATAATTCAGTGAAGGCATTTTTCCAGAAAATAAGATAATATAGTCCAGGTATATTACTTTCAGATGCCCTCACCTAGGTCAGTAATAGCATTTAGAGAACTTTGGAGGAATAGAAAGTGAACAACCCTTAGATCAATGGTCCTCAAATCTTTTCTGTCCCAACTAGTGCCGAATAACTCAACAGGCAAAGCATGTGAGAAAAAGAATAAAACAGAAAAACCGGGAAAGATACTGTTTTAAATTCTGCATACATGTAAATTCTGTCATTCTGAACAGTTTGATTGTTATTTAGACTATAACACGGTGTTTTAATTTCCAACTAATGTCAATGGGGACCATAATATTTTCAATGTTTTGGGCCTCTAATGGCCTCAACGAACCTGAGGAATAGGATTCTCTTCCTTCAGTAATATTGGTAACGAATAGTGGTATTGAAGTGTGTATTGAAGATGTGCTTCTCAACTTGGGAGTTAGGGCTCATGTGGTCCAGGTACTCTGAGAGAATGAGAAAAGGCAGTGTTGGGAGGAATGGAGCCACTCATAGTATCTGATTTCTAGCAGATAATGTAGAATTTTCAAAACTATGCAAGATGATCCTCAAGTGCTTTACTGTGCTGCCACCCTCCCTAGACATTTTTACTTATCAACTGCACAAGTAGCAAATTAGATAATGCTTTGAAAATGTAGGAGTTTCACCAGTATCTTTGCACAGGTAATGGGAAATTCACTGTAGCTGGTGTAGAAGTGTATGTTTGGAGAGAGCACATAATTTTCCCAAAGGACATCTTTAACTCTTCTGAAATAGATAACCCCAATGAACTAATGCCCCAAAATTCTATGTCATAAAAAATAGATACATTTTGGACATCTCAGTAACAAAAAGAACAACAGGTAGAAGAAGTGATTTTTGAATAAGAATTCACCCTAATTGATTTGCCAACATGAGTAAGTTGCCAAATATACCCTTTCATAGTGAATTGGTACCATATTATAGGTGTCAAGAATCTAGGATTTAAAAAATCCATGAACCTCGTTAGAATATATTTTTAAATAGGAATATAGTGTGTTTCTATTCAATGTTATTAGTTTTCCTCTTCACTATTATTAAATGAGGGAAAATCTGCCCCAGAGTAAATACTACAAGGTGATGGTCAGGTTTTATGATTCTTGTCACCACAGTAAAAGTCTTATTTCCACAATACCCTTATACATGAATTCCTGTTTGCATATGTAATTAAAGATCCCCACATTGTTGTTAGGGTCTCTCAATTTGCACTCAATACTTAAAAAGTCAGAATTAACACTGAATTTAAGATAAATTATATTAATAGAACCATTATTGTTTCCACATTATGGCTAAATGAAATGATCCCACTTATATTAATGTACGCTACTCATTTTTTTAAAGAAAATATTTCCCTGCTAAAAATAAAGGAATTAAATAACTACTTTGTTTCTTATGTGCACAGTCTATATCCTTAGTTTATATTTGGAAAGGAAAGATTGACAGAAATCTCTATGGGGACAGGAAATACTGAAGAACTTGTGAGTTCAGTTTAAGAGAGGGATCGTATCTTCTGTTTAAGTCTTGGTTCCCTGTTTTTGCTACATTTAGCTATGGTCCAACATATTCTCCATCCACTGAATTTCTGGTGTCTCTTTCCCTGATTTGAATAGAAGGTCCTGGTTTTCCACAACCCATTGTGCTCCAGACATTGAGTAGGACATCTGCCTACACTTCTGAATTAGACTCTGGTCGAGTCCTCCCAGCTCAATGAGTTCTTCACTCTTAACAACTGCCTGGCATTTCACTATGTTTCCATGACCTCTAAGAACCTAGAGCTGTGATGACTGACCCCTTTCTAAAAATGGCTTTCTCTAGGGGCTGACTCTGGACCTCTCTCATCCCTTCCTTCTTTTTCAGATTCTACCGTTTTTCATATTACAAGTCACATTACTGAGAATTGACATTATTGAGAAAGTGGGGGAAATCTCTGAATAGGAAAAAAAGAGAGAATAGACTTAAGACAGATATCTGAAAACCAGTTGAAAATAATTATGATCTCATACTCTTAGTGGAAGAGGTAGACCAAAGAATTTGAGAAAGTTAGAGAAATCTTCAGAAGGCAAGTAAACATAGAGGGTTATAGAAATATATAAGAAAGGGGATGAATGTGTCAAGCTACAGGTAAGGATAATGGCTGTAGTGTTAGCACTTATAATAGAAATGACTTCTTTATTAACCTACATTTATTCAGTAAACAATATTTTACAGGTAACATTTTTATAACATATTTTTACATTCCATGATGATTATTTTTCCTTCCTTACAATTCCTGCAATTGGGGCAATTCTATAAATGAAGCATGCTTTTTTTCTTACTAGGTCAAAACAGAACATTACAGTAGCCTCTTAATAAATGTCAATTACCATTCCTTTTCCCTGAGCCTGGTATTATGCTAATAATATTCTCCTGAATATTCATAAACTCAAAAATTTTTGATATGAAGAGGCAGTTAGAGATGCCCTCATCTAATTCCTTCTAATAAAGGTGCAGGCATTGTGGCTCAGAGACTGGAAGTAGCTTGCCCAAGGTTGCTCAGCAAGTTAACAGTATGGTCAAACCAGTAGCCAAGTGTTGGTAGAAGGGAGCAGCGCAAACAAAGGCTCTGATTTAAGGAGATGACACAGTCCAGGGAGCTGAAAGAACTGTGTTTCTAGGCTGTAGAGTTAAGAAGGTGGCAGACCATGTGGAGTCCTAAAGGACATATTAGAGATTGAGAGAGTAATGGGAGACATTTGATGTACAATGAAGGATAGTGGCATTACACTGGCATTTTAAGAAGATGCATTTTTTAAATATTTCCATTGAGTAATATGATTCTCTACTTCTCATATACCCTTACTCTCAATTCAAGATACAGTACTGTTCTCTAGTCAAGATTGTTTTCAACCCTTGTCTTGGTGATGCTTTCTCTCATGTACCTCTTCCACCACTTTTATTTATCCTCCAGTCCTGAGCATCCATCTTCTAGGCCATCTTCACCATAAGTTTCAAACAGAAGGAACCCAGCTTCTCTACCTCCACAGGCTTTTCCGCCTGTTCCCATTCCTTAGTTGATTATACTTCATTCAGAATTTGTGTTAGTCTTCACTAGTCCTTAGACAATTTTCCAGGGATGGATAAAGCCTCCAACACCTTCCTTAAATCAGACCCTGTTATATAAACTCCCCCATGAATATCTTCCCCAAATAGGAAGATAGAGGAAAATTATTTTGTCAGTTAATTCAGAATTTTCCTATTTAACTTTTACTTATAGTCTCTCTGCAGGCATTTGCCCTATAGCTAGGTCATGATATTTGTATATCAGCAAGACATTTATAGCAGTAAATTTCTTTCTTTGTCCTATGTTTTGTCTTCAACTGCCACACCCTAGAGGGCCCAGATTGCATTGCTTTCAATCTGTAAAGGCTCCCACATAGTACAAGGCTTAGAAGAGGCAGTTGGCATTTACCAGATAGTTACCATAAAATAGAAAGTGTGCTATGAAATTTTCACATCAGACTGAGTTAAGCCCAGTTGGGATTCAGAGTCTGGACTTTGGCAAAATGCACTAGCAGGTGATCCTTCTAGTCATTTCCTCATGGAAATAAGAGCACAAGGGAACTTTAGTATTTTGGCTGATGGCAGAGGAACAAAGACGGAGAGGAAGAAGATGGGAAGAGAGAGGGAGGGAATGGATGATTTGTGGGGAACACATAGCATCTGTCCTCTGCTAGCTGGAGAAACTGGTTTTGTGAGTGAAAGAAATGTTTTGGAACCAGTAAGCGAAGCAGTAATGTTTATGAAAGAAATTTTGTTCTCAGCAAGAAACAGAAGCCTGTCTCACAGGCTCATACAATAAAGTATGATTTCAAACTGAGAAGAAAACAATTTCCTTCCTGACTCTATCGCAAACCATCAGACAGCTTGAGAGATCAAGGAAGCTATCAGCAGAGGAGGGCTGGGTCTGAGAGTGTAGTCTTCTCATGGAAAGAAGGAAGAGGTAATGGTGAGGTTCCGTGGCAAGAACATAATATGAGACGGAGATGGGGCTCTCGAGGTAACTGAGAGGATATTGAGGGAAGACCGTGACCATGCAGGTGGGCTCCAGTAGCTATCAATGTTAACATTTTCTCCTTTGTTTCAACAAAGAATAAGATGAGGTGACATATGCATTACATCATTTAAATTCTTTAAAAAGTATTTTGAGAATAGGTTTATTATCCCCATTTTCAGATAAGGAAGAAAATGCTTACACAAATTAAATCATTTCTCAAGGTCAGTGTTAACCATTGGTGTTCCTGGAATTCAAACTCAAGCCTTGGTAGCTCCCAGTACAGGTGTTCCTTGTGGCCATAATACATTGCTTCCTGACTGCTTGGTACTTGCTTTCTAATTGGTTGTGTATTCCAGGTAGGAGTTAGGAGAATGGAGTAAAGGATCTCTAACAGCACTGATTATGTATTTACCGAAAGGCATCCTAGACTTGTGGAGACGTGAGGGCTAGGAAGGCCAGCAGATCTGAGGTCATGCCCCAACATTGCCATTTACAAGCTTGGGAGAGTCACTTTTCCTTCCTGACCCTTGGTAGTTTCCTTGTCTATATGTAGGACTATTAGCAGGTTTTTTGAATATTGTTGTGAGGCTCAATTAAATGAATTAACAAATGTATAGCTAATGGTAGAGTGCCTTGTACTTAGTAGATTTACACTAAATGATAACTATTCTTATTATTGGCTGTTCCTACAGTTTTGCCTGAACTCCTTGCATCCAGGAGAGAAACCATGTGGAATATGTCAGCACAGAAAATACCAACAGATCGCGTGTTAGTTCTCGCATCATCACGCATCTTCTCTAACATGTCTTTTATTTTTTTAATCTTCCATATAGGAAATAACATATGGGAATTGTTTTGACTCCTCCTGCTGGTAACCAAACTATATCTTCCTTTTCTGTAAAAGGAAAAGGATGGTATTGACTTACATCTTTTATCTTTGGCAAGTACCCACATTACATGTTTATCGACATTTAAGAGTTCTTTCCTAAAGCATCTCACTCTTTGGCTAGAGAGTGTATTTCTTTCCCTTGAAAGGACATCAAAGAGGCATTCCTGTATAAAATTTACTGAGTTTTTTCTTAACTATGGATTGTCATGAGACCATATGGCCGTAAATGATTTAGTTTTTCATGAAAAATGGTTTTAAATCAAAACTGAAACCTGCTAAAAAGAATTTGCATACTTGATGAAAAATAAAGGCAATAAAAATGTTTAATCTGGCTGTGAGAAATGTACTGGGATTTCATAAGCAGCCCTTATATAATAAGGAAATGCATTTTCATTATGACTGTTGCATTACCAGCATTATGGAAATTTGGCCTCTTTAGCTAGTGCTACTGAAAACTGGAGCATAAATGGTGTTCACCTTAAGAGTCAAGCAAACCTGGCACATCTGAAATATTGGTGAAGTAAAACCTGCCAGGGTCCATGTAAATGAGGGGCTTACCGGGGAAACATTTAGACTAAGGGAAGAAACAGGGCAGAGGAATCAGGTGTTAGAAGAGGAAAAGAGTCTGATCATAGAAATAGCATTGTCTACTTCATTAAGGACAAAGAAGGTACAACTATAATGTAAAATAAGTAAACACTTACAGAAAAGTTAAAGTCAAATCTCTCTGGGAAATTGAAAGAACTCAGCAACATCAAATGCCATCTTGGCCCAGATGTGACTGGCCGTCTTGCTGCAGGCATGAGCAATGGTCGGGCAGTAGGAGTGCTTTGAGAGAGCAGCGGCTCAGAAAGATCTCACCTATTAGAAAGGAGCAGAAGAGAAAAATAACCACCACTTCCTGGTAGCAGGTTAACAGAAGGAATAGGTAGTGGAAATCACATGAAACACCACCAGAGAGAGAACTCAGAAATATTTGGGAAGAGTTGAGATGGTTAGACTGCATAAGGAGTTGATATAGTGGAGAAAGAAATAATCATGGTGATTCTAGCTTTACCTTAAGTGGATATCATGAGTTCCATATTTAATTTCTTTCTACTTAAATAAGCCAATAAATCATGCTATAAAATGCCATCCCTGGTCATGTTCTTTCTTTGATGGATACAGTGCAGGTCAAAGCATATCTAAAGTTCATTGTGCCACCATTTTGAATTAGTATTGAGGGACAGCACTGAGAGAACACCATGAAAAGGAAAAGTAGAGTACAAAGTAAGAGCATAGCAAAATCAATTATGACAATTGCTAGCTAAGTTGGAAAAAGAATCTTATTTCTCAAATTACTGCATCAGTTGGATAATATTTGCTTTGGGGGAAGAGGTTCATACTGTGTCATTCAAGAGGCTATTTGATAACTACACATAGGATTGGGGATGGCTCTACCCATACTATGCACCCTGGGCTGGCTCCATGGTGAAGAATTCTTCAGAATGTAGTTATCCCAGGGTAGATTCCAGGCATCTGGGGCAACCACAAAGAATCTCAGGGAGGATGGATGATTTCTGAGTCTTTCATAAGCTTCATGCTCCACATTTAAAAGAAATGATCAGAATCCTGCATCCTTCCCTCTACATATTGAAAATAATAGTTTATTTGCATATAGCATTTATTTCTTTAAAGTTTTTATAGCTATAGCATCTTTATATATTTAAGTTATATCAAGACTTGAAGAACCATGTGTTGGCCATTAAGGGTCTGGAAGCCTGGAAAGTATTAATTCTATATTTAATGAGAGAGATAACCAAGGAGGCAGAATTGGTGTCTTCAATCTTGCAATCACAGAGGTATGAAGCCTAGGTGATACTCCAAGCTATACTTTTCCCAGGTTGGTGTAAGAGTATATTCTCATAGTATTATCTGTGATTAGCCATATCTTTAGAGAAGACTCTTAAAAGGTGACATATACTAATTGTTGAAAGCTATCATGCTTAAGCCAGGCTTCCTGAGTTACTTTCCTGGTTTCTCTATTTACCTGCTGTGTAATCTTGAGCAAGTTATATAAATCTCCCTCAGGCTCATTGTCAGTCCCTTTAAAATTGGGATCTTGTAACTACTTACGTGGTAGGGTTGCAGTGAAGGTGAAACAAGTACTTGGTACATTGTAGTAAACACTCAATAGGAGCAACAGGCTAATATTTCATTATGGAAACTAAAGTAGATTCCACAGCTATTCCAGAATCAGCCATAACTAAGAAGAGAAATCTGAAATAGAAAATTACAACATGCAAGAAACTCTTTTAGTCTGTACATGTTTTTACCTGCAGTAGGAGTTATGGTGACCAATGAAAACAATTTGTGTATTGGGCTACAGAGGTCAGAAAAATTCTTTATTTATATCATCACATTAGAAAGTTATAATTAAAGATGGATATATGTGGGATTATGGAGGTTAATTGCTGGGATTGAAACCACACAGTTGTAAGTGGTAGAGTTGGAAAATGTACCGAAAGGTTCTAAATTCCAAAGCCAGTTCTTTCTACTTCACTACTTACCTGGTGAGCTCATCTTTCAAAGTTTAACACATGTGGAGTTTGAACAATCTATGAAAGATGTAATATGTATCAATAAGCATCGGCAACAATTCTGCTTTGATCCAGATCTTGTGTCCTTTCTTGTATTTTTGAATAAAAGGTTGTTATTGATGCCTAAATCATAGGGAGCTCATGAGGCTACAATTTCTGGGGACTGAGAGCTAAAAGGTCACTCAGGGTGAGCTAAAGAGTTGGTTGGCTTGAGGAGCTGGGGAAACGGACAAGGATTCAATCTGTCAGGATTCATGATGTTTCAGAAAAGTATAACAAACATTATAATCCAATGTTACTCTTTTGCTGAAATCTTGTTGAACTTCGAGTCAAACTAAAGGATTACAATACAACTTCAAGATTATCAACAAGAAAAATCTGAGAAACTGCCACAGTTAAGAGGAAGCTAAGGAGACATGGTGACTAAACGGAAGAGATCCTGGAACAGAAAAAAACAGATTAGGAAAGAACTAGTGAATTAATAAACTGTGGAGTTTAGTTAATAGTAATGCAATGATGTTGTATTCTTAGTTTTGACAAATGCATCCTGGTTTTGTAAGATGTTAACTATAGGGGAAATTGGGTGAGGGTATATGGAATGTTCTGTACTTCTGTACTATCTTTGCAACTCTTCCATAAATCTAAAATGATTCCAAAGTAGAAATATTATTAAAATAAATAAACAAAAAAGCCTTTTGGTGGGGCCTGGAATAAGGGAATTCTGCATTAATCTAGGTCGTGACAGAGAAAAACTTCAGGGCACTCTCTCCACTTTTTTTCTATTTCTATTCAAAATTAAGGTCACATACAAGATCCTGGACACGTCCTCCCCTCCCTCCACCTTTTACAATTTGCATTCTAAATTCCTGACTTGATCATGATCTGTCTTCTGAAATAAACAAGCAAGCAGCGATGCTTGTGGTTTTCTGTGGAGGCTCTGAGAACCTCCTTATGAGGGTTAGGGGGTATTTTTGGCTTGTGCTAGTACATGCACGTAATCATCTATTGAGAGCTTACTCTCTCCCAAGTACAGCATTGAGCACTGGGACACAAACAGAAGTAAAACAAAATCCTTGCCCTCAAGAAGGATACGTTCTAGCTGGGTAAACAGACACGTACTAGAGAATTACAGTATTTAGAGATGTAGAAAGGATACCAGGGGAGCCCAGAAAAGGGGAACAGGTACCCCAAACAGTCTGAAGGGGAAAGTCAAGGTGGGAATCCTGGTGGAAGTGACCCCTGAGCCATCTTAATATTCTGTATCCATAAAGGAGAACAATAGCCAAAGAGGAGGGCAGGAGACAGAGAAAGTTCCAGGCAGTGGACAGTGCATCCCAAGGCATTCTGGTGAGAAGCATCAGAGGCTTGCTAAAGTTGGAGAAGAAGGAGACAGAGAACAATAGGCAATAAAACTAAGGGTGAGAGTAATAACCCAAAGCTGCAAGGGTTCATTCTGATGGTTGAAAGTTTAGATGTGATCCTCTAGGAAAGGGGGGAGGTAACTAACTTCAGACCCAATCATCATTCTCCTCCATCTTCAGTCTTCACAATCAATAGATTTAGTCTTACTGCAAGGATTCTTTGCTGCTGCCTACTGGATTTGGAGATCTAGATAGAACAACCTGGTTAAGAACATGGGACTTAGAGTAATAGTCCACCTTTTATAATTCTCTCCTCTACCATCTCTGCATCCTTCAACAACTCAGGTCTCTGTGTGATAATAGAGGTGCCTTAGTCTGTCTGATACTATAAAAAAAATGCCTGAGACTGGGTAATTTGTGACAAACAGACATTTATTTCTTACAGTTCTAAATTCTGGGAAGTCCAAGATCAAGGCACTGGCAGGTTTGGTACCTGGTGGGGGTCCAGTCTCTGCTTCCAAGACGATGCCTTGAATGCTGCATCTTCTGGAGGTGAGAACCACTGTTCCTCACATGCCAGAGGATTGGAGGAGCAAAAAGTGAGCAAACCCACTCCCCAAAGCCCTTTTATAAAGGCGTAAAACCCAACCATATAAGCAAAGCCCTTCTGGCCTGCTCACTACTTAAAGACCCCACCTCCCAACACTGGTACCCTGACAACTAAACTCCAACATTGGTTTTGGAGGAAACAAATAATCAAACCATAACAGGGGTTATAATCACACAATTTATTTTATTTGGCTGCTGTGAGGATTAAATAAGATATAGAAGGTGATGAGGGGAAAGCACTGAAGCTTTAGTATTACTGCTGTCCCGTGCCTTGCCCAGCTGAGCACTTAGGAAGATGCACTTCAGAGCAAAGTTACCTGGAGAGGTGTCCTGGCTTTGCCATTACTGAGGTGTGACCTTGAGCAAGTCTCTTAACTCTGTACCTAAGACTCCTCATCAGTACAATGAGCATCAGTTTATTATTTATTATAGGGATGGAATGAGCTAGTCTCTGTAGAGTGCTGAGCGGAGTGCCTGGCACATAGGTCTGTTATGAACACAGTGGGCACTCAGAAAGTGTTGGCTACTGTCATCATTGCCTGGAACTGGAGCTTACGGCCTCTGGGCATTGTGTGGGCAAGAAATGAAGACTGAACCTTGAGGCTGGTCCCAGACCTATTGGGAAAGCAGTTTTTGGCTCAGGCCTGCCAGCAGAGATCATCAATCAGACAGATTAGTTATCACCTCCAAGCCCTGTTATTGTTGACCCTTGTTCAACATATGAAGGAAGAATGTAGCCAGAGAAAGATGCAGCAAAATTTCCCACAAACCCCCGTAAGCTTTATTTTAAGACAGCTTTAGTGAGTTAAGGGAAGAAGTTTGACTACTTCTGCCACAGATTTTCATTCATCTGTAAGCATGATCTTATATAAATTATCATAACAATAGGAGACCTTCCATCATTATGGAAGTATAGTTGCATTACCCATATAGTGGCATTGCCTCAGACTTACATATGTCCAAAAATTGCATTTATTTAGAATTAGGGTTTGAATAGTATCAGACAAAAATGAGATGACACATTTTTCTTCAACATATTCACATTAATTACCAATTAAAGAAACTCTTTCATTTTAGTTCTCCTACTTTAATTCAGGGCCTAGCATACAAGATAATTATTGCCTAGGATATTGTGATCTACTGGACCATATAAAAATAATGCTTCAGAAATACACTCCACAAACCATTGAGCAACATGAACAGGACTCTTGTCACAAACGCAGACTGACAGGCCAATCCTTAGCATTTTCACACAATATTGAAAATCAGTCTGAACTGGCAGGTGTAAAGTTCCTAAATTCACACTTGACAGAATAATTCAGTACTGATACTTTGTGACTGATAATAGGCAAAAGGTGTATAACAGACAATAGTCCCATAGGATAAAATAAAGTTTTATTCAAGAGCAGATAAAATACAAATATTTTTATATAAAGTTTTTCAACAGCTTAATGCACATGGAATCCTATTATCATAATACAGCAGATTATCTTTAAAACATTGGAAAACAAATGCAGCAAGACTCTCCTACTCGATGATTATATCTTTCTACTACATGCCTTCTCCAGGCTTTTCTGACTTTCTAGTTGGCAAATATTTACAAAGGTAAGAACCTGCCTTTCCGTCTTTGTGTAAATGCTAGCTCCGTTGCCCCTCCGATGCTGGTCACTCAACAGGGAAGCATACCAGACATCTCGGCCTTCCCTTCCTTGCCTGTGATATTCTGTAATAACTGCAATTCAATAATGGACTTCATCTTTTCCTCTCTTTTTCAGCAAGAAGAGATATTAGTCCAGGACTCATTTAAAAAATCCATTTGGCAGAACTTTTTGTATCTAAGCCTTCCAAAGAACCTTCTGGTCAGGGGTGGCCATATGATATCACATGATCCGCAAGTGACCCAACCATACTTCAGTCTAGCTATGTTACAGGGGCATTTTACCCAATGGAACCTCCAAAGGTGTGTTGTAGGATGCACATGACTTCTTAATGAAATACAGACTCAGGTTCATTAGGTTTGAGGTGGGGCCCGAGATTCTACATTTCCATTAAGTTCCCACATGATGCTGATGCAGCTTGTCCAAGGACCACACTTTGAGTAACAAGGGCTCTAAGAGATTCAGAACAACTGATGATAACTAGAGAGCACCTGCTTGAACTCTATCAAGGTATTTTTGCATTGTAACTGGTATCTTCAACGTATTAAATAAATCTTTTTTTCTAAAAGGGAAATCTTTTTTTTTCAAGAAGGAGTGTCAACTTCTACTTTTGGCAGGTAAGATAAACTGCAAAATGTTATGTTTATCTTTTTCAGAGAAAAAAGGCCAAGTAAGGAAAAGCAGAATCCAAGATACAGAATATTCCTGTCTAACCTAGAGCCCATGTCAAATGCACCAGCACCAGAATTTTATTTCCCTGGGGTGGATAAGGAGACTCTCTGCTCTGGATTGGTAGGTGCCATGTGACAACTCAGTCGCCTACCTGGATGCCACAAAGACTGACACACTAATATTCACATTTAGGTAAATGTTTAATTTTGTGGGAATAAATTAAGGCATAAAATTAGGAATAGTTAGCATTGCTTTAATTTATAAATCAAATTACTTATGAAATCATTCACAGAAAGCAAGTTGTTCGAAAAGGGCACTTTATTTGAAGGAAGAAACATTTTACTACTAAATTGTTAAATATTAGGGAGACACTCTGGAATGTCTAATGATACCTGATATGTACCATCTGGCTTCATGGCTCCTTAGTAACTCCAAGTTGCTTGGATCATCAGGAGCTCATAAAGAGAGCTGAGGGCTCCTAAGTCTCCCAGGGTTATGAGGAGGACCCCAGAGTTCCACCATGATCACTCCTTGACACGACATTCTTTTGGCAATTAATTGTTCCAACTCTGTTTGTTTGTGCTTGTTAATGTATTCAAGTCAATCCAGCAAACGTTTATTGAGCATTATTATCAGGCTCTGGGGGACAGAAAGATAAATAAGCCTCAATTTTTATATTCACGGAGCTGATAATCATGTGGATTATTCTACAAATGCTATTATGTTGGGATGTGTGCTTTTGTTGTTGTTTTGTTTTCCTCACCCACTCGGACGTAGGCTCCTTGAAAGCAAAGGTCTTTTCTTAATTATCTTTGTGCTCAATGTTTGTGGAGTTCTTAGGCAGGAAGTCATAGTGTGACTCCAGGAAAGAAGGACAAATTTGCTGCAGCAACTTTCCTATGTCCTCACATTCCCAGGATTTCCTATGCACAGGACAGCATGGCATCTCCAGCCCAGGGCAAGGAGGAGGAAGGAAGGAAGAGCCTTGAGAAAAAAGTATCATTTTCTCTAAACCCCAGCAAAGAGAACCTTTAATTTCTTGTCTTCTTTATGAAAATGCAAGGCATGAATGTTTAAAGTTATTTTGCTTTTGTTTTTTGCAGCATTTTGTCTCATGGAACATGTCATGACTACCAGTTGACAGCAACAACACTTATATACCAGGTACCCTTCCAAGAACTTTACAAATATCAACTTATTTAATCCAAATAAACCTGTGACAAGTCCTTATTTTAGAATTGAACAAACCAAGGCACATGGAGATTAAGTAATTTGCCCAAAGTGGCACAATCTTCAGAGGAAGACGATAGTAATGACTTGGGACTTCATGGATGCAAGTTTATTAAAGCCAAAAAAGATGAAAAGAGATGGAAAGCTAAATCCATTTCAATGCATGCAAGCATTTTCCTGCACACTCCCCTCGCCCCTCCAGGTCCTTCTCCTAGGAATGCATATTTGAATCACTGACTCAATTCCACTTTCAATATTAACTGCACTTTCTGAAGACATAGGCCCCCAAAGAACTATAAATTTCCTCATGTGTAGCTCTTGGCACACTGCAGTCCCTCTATGTGATGATGGACTCATATCCCCCACGTGTTGGATGGTAAGTGTGATGAGGACAAGGCTCGAGTCACCAGTACTAACACAAGTGCCTGTTCCACAGGAGAGGCTCCGTGATTTTTTGTTGAACAAAATGGAATGAATCCCCATTTTACAAATGAGTTAACTGAGGCCCAGAGAGGTGAGAAATGACTTGCCCAACCGTATACAACTCAAATGAGATAGACTGAGGAGGTTTTGAATCCTGCCTTTTTCAATTTCAAAGCCTACTTTCCAGTCCATACCACATTTTACAGTATCCATCCCTTAAGAAGAACATTTATTTCCTGAATGGAGTCAGTGCAGTATTTACAGAATGCAATTGATATATATTAGATACTAGAACATGAATTGAAGGATCTTTTGCCTTATTGAAGGTTGTGGAAACATTTATATTTAGTAAATGGTCTTTTTTTTTTTTTTTAAAACACACCACATTTCAGTTCCAGGATTTTTGAAAATGCTCCCAGTCAAGTACCTCAGGCTGCAGATTTATTTAAATGTAGTAGAGTTCTCTTATTCTTTTTAATTTTTTTTTAGTTTATAACAGTGTCTTTCACCCAGTAGGGATGTAATACATATTTGAGAAACTAAATTGAAAAGACTACCTGGGAACCAAAGACTTTTTTATGTTTAAAATATTGTTGATGGAAAAAAATTATAATGCTGACACTTGGGGTTGATTGCTCAGTCTGCTTTTTCATTTTATGAGAACCATTTTCATATCTGAAAACGATATTCCTAATAAGGACATAGCAAAAAAACAGCACCAGTCTTTCTATTAATGGCTTAGGAATAATTTAAATAGAAGCCAGCACAGTATTACATTGTTAAGCTTTATTCAAGAATTATAGGAAATATGTTATTAGGTTCACTTAAAGTCTAAGCTGAAGAATTCTCCTCTGGAAGACATTTCCTGATTAGACTTGAATTGTTTTTCTATGTCACCACAAAGACAATGCAAATGCTGATTAAAGCAATTAAAACTTTCCTTTGTTTGCAGAAAGAGATGTACCCAGATATGGCTTTTTGTTTGTAGACATCTTAATAAGCACTAGCAGACTGAAATGAAATCTGTCATCAGTTATATTTTTCTCTTAGACAAACTGTCTACTTCACATACATATTAAGCAAGATTTGTTACCGAAGCTTCCTTATATTTCTATTTGTTGTTGTAAAATGGTAAATGTAGAAATAACACTAGATCTATCAATTTGATAATATAATGCAATACATCTGGCAGCTGAACAGGAAAAAAAATGTAATGACATATTTGGCATAGTGAATGGTTTTTATTATGGGTTTTTTCTTTCTTTTTTTTCTTAAGCACAATTGTGCCATTTGTTGTAGACTAATGTCAAGGAATATAAAGTATTATTGGGGATGGTGAATTTAGCTTTTGTAGAACATAAATTGACTGCCATGTAAATATAAACATCAGTTTTATTGCTTGTTAAATATTTATTTACTGAAATGATTTGAACAGGAAAGCTTGCTGAAGGGAACCATGTCTGCTTTTGGCTAAATATTGCTGAATTCTTTTATAGACTTGGCTTTTTTTGTTTTCATATTTACAATTTTACATTAAACTCTACTGTTGAATATTATAAAATGTAAGAACTAATTGTCTGGAATGCGTGGAATAATCAATTCTAAAAACAGGGTAACTGAAATTTTATTTGCTTTCACAGCAATATGAAACCATTATTTTTATGAAATAGACTGTTCAGTAGCACAAAGCAACAATTCATTCATTCACGCCTATGTTTATCAAACTTTGGCTGCCCACTATGTGTCAGGCACCAGACTTGCTTCTGGAGGCATAAATGTGCATGGACCATGAAGAGCTCATCCTTCCTGAGACACAGAGGTATATCATGTGTTGGGTGTTGCAATAGAGAAGCTTGAAATGTATACCCATAATACACACACTAAAACAAGTAAAATCAAGCAAGACATTCAGAAAAATGTATAATTTTATTTATACATTTATACGTTTTATTTATAATTTTATTTCCATTTCTCAGAAACAAATGAAAGATAATGGGTATGAAGTAACACATTCTAATACTGAAGTTCTTATGGCCTTGAGAAGGCTAGAATGTGTTACTCAGAAAGTATCATAAGGCTGCCTGATGGGAATTGGTTTGAGATTTGGACTCCAAATAGGGGAAGAGTCATTCTTGCAAATAGATTTTGAAGTACCCACTCCAGTTTTTCCTGGACTAAGGAGCTGCTGATAGAGCAGAAAGAATCCAGCCACTGATAGAAAGATGGCAAATACTGAGTGTTAGAAAGGCACAAAAAGTAGCACATTGTGTAGCCCTTTGCAGAGTAAAAAGGGAAAGATGAAGAACTATATGTGACCACAAATTGAGCTTTAATGCAAGAAGTGGACATCTCAGCACAGACGAACCTGAAAAGGAGGAGAAGCAAGTGGGACCCAAGAAAAAAATCTAGTCTGTGCCTGAACAATCCTCTTAGACACAACAAAAAACGTCATTTCCTCTCATGAGAAGAAACAAAAGGTGATTATCAGAGCTCAATGTGTCTCTTTCTTACTCTAGTATATATATAAATATAGTGTGTAGATATAGTACTCCATATAGTATAATGTAGAACAGTGGCATAATAATTTCAGAAAATGGGTCTATTCTTTTTGTATCTTCATAAAATCACAAGGAACATAAACCATCAAAGCACAGATACCTGGAGATGAGTTTATTGCCATAATGCATTAGAGGTCAGATTTGTGTGCCAATTGTGAGAAGAATCAGAAAAATGGTCACCAGTACAAAATTCTGGAAAGGGCTTATTTCTATCTTAGTGTATCATACATACCATATTTCATAGCCAAAAATGAAGGAAAGATATAAAATTTATCTGATGAACTTAATGAATATAAATAATTGTTCTAGAAAACTCAATTTCTCACACAAATTTCGTGATTATCTTTAGTGAAAATAAACATAGCATAGTTATTTTGACTCCCTTCTAGATCAAGTTTCTGTTCTCTCAGTGTTGCGATGGTTCAGCACAAGGAGACCAGGATGGAAGTAGAGGTGTGTGTTATACCTGTCCCTTCACTGTTGGATTGTGGACAAGGTCCTTGACATCCTCAACTTCAGGGTTATCCTCTGGAAACTGAAGCAAATAAAACTAATACCTACCTCACAGGTTGTGGTCAGGAGTGAATAAAAATAACACTATTATTAGGTTTTTATATTCATTTTTGAGAAAACTGGCTAAATAATGTGACATAAGTAAAAAAAAAATTTTTGAAAGCTGCAATGTGGCTTGTAATTTTGAGTTGCTACCAAGAAATGCTAATTCTACAAGTAAAATTTGTTAACTATTCTGAATTTCAGTGTCAGGGTCATTATTTGTAAAACTGGGGATTGTAGAGTTGAGGTATAAATTAGATAAAATTATACATGCAAACAGCTAGGAAAGTCTCTGGAATGTATACATTCTCTTAAATTTTATTGATTCCTAAACTGAATATAAAATTTGTTAAAAATCTAACAAAAAAAGATCTCATCTCTAAATGCAATTTTCTCTTTGAGCAGGTAGGTCTTTGTTCATTGGCAAACATCTTTTGACTTTCTGTTGAAATGAAAAAAGAAAAAGAAAACGTCTAGGAGAAACAAACTCAATATCCATTAGAGAGAAATCTGTATAACTTACAGCTTATATAATTAAAGTACCAAACAAATATTTAAAATTATAATGTATATGTGATAAATGTCTGAATGGAAAAAAGTATGTTACAAAATTGTATGTATCAACTAATCTCAGTGTCTTAGGATCCTGTTAATAAGTGTGCGTGTGTTTGTGTGTGAGAAAACATGAACAGATATGCATTGGAATAGTAATAGTGGTTATTTCTGAGAGGTGTTTTTTTCTAACTATATTGTGTAAAAATTTACAATGAACTTGTCCTATATTTATAATTTATAAAAGGCTATTTGTGTTTTCAGTAGTATTTCTGTGATGGTTTCTAAATGGCCTTCTGAAAGCAAATTGTTAATATAAATGTTCTTATCTAATTAACATCAATAGTCACATAAACATGTAATGAAATTATAATTTGAAATTTTAGAATAAATTCTTTTGGTTTATTTAATGTTATAAATAACTGTTTTAAAAATATTTCTGAGGTAGATGATTTGAAAAGCTGTAGTTGTCAAGTCCACCAGTAGTCACAGAGTTCTAAAAAGGTTTAGAATATTTAAAGATTAGCTGCTTACCTTTGCTAGACAAATAATAAAGATATTCAGAATTTAAGTGTATTATTTTTTTCCCTGATTTGATCACAGACCTAATTTGGTAAAGAGGTCAGTACTTGGCACATTTGAGCAAATATCAAAATGGTATTGGATATTTATAGAACTAAATTAGATGTTAAACAAATGGAAATTATAATTTAGAGAAAGAAAAGACAGGATATTTATAGCTCGGCGAGTACAATAGGAATCTTTTACTTTTTACTGGGAAATGATTTTTAAAATTGTCATTTTTTTAAAATGAGCCACTTAAAATATCTAATAAATTATTTATTTTTACCTGAATTATGGAGATTTTAAGGTAACCTTGTGAATATTGCAGATATGCTATTCTGAGTTTTCTTCACCATAGGAAAAATTTGATCGAAATGGCATTGAAATGATGCTGAGACAATGAACACTGGAGTTGAGCTGCTTTGGTGCAACTTCTGAGCCTAGAGCTTCATTTATCCTTCCAAAGAAAGTGCTTGGATTTGTCATAGATTCCACTGGATCTTGCTGTAGTCTGGAAAGGAAGCTACAACTCTAGGCAGGTGTACCTTATTATTATTAACTTATTCTCCAGGGTCAGAATAGAACTCACATTGTAAGAACATTGACCTTGAACAATTTCAGCTCTCTGTGCTTTCCTTTCAACATGAAGCCCAAATATTAGCAAACTCCCTCATTTGGTGCCCAGCAGTGTTCCACACTAGATATTATTAATATCTATTGGATATACCATAATATTGTACAGTATTCTATTTTATGAAGAGCTTAAAAGATATTTTGAAGTTAATTTAGACTATAGGCAATATTTATTGTGTGTGATGATTTTGGATCCTAAACTCTAAGATGGGATTCTACTCAGTAATCCCTTCAAAGCTCTAAGTTTCCCTTAAGCAAATTCTATTATACCCAAAACATACTATGTCAACAATGAGAATTTTATCCTAGTATATGCAACTTCTGAATTTCTTCTATTGATGATAAAGAGACAGATATGGAAATGAGTGTTAGGAAGAGTAAATGAAGAACAGTAAGCCCCACCTTAAAGGAGGTGGTTAAAGATTTCACCTTCGGACAGATAAAAGAAACTAGTGGAACCTAGTCCCTTTGCAGGAGGGGCTTGAGTTGTTGGGGGAGTCTCAGTTAAGAGAATTTGAGAAATACCTTTCAGCAATTTCAGGAAGGTTAACCGAAGCTTTGTTAAATCTCAAGCATCTAAATTACTTTGATTTCTGGGATTGGAAGCAGCAGTCAACACTTTTGAATCTTAACAGTTGAAAGGTATTAATATTTGGTTAGAGAACCAGACTAGAAAAAAAAATTGTGAGAGTGCAACCTTGCGAAATAAAGCAAAATAATTTATAAGCATTTTATTTAAACTTCTGAGAAAGTAGAACCAAAACTATTTCTCAGGAGCAAGATATGAACAATACAGTAGTCTCTATTGCTACTTTATTTGTATAAACATTTCAGTGTTTGTACAAATATTTACAAAGTCTTTCATAGGGTCACTCTCAACCACAGTGCTACAATATTTTTTAATCCCATAAGTATTGGAACCACAAAATTATTCTATCCCAGGGGTTTTCGAGTGTTGGGCAGGGGCTTCTGTACCTGACACAGTAGCAGGACTTTTTGTCCATGAGTAAAGGAAGAGAACATTGACTAAGAAGTCCTAAGCAATGGTCAGTCACCTATGCCAGCTCACTATTGCAGCTATGGAAGCGTCAAGTCAAGGTCATTTGGGCTTTTAGGGTGTTTTCTTCAGGCCTACCAAACAGGTTCCCATAACCATGAAGCCTCTCCTTGTTTATTTTGAAGCTTTTAAGCTTTATAACCTAGCTACTTCCTATTTGCCCTATCCTGGAACCGACCTCCTTGCTGCTGTCAGACTACTTAGTTTCTATGAATTTCAGTCGAGTCTCCTTTACAAACTGGTGGCATCCCCTGGCTGTCCCTAGTGCCATGAGTATCAGGAAAGAACAAATCAACAGTCCTTCTGGCACCCAGTGTTCCTTTCTGATGTCTCTGCTTTGCTGTGGGCAGGCCAGACTGGCCATGTTGTTTGCAAACCATACCCTCCCTCAGCCCTCCATCTCTTCGACTACCAACCTCAAATTCTAGGAAAATGTCCAGAGCAGCTAAAGTCCTAGCACGTGTGTGTGTGTGTACACATATACATATTATATATATATATATATATATATATATATATATATATATATATAATCGCAATGCAGATCCTCTTGCTGGCTTCTGAGAATGACAAATTTAACTTTTCTATAGCACAAGTTTTCTGAGAATAATAATCATAATAACCTTTTTAAGAAGTTCTATAATAGTATACTTTTCCCCACACATGACTATTATAGGCAGAAATTTTACATAATTTAAAAATTCTCCTGATTCAATATTCACTTTCTTTTTGTATGAAGTCTGGGAGAGCATAGAATTTAACAGAAAAAAAAAACACAAAGAAAACTAACGTATATATTGATATTATTACGTAGCCTCTCACCTCTAGTTAATTTTTCTCATTTTTCACCACAGGATTTCTTTTGCTTTTCAATTGTGAATATTAATTGAATAAATTGTTCATTAGACTTGAAGTCAGATGATTTTGTAACAAATATCTTATATAACAATAAGTCTATGATTCAAATACCAATTTGGCTAAGAAATTATGACAGTAATTCTATTTTATATAGTTTATGTTACCAATTAATAGAGATAATCTAAGGAGTCAAGATTTGTGGAAAGAAAAAGATTTAAAAGTTACATTAAAACAAATATTTAGTTAGAATTGTTAGTAATAATGTTTTTCCCTCAGGTCAGTCCTCCAGGTTGGATTCAATGCAAGGGCCATCCTTAACTGGCTGAAGCCCATTCTAGAATTTGAATGATAATTATTATTCTCTCTTTGGAGAAAGAACGTGACGGATAAACAGTGAGCTCTGTCTACCCTCCCAGAGATGTTAAGTAGACATTAGTGGTTGAATCACTTGCTCCTACAGGGTGGCTCAGGCTGGAATTGTAGGTAGCTCTGAGCCATACAGCGTCCACGTGGCTCTCTGTCAGCCACATGTCTCAGGGGTGACAGCATCCTATGAGGCTCTCCACTGGCTACTGTCTGTGTTTTTCTGGTCAATCATCCCAGGAAATGGCATCCTAGTTCCTTTCTGGGAACCTTCTGTTCTCCCATGTCTGGTCACATCCTCCACAGCTGGACATCATAACTCATCCGGGATGGTGCAAGGTGGTTCATACCATCTGTGCACTAAAATCTCACATTGATGCTGCAATGTTACTCTGCTCTTTCAAGGAATAAGTCTTTCAAGGAACTTATTCAAATCCTCCAGAGGTGTGTTAGGGAAGCAAATGCCCTAATACTGCGTACATCACACCCCTAGCGGGTCCCCTTTGCCCGTCCTGGGGCAGGTCTGGGGTCTCCTGTGCCTCTCCTCTTACTCAGGCTCTGTTTTCAGTCCTTAGGTCTCTTTCTGGGGAGGTGCTGCCCATCTCACATGACTCCAGCCTGGCAGTTTCCAATCACAGGTCTCTCGGATCCTTGGCAACTGCTACAAATACCTCTTCATTTGTCCTTGTACAGAGCCTGGAAGTACCTAGAACAGCTGAGGATATTTCAGGTTCCTCTAACGTAAATGTGCCAACCTAAGTCTAAGAAAAACTCTGCTTTTCCTAATCTAGGCAACAGGAAATACATGGTGATGGTAAGAAGATGGCTCTGAAGAAAATAACGTTGCTTTTGGTTGCTATTTTTATGTAAAGAAAGATAAAACACCTGTGCTTTAGAGGTCTGAGCCAAGCTTTCCCGGCTCAGGCAGTTCTAGGCAAGACAGAGCGAGAAGGAACAGAGCTTTGCAGTCTAACCCCCTGTTTCCAGCCGCTGAATTCCCAGTCTGGCAGGCAGGAACCTTCAATGCAGACACTGGCATTTGTGACTTTCCCCATGTAGATTCTCCTCTTAATAACCCTTTGTTTAGGAACTGCTGCATGCATAGAAGAATACTGACACTTAAAGTGGACAAAGAGGGGTTGAAGAGGGAATATTCCTTTTATATTTATATATATTTCTCTATTTGCAGGTAGGCAGAGCTCACTGTGAATGAGGAGATAAATTACGTCTGTTCTTTGGTATCTTTTCCAAAATGTGAAGTTTTCTTATTTTTTAAAGTAGCTTTCCTATTTTTCAGGTACCATATTTTCAACATTTGCAGTTTTGACACAGTAATGTTTCGAGCTTCAGTGACAGGCAGCACTGCCTGGAAAAGCAAATCCACATTAGAGTAGCACTGTTTCTTCTTTTGAAAAGTGGGTGCGTGATAATCAGATATCTAAAGGTCATTATGAGAGATAAATAAAATAACATACATGACAACACCCAGTGTAATGCCAGGCACACAGTGATAGCAAAAATTATTACTGGATCTGAATGTTGCTTCTTTAGTGTCTCAGTTGCCAAAAGGCAGAAGTTTACATATTTCCTTTTAATGCCAGATGTATTATGCAAAGAGCATGTGCTAAAGTGAACCTGAAATATTGACACCACATCTGTACACATGTTATATTAAAAGATGAAAGAATGAAGGGCTAGTTTTACTACATTTCTAGTAAATAGATATTTACTCTAGATAATTCAAAATTCTTTTTTTTTTTCCAGTGTGTAAAAGAATTCCCACTATTATTACCCTGCTCTTTGCTTTTCATTTTCTTTTTTCTTCCCCAGGGCAAATGACTCAGCTAAAAGTCTCACACAAGTTAAAAATATACTGACTCAGATCTATTGGTGACAACATTTCTACCTCATATAGCTAGACACTTCTCAGGGAATCCCTAAACCCCGAGGAAACTTCTTGATAAAGGAACAAACATGAGGGATGTATGTGTGCCAATAATTATTCCAAGTCAATACATTAATGGTGGGTAGGAGTCTAGACTTTTTTGCTGAGCACAGACCTTGGGGAATGGAAGAGAAAATGAAAAATAAGTGACAAGATTATGACAGTGGGAATTCTTATAAACTAAATTTTAACAATGCTTGCAGACAGTTTAGAATAATCTAACCGAAAATCTATCTAGGTAGTCCTTCATCTTCTTTCATTGTAATAGTCAATATAAGATATGGCAAAACTGATCAATTTGTATATGACTGTACATATGTGAACATAGTATGTACATGTGGGAAAATTGAATAATTTCTACTGGGTGACTAACTGCTGCAATATAGCTTTAACCTTTTCAAAAGGAGAGCTTAAGTGTTCAGAAATATATAGACATAGCACCACAGCAGATTTTTAGTATATGTAAAAGCTGAGGCTTATAATTCCTCTGTCTGTTCTCTGTGCCTGCACCTGATAGAAAATATTTTGCACAATTTCTGGGAAGAATTTTGTGAGGTCTTTTCAATAGCTAGCCAAGCCCTTTTTCTTCTTTTCTTAATATATACCATTCTTTAAAAAGAATTTTTTTTAGTTTTAGCATACGATGGGGGTAAAAATGTTTACGCTATGTATGTTGCCTTTGCCCCTACCCGAGTCAAAGCTTCAAGAGCGTCATCCCTCAGATGGTGTGCACCACACCTATTAGGTGTGTGTATACCCATCCCCTCCTCCCTCTCCCACCTGCCCTACACCCAATGAATGTTACTACTATATGTGCACTGAAGTGTTGATCAGTTAATATATGCCATTCTTGTGAATTGATTTAACTATTACTATTAGGGGCTAAATCTGGCCCTAGCACTCTCTTTGACAAAACACCAACAAAGTAATTATTTTCTAGCATGAATTTTCTCTGGGGTGTTTTTCATGGTTTGTTCAACCTCAGCAACTAACCTTAGGGAGCAGAGACCATCATGGATAATAACTACTGCAATTCAGTTTTTCAAACAACTGCTGTGATAAAATCACAACACTAATTGGGTAAGGAATTCAGACTCTGATGAAAAAGTGTGGTTGGGATTTTGTGTGCATATATCACACTGAAAGATAGAAGAGATCTCTTCTGGCTGGGAACTCAACAGAGCAATAGGTGACCAATACAAGACCCAGCCCAGCTGTTGTTATTCTTTTGATTTCCTAATTCAGCTTCTGGCAGATATTACAGTGTGCCTCTATTGTTTGTCTTTAGGTAGGATTATTATAACTAGCTTTCTTTCCATGAAGGGCAAATAATTCTTCTCTTATAGACCCAGCAAGCACCATTGGCCTTGGTCCCATCTTTCTTTCTGCTTCTCCCTTTGAGAAACAGGTCTAGGCCTGGTTTAAAAAGAAAAAAATTCATTTACACATGAAAACAAATGGGTCAGGTTACTACTGGGTAAGATCAGACACAATTTCTCCATGAAGCAAAGTATTTTAACTGGATATCACATTGCTAGTTGAAGTATTGCTGTTGAAGTTTTAGGAGGATGACTTGGCAGAAAAGAGGAGCTTCTCTTATTGACTCTTTCTTTCTACCATAGTATATTGATTATACTCCTTTGAATTTTACATTAATTATATATTTTACATTAATTATATATTTCTTCTATTACTTTCTTCCCTAGCCTAAGAGCAATCAGTGTTTATTTAAATCACAAAAATGTTGTAGTGGTTAGTAAAATATCAAGACTAAGTTATAACTTATAATTGAATTTCTTTTTTTTACAGAGATAGAGCAGAGAAACAAGAGAAAAGAGCAAAGCCTACAAGAGATGTGGGATTATGTGAAGAAACCTAATGTGAGGGTCATAGGGTTACCAGAAGGGGAAGAAGACAACCCTCAAGGGTTGGACAAGCTATTTGAAGATATAATAGAGGAAAATTTCCCAGGCCTTGCTCAAAATCTCGATATACAAGTTTAAGAAGCTCAGAGGACCCCTGGGAGATTTTTTTCTTATTCTTATTATTAGTGCTGAGTAGACTGTGTAAAATGTGGTTTGTGAGTAAGAGTATTAATTTTTCTTAGAATTGGGCCAAATCCTCCTTGGCCCAATACTCTGTCCAAAAAATAAGGGCACAAAATGCATCATCAGGGAAAAAAAAAGTGGAAGAAGAGAAGTTTTATATATAAATGTAAAAATGCACATATAATTTACATCTATTTTTTTTTAAACTACTATCTGTATGGAAGCAGAAATGGACTTCTTAAAGACTTCTAGAAGTCTGACCTCTGGTTTGTGAATCAGAGGATTAGGTTGAACATCTGAGGTAACATTTCAATGCTACATTTCAATGCTTACAAAACCTTTTAATAAGTGTATAACAAATCAACAGCTTCTAAATCTGCTGTTGAGAGACGAAGTTCAAATCCGTTGAACCCTCATTATTATAGGCTTGAAAGGCTTCTCATATAGAAGCAAGATCTGCATGATTATGCTGCCAAGCACGAGTTGAGTTGGGCTGAATGCTGTTCTCCAGAAGCCTAATTGACAATTTTGTTGCCCTTCTCTGACTATTTAAGAAGAGTTGTGAGGTCAATGGCAATGATACTTCTCTGAGTCATAAATGCCAGCCAGCAAGACTTTTTTTGTTTTTAACCTGTTCTTTAGAAGGCTCCAGTGTAAAATATTTAAAAATAAAATGTTTTACAGGAGAGAAGGAATCTGACAACACAGCTGACCCACATTTCAGAAGGAAAATGAGAAATATAGGGGTCAGATCCCAGCCAGTGGAAAACAATGAGCACTTACGCTGTAAATGAAGTAGTGAAATCGTCCAGTGGAACAAGCAATTTTCATAACCAGTATACTTCAGTAAAATGAATTTTATCCTATCCTGTGACCTTCTTGAATTCCCAAACCAAAAGTCTTCAGGACACATTAGACTGACAAAAAATATACAATAACCTCAATAAATGGCACAATAAGAAGTATCCAAATACCAACTCTCAAAACTAACTCAAATAATATGCTGTGATTAATAAACTTGGGGGGATGTGATTTGTTAATTGATAATTTATTTTCATAGTTTGCTGCTTCTGTAAGTCTGGACATCATAGCATCAAAATTTCTGAATTGAAATATTAAAACTACAAGATTAAACAGAAACACTAGAATCAAGGAAGAGAATCCAAACACCTAATGTTACAGTTAAAAGCATAATAACCTATCATTTACTGGATATATTTCAAGTATTTGCTTTTGTTTTCCAATGTATAAGAAAGTGTAATTCCTTTTTGTTTTCCCCACTTGACAGTTAAGTATTTGAAAACTTTGAGACAATAAGAAGCAGTTTTGATTCTTCCTCATAAATTCTAGAAAAGAAATATCTATTTGAAAAGGCATTGTTTTCCACAATTATTTGAGGAGTGTCTCATAATTCAAAATATAGAGCTCATGACATTTTTATTAATCTCTCACATTTTCCTAGTTTTAAAAATGAGAGAAAATAGATATTTTTGTATAAACAAAAATATAGTTTCCCTTAAACTGTCTGCATGTATTTCAAAGCAAATATATATTTAAAAAATGTTTTAACATTGTATAAACATGAATCATGTAATAAGATCTCCTTGAAAGCCTGATGCAGGTAATGCAGTTAGATTGTAATGTAATGTCTGCATAAACATAACAACTATCTTATAACTTCTAGTTCATAAATTTAATTAAAGAGAACTACAATAGTGATATAAAATTGAATAGATTGAGCTCAAATTTTGTGGATCACTGTGAAGAATGTAGCTTACTTAAAATATAATACTTATGATAAGTGGTATGAGCTACTAATAAATATATTTAGAACAATATAGGATGAATAACATCACATTACAACAGGTATATTTTTTTCAAGTCTAATACAGATTCACTGTTATGCCACTGCTTAATCTCAATGACATATTTTCTAGGATTATCTTTGTAAAGGCCTTATTTTGTACTTCAACAGTGGTGGATCAAATTCCTTAAATGATAATAAAACTGAGAGTCATAAAAGAGATGGTCAATAAGTTACAGTTTTTTTTTCTTTCATCTCCCAATTCTGGTTTTTCATTCTGACAGCATTTCCCCAAGTACACTTCTGTGAGTACTAAAAGAAAATGTAGTTGATATGCGATCTTAATTTTTCAAAGGAAGTTTGTGGTTGTATTTTTGCTTCTCTATAAGCACATGAATACTACATGATTAACAATAATACAATAATAAGTTTATTCCTAATTTCTTTTTTATAGTCTCATAAGAACCTCAACTTATTTCAAAATTTATACCTAAGGCACGTATTAGCTAAAACTAAAAAATATATAGTCTATACACATTATTTTATTGTTTAAATGGTCCTCATTCATGTTTCATTTCAATAATATTTCCCCAGCTTGTAAAGCTTATGTTACATTGAGCTCCTCTTTAAATTCACAATGCATAAAACTGCCAGGTGGCCTAATAACAGAGTGCATTAACAGATTGAACTATAAATCAGATGGTTGTGTTCACGTACTATAAAAATACCACCAATTTCTTTCAGATTATAGTTTGTACACTGATTCCACAGAGTGATCACAAATGCTTTGGAAAATTTAAAATGAAGAAACAGGTCATATATTTCAATCCAAAAAATAATATTTTCTTCATTTTTAGCTTATTATTTTATCTACTTGGTACCATTGTTATGAAATTAAATAAAATTATGAATATAATGCCAATAAAAACTGCCTAGCAAAAAAGGTATTATTATTATTGTGATTAGTATTTAATACTATTAAATCTATGCTACAAGTGAGTTATTTTTGATTTATGATTTAATATTAAGGAGTCATTCATTTCAACATTTTTTGAGAAGATACTGTAGGTCATGTACTATGTTTGTTGTATAAAAGTAATGAAAATGAGATGTGTGCATAGAAGTTGCTTATCTCCTGGACACTTGAATAATTTGAAAAATGAGGGAATAATTCACATTTTTTAAGAGGGTAGAATTTTTTAAAGCATTTAAATTTAAGAATAAATGTGTTTATAAACTGGGACTTTCAATACCTGCAAAACAGAACAAACAAAAACTAACCATTGTACAATCTAGAATGTGAATGAGGAAACTGAAAACCAAGGATTCAACTTATTTAGCCATGGTTGTGCAGTTCTGTAGCAACAGAAACACAGCAAGAGATCTCTCCGCACATTAATAATAATTCCTCTTTGCATAGTGCATTAGGGCTTACAAAGTGCATGTATAGGACTTCATCATCTTACAGCAATAAGCTGATACAGTTGTATTAGGATCCAGTTTTACTACCTGTAGGTACAAAGCACTACATGCTATCTCACTCCTATACTCTTTCTATAACTTTATGGCATTTCCATGTCCCATGAGTGTTTTCATGATAACAGAAGATATTTTACAAACCAAGAGATGCAAATAGAATTAGATTCATGTTGCAAATTGAAATAAATGTAGCACAATTAAAAACACATATAAACTACATTTGGCTAGAAAAGGTAAAGTCAATAATATTCCAGCCCTATGCAGGAGGGTCATAAACCCAAAATTCAAAAGCACAATAAAGACTGATTAATAAAGCTTTCAAAAATTGTTGATTTAAAAAATGTGTGGGTTTATCAGGAAATTAATCCAAGGAACAGGTTTGTGTCAGAGAATAGTAGTAGGTCAATATAAACAAAGAAGTATACACGCAGCAACAATAACATATAATTCATTAGAGAAATCATGCTGAGATAAGTTAGAATTTTAGAAGTGAGTAGAATTTAAAATGAGATTTTAAAAAAAAAATTCATATGAATATGACACCAAAGAACCTGCATGTAGCATTTTGGTTCCACAATGAGCTCTTGTTCACCTTGTATATCCTTCCCATTTTTCTCGTGCATCCACTATGGATTCAGGATAATTCCAGCAGCAGGAAGAAGATGGAACTGGAAAATCTCCCACCAGCAAGTCACTTCTACCTATAACACAATGGCTGTAAGTAACAGTTATACTGAAGTGCAAAGAGAATGGGGAATTATAATGCCCTGCCCTCATAAGCCAGAAAAGGAAGAAACCATAGGCAAACATTAGAAGGCTCAACTACAGACATAATTAAAATTAATCTCTCCTTTCTAATAATACTACCTGGTGACTCTTTTAGGCACTTGTGAAGTCTGATCATTAACAAACTTTGAATCCATTACTGTCTGTAGAGCTTTGTGGTTGACACTCTGAGGGTAGGGGAGATGAGAAAAATGATTCTCACTGTGGCATTTGTGCTCTACAGCAGGGTTTCTCAACCTTGACATTATTGCCATTTTGGACTGGGTAATTTTTGGTTGTGGGGGCTACCCTGTGCACTGAAGGATATTCAGCAGTATCCCTGGAAGTCTGAGTGATCATGTGGAACAAAGTCTCCAGTCAGCCCACATTGCACATTTATTCTACTTTGAATAAGAAATACATTTTTGTTGTATTTAGCCTCTGGCATTTGAGAGGCTATCTTTTTACCACAGAATTAATTAGCCCATTTTGAGTAATATGAAGCATTCTGTAGCGTTCTATTCATCATTGAGGAGAAAATAAGTTCAAATGAAGTAAGAGAAATTCTAAAGTGAGAGTTAATAAAATTAAGAATTTTATAAAGCCCACAAGAATGGAAAATAAGTTTTCATCTAAATTTAGTTTTTAAAAGTATGATTTGGGGCAAGAGTTAACTCCTTGAGATCCCCTTCTGCATGAAGCTTTCAAAATTGGTTCTAACCTTCCTTTCTAAGTTTATTTCCTACAACTCACCCCTATAAACCACTTTCTCCAAACAAATTTTCAGAACTTCCCTACCTCCAAATCTATTCATGACTTCCTTCACTGTTAAAATCTCTCCTCTTTATCTCTATCTACCCAATCTCTATCTACTTTTCAAGACTGAATTGAGCCCAACCAATCCTACCTGAGACTGTTTCAGAGCCTGACTTGATATCTTTCTTCTGAATGCACTAGTCTTAGAATTTAATCACTTAATGTTTATGGAAATCATTTATTTCTGGCTTAGTCTGTGTTTCTTCTTATTTTTGTGTCATCTCAAGAAATGTGTTAAAAAGAGAGACAAGTGTCCATTTGCTTGTATCCACACACCCCAAACAGTAGACAACTTGTTTTGTACATACTACTTTGTGCACTTTATATTTAATAAACATATGGTGATGGCTACTGCCTTGTGGTTTTAAACTCTAACTACTCCATTTACATTCTATTTTTTAAATTAAATATTTTCATTTTTATTGTTATCCATATAGCTAAGGTTGTAGCTAATGTTATGTCTAACATCAAAGGACAGGTCAGAAATATCTCTGATATAAAACTTTCCATATACTTCCACTTCCACACAGACAGAATTGAAATACATGTAATCCGGACAATATATCTATGTGACACTCATTTGCTCTTTGTGTCATAACCGACCCTCCTCAAAAGAATTTATTCTTTATTTTTATTTTTAATGTATGTCTGACCACTCTAATATTCTTTCTAGTCACTGTCAGAATGTATTAAGAAAAACATTAATAAGAAGACTCACAAAGAGCAGATAGAAAATTCATGAAGAAGCTGAAACACCCTGTCCTAAGCAAAAACTAGGGTAGACAAGAAAGGACCCTACAAGAAGAACAATGTGGTTACTGTGTGACCAGTGTACCTTGTGATGTATCACAGAATAACTAAAACTGGGTGCCAACCAGCAAAACAATTGTGGCAGGCCAAACCACTATTCTCTCTGCTTCCAAACAAAGGGATTTTAAGAAGCTAATAGGTATTTGCCCACCCACCCCTGGCACCAAAGGCAACAGCAAGAGAAAAGTTAGAACATGTTAAAAGAAACAATGTATGTACAATGCTATTGCCCTAACTCTTCCAAGTGTCTGCAAGGTTTAACCATGATAATTTCTACCACACAGTCTTTATTTGTACTGACTTTAGTGACATATATGTGAGTAAATCATAGACATTCCTAGCTAAAACCCCAGGTCTTATTGAATAAAATAATATAGGAATAGTCATCCTTCATTAACTTTTTGTCTAAAAATGTAAATCGGTGAACAAAAACATTATTCATCAATGTTTTCATTAGTTTTTTTCAGTTTCATTGACTTTAAGGCAACAAATTTATAGATTTCTTGATTGGTGTCCGAAGTTCTTACACATCTGAGTCTATCTAAAGGTGGGCATCAGATACTTACTTTTTCTTTTCTCCAAAAAAGAAAAAAATCTTCATATGCAATACTATGAAAGTGGCATACCACTCTAGTTTACTAGTTCTAAGAAGTCAGGTGTTAGCAAATGCTACTGTATAAATAATGTAGAAGTAAATACACTTTCAATAAAATAGATTCAGAAAAATATAGTAATAGTTCAAAATGTATATATTAATTATTCTTTACCTGAATCTGCTTCTAAGTATAAATAGAATGTGTGTGAAAGAATCACTAGAGAAATATTTATTATTCCAAACTTTTGAAATCTCATAGAAATTGTATTTTCAAGCATGAAATTAAATGTGAGGTTTTTAGTACATTGAAAGTCCAGATTTTATGTTTATTTTCTCAGAAATAAGGTCAAATCCACCATTAAAACTATGTCAAAGTATGATATAGTGGCAAGCTCTCTGAGTTTAAGAAGTAGAACAAGAGACTTCTTGTCCTATAAGTGCTATATCATGACCATGGATAATTTCTTTCAAAGTAATTTTTCAATTTTCTCATTTTTTTGGCTTTTCCTGAAAAGAAATTAAAGGTTTCAAAATAATTTGAAACAAAACAAAAATAAAAGGCCTATCTTCATTTTAGGACTTTAAATAATAGTGGCATAAAACAGTACTGTTCCTGTTGCCTCTCGGTAATAACCCAAAACAATAAGGATGACAAGAAACTAAAAGAAAAAAAAAAAGAAAAGAAAAAAAACTCTTGATCTTGATGCAACTAGAAGCCCTTTGTAATATGAGCCACAGTACATATGATATGGCTGCCTGTGATGAGAAGGTCAAACAGTAGTACAGCCAGATGCTAAGAAATGGTGCCCAGGGCTGTAGAACTTAGATGAATACAACAGGCATAAGTCCTCAAAAATGTAGCAAACTCTGAAGGGGAAAATGATGTTTTATTGTTTAGAAAAATGGGACTGGCTATTGAGCTGGTCCTAGTTGTGTCCCAAGACCCAGTGTGGTACCAAGGAAAAACAGGGAGGTGGATCTAATAGAAGAACCACACAGACTTGTCCTTTGTTTGCAGGAAGCTGTGTGTGGGTGAGACAGGCCAGAGAATAGAGTTTGACATTATAGTTAACACTATAGCTATCAATCTTGATGAGTTGGGAGAACAAAAAGCAGAAGGAACTTGTTCACACACACAGCCCTATATACGTAGGGGAAGGGCTCCTAAAACTTGGAATGTGGCCCTGACAACCCCAACACAAACTTCATTTTTTCACAAACATAGTAGTTTTAGGAAGAACTCATCTCACTCAAAGATGAATAATTATGTAAAAAAACAGTTGGAAATCTATACAAAGATACTCTAAGGGAAAAAAGATAAAAAGGGTAATGAACTCTCTTTAGAAATACTTGCTATGGAACATATGGACATTATGATTAAGCGTTGTGACATAAATATTTAAAAATCCCTAATGAAACAGATTATGTCTATAAGTCAGGATCTCAAAGCAAAGGGAAAATAGACCAAAGTATCAGAAGCAAATAAAGCATGAGCTGACAGAACTAAGAGAAAAATAATAGAAGGAAAAAACAAAACAGCCAATCAGAAATGAAGAACTCTCTAGAAGCAGTAGAAGGAGAATAGTTATTGCTGAAGCCACAGCATGGGAGATGAATTTCAAGATTTGGGGAAACTTGAACTAAGAGAAGTTAAAAGTGATTATAAAAATAAAAGGCAGGAAATACAGACAAGGGGGACATAATATATGTATAATTAGTGCCCCTCAGGTAAAGAGCAGCTAAAACAGAGACTTTATTATTAAAAATAGAGTGAACCTATAAGTATAGTGAATATCTCATCTTTTATAACCTGGGATCAAAAGATTTCATTAAGGCTAGTAAATTAACTAATAGAAGCATAGGTATGTTTGAAGATATAAAGAAGAGCAAAAAATGTAATAAGCTAAAATCTGATGGTGGAGTAGAGGAAAGAGAGAAAAGGGGAGTGGAAATTTACTAAATATTGCTCATTAATAGGTAGTCAATAAATATTACCTTAAGAAGTAGTAGATTAAGGCTAATATGTAAAAGATAACCACTAGGAAAAAATTATCCAATTCATTAGAAAAAACGCAAACACTTCCAAGAAAGCACAGGACAAAGAATCAAATATTAAATAAATGTAGTAAAAAAAAGCCTCTAAGAACATTACACACATGTTCCCATGTGTCTGTACACACACACACACACACACACACACACACTCTTTCTCTCTCTCTCTCTTATTTGCGCTACAAATGAAACCGTAGAATCTAGCATTCGAGATGGAGAGTTGCAGAGGGCCAGGGCCAGGTCTTAGAAACCCTCAGAGAATAGGTTTATTCAGACAGTGAGAAGATAGTGGTGGGTTCCCAAAAGGGTGTGGCTGCAGCAAAGAAATGACAGGGAAAATTTCCCTGTACCAGTGTTATGGGTTGAATTGTCTCTCCCAAAAAGACACATTGGAGCCCTTAACCCTCAGCACCTCAGAACGTGACCTTACTTGGAAACAGAGTTGTAACAGATGTGATGAGCTAAACCAAATGAAGTAATATGGGATTAGGTTGGACATTTTATCCAATATGACTGGTATCCTCATAAGAGGAAAATTTAGAGACACACACAAAGAGGAGAACACCATGTACAGACAGAGACACACAGGGAAGATGCCATGTGACAACAGAGGCAGGGATCGAGGACGGTATCTACAAGCCAAGGAACATGAAGATTGATGGCCAACAGCAGACTCTAGGGAGAGGCAAGGAGGGATTCTCCCCTTTGTGTTTCAGAAGGAAAATGGCCCTGCCCACACTTGGGCTTTGGACTTCTATCCTCCAGAACCATGAGGCAATAAATTTCTGTTGTTTTAAGCCACCCAATTTGTGGAACTTTGTTACTCTAAGAAAGAAATACAGAAGAAGATAGCCATGCGGCTTTGAGACCACAAATTTTCAATATGTTGTGACTATCATTAGTAATCCCCATAATTTTAGTCATTTTTTTGGTCACACGTGAAAGAGGAAGAGAAAATAGGAGCTAACAAAGTTTATAGTTGGAGGGCAGATCACCACATGGGAGGACATCAAGTATTCCTCAGGGTGTGAAATGGGAGTGGGAGGAGACCAAGGCAACATGAGACAATTGGGAACACTCAGACACATTGCAAGGTGGGCCACCCACTGCCCCACTCCTGGCATCCTGCTACAGGTTGGATGGATACTTGAGAAGTTTAACTGGACACTAACTAAAGAACAAACTTTTCAAAGACTTGAGGGCTAGGAAACACTTGTGCATATGTATTTTTTTAAAAAAGAGTTCAAAGAAATATGTGTTTCAGAGATTACAGTAAGATAGAAATTGGAAGAAATTCAGATGGGAAGTTAGGAGTATCTTTCTTCCAGAGATAGGCAGAAGGAAGGCATTTTCTGATACCTGAAAAAGAAAAGAATGGGAGTAATTGAGAGTCAGTTAAGATGAATTATCTAAGGGAGGATGAAGAAATTTATAACTCCTCACAGTAATTCCTTGGAGCTCCCATTTAACCACATTTGTGCTGGAGCTAGGGTGGAGTTATAAAGGCCCCGTTCCCACTGCCCAAGAGTGGAAGAATTTGATCCTCTGTAGTAAGTGAGGTATATCCTATGCCCCAATGTAGACCCCCATGTGCTGTTTGTTCAGAAGCATCATTGTAGACATGATTGAAACTATAGCTACCACAAGTATTCTTTTGGACAAATGGGTAATTAAGGACTTTTCTACAAAGTCAAATTCTCTTCATCACAGTGTTTTAAGGGGAAAAAATGCCATTCCTTGCCAGTGCATCTTTGTGTCACAACATGTTTGAGGTTGAGGAGGCAAGTTTCGTGAGCTCAACTCAGAAGACCTAGGTTTGGGGCCTGGTACCACCATGACTTTGGATAAATTGCATTACTTTTCAGAATCTTGATTTTTCTATCTCGAAAATAGGGGTGATAATTGAACTATTAATTTTTCAGAATTGAGAAATTTATCAAATCTGAAAGTGTACCAAATCCTTCACACTTATATCAAGGTGATATTTTTGATTCTTAGAGCGCATTTTATATGCAAAATTTTCTGAATTATTTCCTTTGAGGAATGTTTAAAAATCTTCTGTCAGAGTCTGATTCATTCCAGTCAATTCTTATTGTTGTTTCATTGTAAGTCAGTGCCACTATATAAGAAAGTTCTAGATTGTAAGCAGGACTTGTAAAGGGTAGTGCTTTGTTTCATTTGTGCAAATGAGCAGTTTTCAGAGTCCAAGCACAACTTTGTATTTTTTAATAACAAATGTAATCAAATGTAGTATTAACAGTATGAAGTTACTGAGGCTTTTGGAATATTGAGGTAATGCCGAACTATTAATATTAGAAAGCACAATATGTAATCTATGAAATTTAAGATCAAATAAGCTTAATGAATAAGGAACTCAAGGAGTCACCTTGATAAACATTATGATCATGGTTACAGTACACTGATTTATGTTAATTTCTATTTTAATCACTCTATGCTCTTAAACAGAATTGCAAAAAAAAAATTACATTGGAATTTCCCTGAGATGACTTTAATGCCAAAATTATACCTATTTTCTACTATTTCATAAAACTTGGATCTCATTGAGAATATTTTTTAAAAGTAAAAACCTTAGTGAGAAAAAAAAGTAAAAGAGGCAAAGCTCCATAAATGCAAAAGTAGCAAGAAATCTATTCAAATTGAATACCAGAGAAGAAACAAATCTGGCTTCGGGCTGATTTTATATTTCAATTTGGAGCCATGAACCACAAAAATAGCAATGTTTCATATTATGACCTTTTGATCTGTGTTTTCTTTTTCTTTTGGTTACCTTTCTCCAAATACAGTTTTGATGTCTAGCCCTTAGTATGAGTGTTTATTCAGCTTCATTTAATTTCTTATTATGTCCAGCTTTTTTGTCAATAGTGCATTTGGAGAGCAGATTTTCAGGATTGTGTACAATAGCCTTCCTATTGCTGATGTCTGGGCAGAAATTGGGATATTGGTGTCAGATTGTTCCCATTGATCCATGTTTGTGGGGGTTTTTTGTACTAAGCATCAAAGACATCAATGCTTTTATTTATTAGCTCTGTCTCCTCAGTCATAATGTCATGAGGTGGCAAGTCAAAAATCAGAATTGATCTTGAGCTCCTAAAATCTGATTACCAATCATAAGCATTCTAACATGAGGTAGGGGAAAACTGGAAGATGATTTTAAAAATCTCTGTTGCAACGGAGCTAAACTCCCAAGAGTTCTAGCTATACTTTTGTAACCTTCAGTAGTTTCTGTGTTTTTGACCTTACTGAACAGCTGTTAAATGAATTATTCCTTCATGCTTGGCAGTTTTGTTTTGTGACTATCTTAAAATTCCCCGTAAACAGAGATATAGTGATCTGCATGAGCCCATTTCAGGAGAGTGAAGTCTGACTTTTTATTGCAGATATAGTATTTTATTGTATTGTCCTAGCTTCTGTTATCATCCACCTTTCTAAAAAGATTGTAAATGGAATGCTATGTTGCTGTCTGTCATAAAATTATAACTTACTATACTTTCAAAACTATGCAGGTGTCTCTATGCATAGATTTTGCTCCTGAAAATGGAAGAGCGTTTATTTCAACTGAAGTATATTTATCATCTTCAGTTTTGAGGTTCAGTACAACAGTATCTTATCAAATTATAGAAAGATAAGTAGAATGGAGATGACCTAAGGAATATAGGAATATAGATATTTTTGAAAGTATTATATATGAGAAAGATTTCTAAACTGGTAATATGATAGAAGCTTCTGGAACTCCAGTTGTAACTATTACCAGTAATGATCCGGATGTGCTTCTATTTCAAGAATGTGTAAGAATAAAGTCTTGGCCAATAATTTATTTGCCCTCAGAGTCTCCTCAAATGGAAGACCTTTTAAAAATCTGAAAACTACTGGTTTTAGAGATTCTTAGAAGTCATTTATTTTACCCCAGTGTTTATGCAGACAGCACATGACACTTTGCTAGATAATTTTCTGGACCTCAGAAAAAGGGGTTTCTACAGCAAAATACCCAGTGCTGGCATGTAACAAGCCTCCCTGCCAGGGCTTTGTCGCTGTACCCTGGCCTCTTGCTCAAACTTCCATGGATTTGGACACCATCACGCTACACATAAAACTTTTCATATACTTGAAGATTGTTAAATTATCCCTGACTTTTCATTTAGAAGAGAAATAATTCTTGTTCTTTCAGCTTTCCCTCAAAGGTATTAGCCTTCAAATCTTTTATCACTTTCATTGCTCTCCGTTGGCACCTGTCCAAGTATTTCACAGGCCTCTATAAAGTTTTGGAACTTAGGACTAGAAGCCATGTTCTGACAAGTGTGAGGATGACCTCAAATTTAACATAACATACATTTTAGACATTCCCGGAGCATCGCGTTTGCTCTCGTAAACTACCGGAGATGCAAAGCAAATAATCTGCTATTCCATAAGAACCTTTGTTCATCTTTAATTTTTCTAAAATGTAGCAGACAGATATTTCCTGCCTCAGAGCTGCATGCCATATTTATTTTTCTCTCCAAAAATATGGTAGTAGACAACAAAAGACAGCAAAACTCCTCAAGAGAGGAGCAGATACAGTTTATTCATAGATATATGGCAAAGATGGTAAAATGTGAAACAAATATGAAACAGCTCAGGGAAGCCTGCTGTTTGTGCGGAATGAAAGAAGAGTAGAACAAAAGTGTGACAGACTGAGTTGTTTTGATGATGATGATGATCATGATGATGATGATCGTGATCACAACACAAATTTCAGTATCATTTTCAAAGGTCTGATGGCCATGATCCATTGTGTGCCATGGGATTCCAACCTTACAGAAAAGATCCCACCTCAGGGAGTTGTGACATGGTACATAAGTGTCCAACATGCCGTGCTATGAGGAGTGCTAAACTTGGAACGCTGGCTCCATTCTGCCTACCTAAAGTCAATCTGTTGAAAGTATGGCTTGGGTAGTGTAGGCTGGATCTAAATAAAAGTTAACTTATTTGCACTAAAGGACAAGGATGATTCACAACATTTTTGTTCATCTAGTTCAGTGATTCTTGATTATTTGTTCTGCTCTGCATCTTCTAAATTGCTGCACAGGTGAGTTCCTTTCTATCTCTGCAGGTGTCTCTCAGCACCCTCAACTTGCACTCCACTGTTGCCAGCTGTGCTGAACTCCCTGCATGTCCTTGAATACAACATGCTTACTTCCCTCTGTTCCAGCTGGCATGCTGGTTCCTCTGCTTGGGCTGTTCTTCCACTTTCTTTCTCATATAGCTTCCACTCACCGTTCAATACTAGGTTAGCATCAGTTCTCCTCAAATACCTCTTCTGAACCCTGTAGACTCCTCCAAGGACTCCTGCCATGTGATTCAAGAGTACCCATGCCTGCATCCAAAAATTTACCTTTGTTTATTGCAACGGCTTGTGGAATTGTCTTCCTCAATAAGTGTGAAAGACCTGTGAAGGTAGGGTCACCTTTTTCATTTTGTTTTCGTTGTATGCCCAAGACTCAGAATAGGGCTTGGTACAAAGAGAAGTCCAATACCTTTGTCAAATAAGCAACTCCTGACACCAGCATTATCTCATTAAACTACAAATATAATTGAGTCATTCTTTTATCTTTGATTATTTTCCATCGAGAACAGGATCAAGCATAACATTTTTACAAAGGATTTTTTTGTCCTTCACTACATATTCACAACTTAACCTTAAAGATTATCTCCATGAATTTTGCACCCCGGTTTTCTCTCTATACTGTGATATGCACTTCAGCCATATCAGACCATTTATTCTTACCTTATATGTTGACACATATTCTACTCAGCCTCACATCTTTTTGATTTAACATTTTACTCCAGCATTTATTGCAGCAACCAGTTGTGCTAAGGTGTACTCTGACATCTTGCCTCTACTGCACAATAAATCTCTCACATCCCCCGCCAGGGCTTCTTTGCCAACGGCACTTGAGACACTAGCAGAAATCTGTTCAGCCATTCTACACATGCTCAAATCTTCAAGAGCAAACAAGTAAACACATCTGGGGAAACCTTTGACCACTGGGGGTAACAGCCAGTCAATAGACCTGTTTTCCAGGTCGTGAGCAGAAAATTCTGAAGTATAAGCTCCTCTGAGGGTCCCCAAACAGCTTGAGCCCCAATTGTCCATGGTAGCTAGCTCAGGAATGCATCTTTGGATTGGGGTTTCCTCTTTCCAACTTTTACACTTCATTGTCTTGTTCTTCCATTCTATGTGATCACTTTGCAAAACAAACTAGCTTCAGACAAACCCTTAACTTGTTTGGGGGGAAAGCCAGGGTTAAAATATCTTAATATCTTAATATGCCATGTGTTCCTTTATACTTATTGTTCTCTCTGTAATTTTTTTTAAAATTTTGATAGTTTTAGGAGTTCAAGTGATTTTTGGTTATATGGATTGTATAGAGGTGATGTCTGGGTTTTTAGTGTACCTGCTGCTTGAATAGTACACATTGCACCTGATAGGTGGTTTTCTCCCATCCCTCCTTTCCACTCTCCCTGATTCTGAGTGCCCACCCAAAGCCCTCTTCTGTTTCAATGCTCCTATTCATCATCCAAACCTTGGTATAAATGGCATCTGTACCGCAAAACATTTCCTTGAGTTCCAGACTTAACTACTCAATTCTCGAGGTTCTGACTGCATTTTGTATGCTTTTCTTGTATATCCAGCCTTGTAATCAAATATTACGAAACTATGAGAATATGAAAAATACATATATTTAATCATTTAATTTATTTGTAAAATATCTCCTGACAAATGATTGTATATAGAGATAGTTTTTAAAGAGTCTAAGGAAATCAAATTTTCTATTATCGATATTCAGGTTTATATTCTATATAAAATAATCTCTATTTGTAAATTTCCTGTTATTCAGGATGAGTTTCTATGGAGCACTCACTCTATACACTGAGCAATATTCTTCATTGACTATTTGGTGGGTATTTCCTTTAAGGGTTCATTTTGTACCTGTTAGTGTAAATCATTTCCCTCGCATTCCGGGCTGAAGGAGATGGTGAACTCCAGAGGCATTTGTGGAAGCCTTGGTGGCCTTCAGGGAGACCTGAGGGTGAGGGTTGGCAGAGTCATTGGTAGAGGAAGCAGGATCCCAAGTGCTGGTTTCTGCCCCCCAGGCACAAGCTAAGGGGTTATTTTCACGTCATTTGGGAATGCTCAGGCCATGTTGTGTAGGTCTCTAACTGACCTTGTGTGACAAAGAATCACACAAGGAAGCTGCCTATGTTCACTCTGTCACTGTAATGGAATAAGACAGAACAAAACATGGACCACAAGGCCTGGTAGAAGAGAATGATACTTGGCAACATGGAGGCTTCCCTAAATTCTCAAAGGTTGCTCTGTAGGGGTGGCAGAAAGAGTTCAATTTCCATAATGATTCTTTTTGTGACACTGTCACTATCAAGTCTGGAGAGACCCAGAGAAACTCGGGGTACCTAGCTAATGGAAGATTACTACCCAGAGGTCCTACTGTGGTGGCCCGAGAGAGATTAAAAACATCTTTTTCACATATTCCCTATTTAAGAAATAATACATAAGGATTGTATGTTTTTGTCTTAATTCTAAAATGAATATGAAAACTTTGTTTTGGCTTAGAAGTAGAAGTGTTACTTTTAACCTTAAACTGTTAATATATGACGATTCCTTCCAGGCATATATTATGAGAATATGGATGTGTCTTCTTTTACTGCCTCTGTTAATTGGTACTTTTTAACTTATCATGTAGAACCACTTGTAAGGCTACATTTAATGCAGAAAACCTGCATGACTCCTTAAATTATGAAAATCTTATTCCTCAAAAGTCAATAATCTCAGGGCCCTATGAATTTATTATAAATATTAAGCTTTGAATAATGTAAGCTGATCCTACCTGATGGGATTTGTTTCCTGTCTTCCTCTCACAACATATTAGAACTACCAATGATCCCCTGGGATAAGCTCCAGTGGATGAAAGGGGCTTCGTGGGGATGTTTCCCTTGTGGGTTTGATGCCTTAGTGGAGTGTGACTATTCTCCAGCTCGGCCGCCTCCTCTACTAAAATGACCTTGTTAGTTTAATAGAGGATCTCTTAATCACTCCTTAGAAGGTTTGTTAACTGGGTGTTTTTGTGAACCATATTACTTCAGATTAGATGCATAGGTCTTACAGATAATATAATGTAATATTACTTATTTGGGAATGTTGATTATTTAACGTTTCTATCATCAATTACATTTTTTGGTAAGATAATGTGAGATCTATGAATACCACACAGAATATTTTTATGATAACAATATTACAAAATTATCATCATAATAAATGCCTCATAAGAGAAGTCCAAATACACATTTATATTACCTGAGATGAGAAAGAATATTTTAATAATTTATTTTTTTCATCTAATTGGCATTTTTTTAAAAGGAAAAGATATTGATTTTTACAGAATGATAATATTTCCTAAACTCCAGATTGGAAGTGAATGTTTATCTTAAGTTTTTTCTTTTTCCTCCTAGAGTGGTAAAGTAAAGCATGTAAGAGCTACGAAATGATCCTCTCCATAGTCCTGACACTTAGTGGAATATGGTATCCAGCTACAATTTAAAAGGTGTCTGTGGACATTAGGGTTCTTAATGAAGTGACAATAATTGAATGAAGTAATGTAAGTTACAATAGTTGATCCAAGTTTGCCTGCATACGTAAAGGCTCAGAGACAATGAGGCAGATTGTCTTTCCACTACAGAGGAGAGAATTGCCTGCTGCAGACTTTCAAAGATAGGGCCACAGCTCTCTGCACAACTACTTAGTTGCCAAAAAGTACATGGTAAAAGGATAGAGGCTGACAGCTCGGGAATTCCTCAGCAGCAGAGTCTATCCAGGAATGAGCATTAGAAGTGTGCAGTGAACTTTTGCTAGGCAATATATTCGTGTTGGGAACCAATCCTGACCTACTGAATTGGGATTGCCGCGTGTGGCAGAAGGAAAAATGGATACCTTAAGAATGCTCTTTAGTCACCAGGATGAGATGACTTGGTTAAGAACCATTGCCCTAGGCCCGTGCTTCTCAAACTTCAGGAGGCAAAGGAATCATCCAGAGTGTTTCTTGAGCATCCCTAATCCAAAAATCCAAACTTTGAAATGCTCCAAAATCTGAAACTTTTTGAGCACCTATATAATTGAATTTCAGATTTTTTTGATCAGGGATGTTCAGCATCAACAAATCTTCCCAAATCTGAAAAAAAAAAATCTGAAATCTGAAACACTTCTGGTCCCAAGCACTTTGGATAAGAAAACTCCACCGGTATTCTGATTCATGAAAATGGGGCTGGGCCCAGGAACCTAAATATTAACAAACACCTTGGCTGATTCCAAGATAAGTGCTTAGAGGCTACACTTAGGGGAATAAGGTTCTGCCTCTCCCCAGGGAGTGATTTAAAATGATCTTCTGTGTGCACGTTACCCATCAAATTCATCCTTAAATGGTTTCTGTGTCTCAACTGCAATCTAATGATTACATCCAAAAATTATTTGTTTTCAAATATTCAATGGACTTTTTGGGCATATTTTGTTGATATATCATAGGTGTACATATTTTGGGGATACATATGATATTTTGATATATGTATACAATGCATAAGGATCAAATCAGGGTAATTGGGATATCCATCACCTAAAACATTTATCTTTCCTTTCTGTTGGGAACGTTACAATTCTTCTAGCTATTTTGAAATATACAATAAATTCTTGTTAGCTATAATTTCCTCACTGTACTCTCGAATACTAGAACTTATTCCTTCCATCTAACTGTATTTTTGTTCCCATTAACCAACTTCTCAATGGACTTTTAAAATTCTTTCTCTACTCTGTATTTTTTAATTTTAGTCAAAGGACTTAAAGATTCAAAGAATTCCATGAGATGTGTGTGTGAGAGAGAGAGAGAGGAGAGAGAGAGAACACACACACACACACACACACACACACACACACACACACGTTCCCACACATCTCCATTTTCCTTACCTCAAAGGCAACAATTTTCACCTTTTTAGCAGGTTACTTTACATCTATAACAGTGTCACTAAATAATATTCTTAAATTTTGTTGGTTTTCCAGTCTTAGTCATTATTTGTTGACTTTCTTTTCTCCCCCACTCTCTCCTCACATGTGTAACTCCCCTCCCCCATTCTCCTAATATAGTCATATCATAGTTTAGATTAGATAAATATTCCTGCACAGTTTTTTTCCTGGAGCTAATAACTAACTTATTTTTAGTTTGCTTCATTTTCTATATATTTATCACTAATTTTATCAAACTATTTACCTAAATGTGCCTAACTTTCTTCTCAATGTATTCAGATGTATCTGGTACATTATCGATTTTATCTCTTTGGTGAAATCTCTCCAGGAGATTTATGGCCTGCTCACGTCTGCATGGGTTGGTCTCCAGATTGCTGGGCAGTTAACATCCTGGGATCCCCTTCCCTGATTTGTCCCTTTATATCTGCTCAGTGTGGGAGCTCCTCCAACCCGTAATGCATGCCTTTCTCTTTCCTTGCTTTGCTCACTCATTTTGACAAACATACCACAGCTTCTTGCATGAAAGATGCAAAGGTTGATCTTTTGAGAACAAGAATATCTGAAAATGCCTTTATTCTACCCTAAAAGTTCTTCTTCACCTTCAGTTATAGAGCTAGCTGATATTCCTAATTCATGAGTCCTTTGATACTTTTGTGGTACAAATTGAGTTTTGTTTTTGTTTGGTTTTGGCTTTTTATGTTGCCATTTAGGATTTGAATTTATAAGATATAAGAATTTCCATAGTGTATGTCTATTTTTTTTCCAATTTCAAAAATTGTGTTGCTGTGATCTATTTTAATATGATCTCCATCTTTGGAGGTTTATGGCTACTTTTAAAAATACCTTCATTTTATAAACTGTCTAAAATGAAGGATACTGGAAGGAGCAAAAGTGAATGCTGTGTTCTCTCTGCTATCCATGCCTGGAAGCAACATAGTTCATCAGTTTTGACCTCTCAACAAAGTTGGACATTGCTTTCCATATTTTCTTTTCTAAAATACTCTTTTGCTTCCAGAAGTCTCTTCCAATTTTTCTTCTTCTCAGGCAGTTACTTTTTAGTCTTTTTTCCTTCTTCTTTACTTAAACTTGAAATGTTATAGCTACTACAGCTTCCAGGTTAGACTTTCTTTTTTCATTCTTTACTTTCTTCCCAGTCAACATTATACTGTCCTTTCCTTTCAAATACCATTATTCACTGATATTTCAAAATGTGCATATTAATTCTCTCCTCTGAACATCTATGCAAACTCTCAAGCTGATCTCACCAGATGGATATCTCTAATGTACCTCAATTTATGCATTTCCCAAACCTGAGTAATGACCCTTTCCCTTTGCTAGGTCTTTTATTTTCCTTTTTCTTAATAAATAGCACAGTGCATTGTTTACACCATTGCTTAAGTTAGGACAGAAGCTGGGAGTCATCATTGGCGCCTTCCTCTTCCTAAAGGTACCCCCTGTGGTTTTTTTTTTTTTTTTTTTACCAAAATATCTCTCAACTTTTCCATTCATTCTTTCCATTTGCATCACCATCCTCCTGGTCCTCTCTCACCTGGGTGAATGTGTCAGCTGGCCAAATTAGTCCTTTCACTTTCATTCCTGTTCTCTAAACGTCTTTTCATTGGGCAGCCAGAGTGCTCTTTGTAAACTACAAATCTGATCACATAATCCTCACACTCTTCCTCCACTACCATCATTCATACCCCTCAACCCACCCAATTCTTACAATGTTTTTCCATTGCACTTTGAAAAACACTCACATTCTTAATACGTGCTATACCTCACTTCTAACCTCATTCAATAGCATTGCCCTCTTGCTTTCTTTCCTTCAGCCACTCACAATAGACTTCATTTAAGTGCTCAAAAGTGGAAGGTGTCCTCCCACCATGGGACCATTGCCCATGCTACCTCCTTTGCAGGAGTGCTCTTCCATCCCTTTGTCAATTAACATACTCAACCCAGACATCACTTTTTCTGGGGTGCCCTTCCTGACTTCACCTCAGATAGCTTTGCTGTACCTTTTAGCTTTCATAGTGATCAGCCTTCTCTCAGGTCACTTACCATAACTGTAATTATACCTTTTCTGAATTAGTTTTGCTAGTGTGTGTGTGTGTGTGTGTGTGTGTGTGTAGTCCCTAAACTACATTCTTAAAGGATACATAACATCACATTCAAGAGTATCTGAATTTGGTTTACTCAACTGTCATTTGGAATTCCCAAGAACAATGAGTAGAGTGGTTCATTGGCCTTTCTGGTGTTGTATGGAGACAAGCAAATTGTGTTCTTAGGTGGTCTTCAGTCTCCTCAAGCTAGAATTATTAATATATAAATACTATCCATTGGCTGAAAGAATAATAATTAAAGCTCTGTCTCTAGGAAATGACAAATGCTTGAGGTGATGGTTACCCCATTTACCCTGATGTGATCATTACACATTATATGTCTGTATCAAAACATCACATGTACCCTACTACTGTGTATAACTATTGTGTACACTTAACAATTAAAAATAAAAAAATGAAGAAAAACAACAGAAAATATGAGAATAACAGAAAATAGGGGAAAAGAAAAAAAAGAAAAAAGAGTGAGTAGAAGCTTACTGGTTGTATTAGTTTTCTAGGGACATCGTAACAAAATACCACAAACTGGCTAGCTTAAAATGCCAGAAATTTATTCTCTCATAGCTCCAAAGGCCAGAGTCGCCACACTCCCTCTGGAGGCTCAAGGGGAGAATACGTCCAGCGTGTGGTGGCTGTTGGCATTCCTGGGTCTACAACACCCCAGCCTCTGCCTCCATCTTCTCAGGACTTTCTCCCTGGGTCTGTGTCTTCTCCTTTTCTGTCTCTTATAAGGACACTTGGATTTAGGTCCTGCTCGGTTAATGCAGAGTGATTTCATCTTGAGATCCTTAACTTACTTATTTCTACAAAGGCTCTTTTTCCAAATAAGGTCGCATTCACAGGTTCTGGGTGGACATGTTTCTGTGGGGTTTTAGTAGGATGTTGCCTGAGTGAATAGACTTTAAAACTGTAGTTCTCAATGGGGGTACCTTGAGAGAGGGTGAAGATCTGGGAAAAGCCTGTTGTTTGTGAGACTCTGTTGAGTGGTGGAAGTGAGAAAGGAGAGGAGGGGTGTGTGTGTGTATGTGTGTGTGTGTGTGTGTGTGTGTGTGTGTGTGTAGCTTCTATCTTCCTTCCTTCAGGTTGAGAACCTCTGCCTTACAGATTGAGTCCCAAACATACCTTATTCTCATTCATTCATACAATTTAATACAAATTGTATTTGCTGACAGAAGATCCTGGAACCAAAGCCCGGTTTCGCAGTTTTTTGAAGTAATTCATTCTTAAACATAACAGAGAATGTCTAATGTAAAAGAAGCTTCTCCATTGTGCCACACAAAAGTATGGCCTCCAGAACTCAAAGGTCTACAAATTACACAAAGGTGGTTATAGTAGAAGACAAAAGCAGTTATCCCACTAATATCCACAACTATTGTGTACATTTAACAATTAAAAATAAAAAATATTTTTTATTTTAAAGAATTTATTTTAAATATTAAAGAATAGAAAACTGTTACGTGAAAGGGAAAATGGCTGTAAGCTGTTTCATGGAAGATTTAGTTGAATTCTAAAAAGAATTTAGTTCTCACTAAATGTTTGTTGAATTTGAATTGAATTGTTAGTGAAAGAAGTCCAATCTATAAATGATTTTCTTTAAGTGGACATGAGTTTTCATCTGGCTAGTGTGGTAAAGCTGTGGTCTTGCCTAAAATAAGGTAAGGGAAGAGACTAATGCCTGGCTATGTCCATTGACCAACGGCATTGATATCACATCACCTAGACACTCAATAGAAGCTCAGAATCTCAGGTCTCAGCTGAAGACCCACGGAATCAAAATCTCCATTTAAAAAAGGTCCCCAGGTGAGTCATATATGCATTAAAGCTTGAGATGCTCAGAACTAAGCTCATTTCCTGTGCCTCTGCTTTTGTGAATAAATGGAGCAGATTTTTAAATGGATCACTTCTGCAGGTCGTATGGATGCCTTGCTTGGTTAAAGCCTGCTCCTTGATTAGGAGAATTAACACTAATTAATTCCCCAGGTTGGCCCAAGATGGTCCTTCCAAGTTTCTGCACTGACAACAGCTGCTAGAAGGAATGCTGCACCAGGCAATGAGGAAGAGAGCCTTTCAAAAAGTTAGCAGCAGCATTTTCTATTTGGTGGAGAGTTTCATCAATTAGGAAACAGGACCCCATTCTTCCTAAGAAATGGTAATATTGGTTCCTTAATGAAACTCCTTTTCATCTCTTATGAGCTGTATTGCAATTCTAAGTAACTTGGCTTCCATCCCAGTGTCTCTACGGTTTTTCTGAGTGCAGGCTGCCAAGACACTATGACCCATGGAATCACATCACTTCTTCCTGTTAAAAATGATTTTAGAATATAACAAAAGCCCACTCTTTCTCAGAAGGATGGTAGTGGAAGAAAGTTATAGGATTCAGTCTAGAATAACTGCACAGATAAACCTGGCTGAACTTGTTTTGTTTAAGAGCTAATCAAATCTGTATCATCGTACAAACTTTTATGCTTGCTTGGCCTTGTTTTAAAAACAATACCTTCTAGCTGTTGGGACTAAGTCCAATATTACACAACACAGAGGTGAACCTTTTAAAAAATATTGCTCAGTATGAACATGAACAGTGGAATTAGGCTTCCAACACTAAGCATTTTCATCCTGAAGAATTGCTCAATAATTTTTCTGTGGTAGTCATAATTTTAATTAAAACATTTTAATCAGTGTGTGCTTAGAGACAGAGGTAGAGAACAATTCTAAACAAATCCACAGGCATGAAAAGGTAACAAAGGGGCTCAAGGATCTTGTTTCATGGTTTGTTAAGACCAAAAATGCTGCAAAAGTTAAAACAATAAAGCAAAAGGCCTTTGACCTTTGAACATTTTTCTAGACCAAGGCTTTACTTTTCAAGACAATAGGAATAGAGTTTGTCATTTTTTATCTACTATTTTTAATATTCTGAAAGCAAATAACTTTTTAAAAAATGGCCAAACTTTTCTGAGGTTTTATTTAATGTCATCCTAGAAATATTAGAAATAAATTATGTTCATAAAACATATTTTAGCCCTCTTGTTATTGGATTAATTAATCACAAAAAATTGATTTATGTTTGTTTATTTGTTTTTTGGGTTTTTTTGACAGTCAACCTGATAGTCCTGTTTTATTTTTAAGCCCTGTGTGATTTTTTTAACAGTTTTATTGAGATGAAATTTAGGCATCATACAATTCACTCATTTAAAACTTATAATTTGATGGTTTTTAGTATATTCACAGGGCTGTGCAACAATCAATTTTAGAATAGTTTCATCCCAAAAGAAATCCCATACTCATAAGCGATCATTCCCCATTTTCTCTCAACCTTCCTGCCCTTAGGCAACCACTAATCTACTTTCTGCTTCTTTAGACTGGACTTTTCTGGACATTCCATACAAATGGAATTGTACAATACGAGATCTCTTATGACTGGCTTTTATCACTTACCACTGTGTTTTCAAAGTACATGATTTGTTTCTTTTCATAATTAATAATAACACTTTACTTATGTAGTACTTTTATAATTGAAAAAGTAACTTTCATATTTATTATTTGATTAAAAAACCTTATGAGATAGGAAAGCCATGTTGTAACTACACCCACTTCTATACTTACTTATTTTTAATCGATACATTTTTACAATTAAACTTATTTACAATTGTACGTTTGCAAATGCAGTCTTTGTATAAACAGGTATGAGAATTTGGCTGACACTTCCGAGTAGAGTTCAAGGTGCTGAAATGTATTGTCCTACCTCACAACAGATTGTGCCCTGACATAACCAAAAGGTTAGCTGGTTCTGATGTCAAAATAACTTTGCTTCTTCCTCAGAATGCAAGGTGCCTGTCAGAGTTCTAAAGACACAGGACAGGCCGGACACAGTGGCTCACATCTGTAATCCCAGCACTTCGCGTCGTGGAGGTGGGAAGATTGCTTGCGGCTAGCAGTTCAAAACCAGCCTGAGCAACATGGTAGGATTCTGTCTATACAAAAAATAATTTTAAAAAATTAGCCAGCCATGGTAGCACATGCCTCTAGTCCTAGCTACCCTGGGAGCTGAGGTGGGAGGATCACTTGCACCCAGGAATTCTAGGTTGCAGTGAGCTGTGATCGTGCCACTGCACTCCAGCCTGGGCAGCGGAGCAAGACCCTGTCTCTAAAAACATAAATTAAAATCAAATCAAATCACAGTAATGACTTTACTTCACTTCGAAGAAAAGGTTTTATGGCTGTTTAGTACCTGCCTGCTCATGTTTGTCTGGTGAAATTGGCATAAGATTTGTTTTCATTGACACATACCTCCACCCACCTCTAATTCTAGGAGAGTCCCTACATTTATTGAGAGAAACTGGCAATAGTTGAGTGGTCAGACTGTACCATCAGGTTAAGGAGTCCATGTGATTTCTATATTTGCCTGACCTTAGTTATTGCCTGGAACTTTGGTTAAAATTAGAGATTACAAGACCCTTCCAGAGCCCTATTGAGTAAGCAGTGTGTTTAATAAGTGCCACAGTGTTCCAAAAAGGATGTATTTTTAAAATAATTTTTATTACCATATATTTCATATTTTAAAAATCTCTGCATATTAAAATGGGGCCCAGAATCTGGCCTTACAGGAAAGCAAACAGATTAAGAACTCAGTCTTTATTATTAGATAAAACTGGTTTGTGTTTTCACCAAGACCTTTGCTAGCTATGTTACCCTGGGAAAATTACCTAGGCTTTCTGTGATTCACTTCCTTCATTTAAAAGAGAGAAAGAGAAAGATATGATATGCTTACTTAATAGGGCTGTTTTATAGACAAAATGAGAAAATGTATATAATGTGCTTAGTAGAGTGGCACTTAGTAAGTGATCAATGTTATCTAATTACTACTCTTTTGATCACTGACAATACCTAAAATAACTAACATAAGAAGACACAATTTTTTTTTATTTCAGCATATTATGGGGGTACAAATGTTTAGGTTACTTATGTTGCCTTGCCCTCCCCTCCCCACCCCTGAGTCCGAGCTTCAAGTGTGTCCATCCCCCAGATGGTGCGCATAGCACTCATTATGTATGTATATACCCATTCCCTCCTCCCCCTTCCATCTGCCCGACACCCGATAAATGTTATTCCTATATGTGCACTTAGGTGTTGATCAGTGAAACCAATTTGCTGGTGAGTACACGTGGTGCTTATTTTTCCATTCTTGGGATACTTCACTTAGTAGAATGAGTTCCAGCTCTATCCAGGATAATACAAGAGGTGCTAGATCACCATTGTTTCTTATAGCTGTTTCTTATAGCTCCATGTTATACTTATACCACATTTTATTAATCCATTTAGGTATTGATGGGCACTTAGGTTGTTTCCACATCTTTGCAATTGTGAATTGTGCTGCTATAAACATTTGAGTGCAGGTGTCTTCTTTATAGACTATCTTTTGTTCTTTTGGGTAGATGCCCAGTGATGGGATTGCTGGATCAAATGGTAGATGTACTTGTATTGCTTTAAGGTATCTCCATATTGCTTTCCACAGAGGTTAAACTAGTTTGCAGTCCCACTAGCAGTGTAGGAGTATTCCTATCTCCACATCCACACCAACATTTATTGTTTTGGGACTTTTTGATAAAGGCCATTTTCACTGGAGATAAGTGATATCTCATTGTTGTTTTGATTTGCATTTCCCTGATGATAAGAGGTGTTGAGCATTTTTTCGTATGTTTGTTGGCCATTATTCTGTCTTCTTTTGAAAAATTTCTGTTCATATCCTTTCTTGACTTTTTGATAGGGTTGTTTGATTTTTTTTCTTGCTGATTTTCCTGAGTTCTAAATAGATTCTAGTTATCAGCCCTTTATCGGATATCTAGCATGCGAAAATTTTCTCCCATTCTGTGGGTTGTCTGTTTGCTCTCGTGACAGTTTCTTTGGCTGTGCAAAAGCTTTTTAATTTGATCAGGTCCCATTTATTTATTTTTGTTGCTGCTGTGATTGTCTTTGGGGTTTTCTTCATAAATTCTTTGCCTAGGCCAATGTCTAGAAGACTATTTCCAACGTTTTCCTCTGTCCTCCGTGCCCAGCCAAGACACAATTTTTTAATCATGGAGAAAAGTTAACTAGATTTTAATTAAGTGCTATATTATAGCTTCTGGTGAAGAAGTTATATAATAAAATAATTTATCAATTTCTTCCAGATCTATGCAAAACAAACCATGTTTCTATAAAGAAAATAAAAGACAGAAATGCTACCTTAAAAATTACATTAACCTGAAATAGAATTCAACAATTTAATGATACTCATAGTTATATTTAATTTAATATAACTCAAGAATTTCATTTACAAAGCTGAGATACTCCATAAATTAAAACAAAACAATATAGTTAATGTATTTTGCACACTTTCTGTGTGCCAGAATTCTAATAGTTTTGCACCTTTGGTTTAAGTCTGTTACCCAGCGTGAGTTGATTTTTGTGAGAGGTGAAAGGTGTGGATCCTGTTTCAGTCTTCTACATGTGGCTATCCAGTTTTCCCAGCACTATTTATTGAATAAGGATGCTTTTCCCCAGTGTATGTTTTTGTCTGCTTTGTCAAAGATTAGATGGCTATATGAGGATGGTTTTATATCTGGGTTCTCAATTCTCTTCCACTGGTCAATGTCTCTGTTCTTGTGCCAGTACAAAGTTATTTTAATTATTATATCCTTGTAGTATAGCTTGAAGTCTGGTAAATTGATACCTCCCATTTTGTTTTTATTGCCTAGAATTGCTTTTGCTATATGGGGTCTTCTCTGGTTCCATACGAAGCATAAAATTATTTTTTCTATATCAGTGAAAAATGATGTTGGTATTTTAATAGGGATTGCATTGAATCTGTAGATCACTTTGGGTAGTATAGATATTTTAACAATGTTGATTCTGCTGACACATGAACATGGTATGGTTTTCCACCTGTTTACATCCTCTGCTATTTCCTTCTTCAGTGTTTCATAGTTCTCCCTGTAGAGGTCTTTTATCTCCTTAGTTAAATAATTCCTAGGTATTTTATTTTCTTTGTTGCTATAGTGAAGGAAATTGAGTCTTTGATTTGGTTCTCAGTTTGACTGTTATTGGCATATAGGAATGCCTCTGATCTATGTGTATTGATTTTGTATCCTGAGACTTTACTGAATTCATTTATCAATTCAAGGAGTCCCTTGGTTGAATTTTGGGGGTTTTCTAGATATACTATCATATCATCAGCAAGGAGTGAGAGTTTTGTCTCTTCTGCCCCCATTTGGATGCCCTTAATTCTACTCTCTTGTCTAATTGCTATAGCAAGGACTTCCAGCACTATGTTGAATTGAAGTGGAGATGGTGGGCAACCTTGCATGTTTCCAGTTCTAAGTGTGAACACCTTCCATTTTTTCCCATTTGGTATGATATTGGCTGTGGGTTTGTCATATATGGCTTCTATCATTTTTAGGTAAGCCCCATCTATGCCTATTTTGTTAAGTGTTCTTATCATAAAAGGGTGTTGAATTTTGTCAAATGCTTTTTCTGCGTCTATTGAGAGGATCATATGGTCTTTGCCTTTGTTTCAGTTTATGTGGTAAATTATATTTATAGATTTGCATATGTTGAACCATCCCTGCATCTCTGGGATGAATTCCACTTGGTCGTGATGGGTTATTTTCTTGATAAGCACTTGAATTTGTTTAGCTAGGATTTTGTTGAGAATTTTTGCATCTATATTCATAAAGAATATTGGTCTGTAGTTTTCCTTTTTTGTTGTGTCCTTTCCTGGTTTTGGTATCAGGGTTGTGTTGGCTTCATAAAATATGTTGGGAAGGATTCCATGCTTCTTGATGTTGTGGAATAATTTCTGCAGGATAGGCAACAGTTCTTCTTTGTAGGTCTGGTAAAATTCAGGTGTGAAAACTTCTGGTCTGGGACTTTCTTCTTAGGAAGGTTTTTTATTGCTGTTTCAATTTCAATACTTGATATTGGTCTGTTCAGAAATTCTATTTCTTCCTTACTGAGCCTAGGGAGGCTGTGTGTTTCTAAAATTTGTCCATTTCCTCCACATTTTCTAGTTCGTAAGACATATTTTTTTTTCTTTTTTTTGAGACAGAGTCTCACTCTCTTGCCCGGGCTAGAGTGCTGGGGCATCAGCCTAGCTCACAGCAACCTCAAACTCCTGGGCTCAAGCAATCCTTCCACTTCAGCCTCCCACGTAGCTGGGACTATAGGCATGTGCCACCATGCCCAGCTAATTTTTTCTATACATTTTTAGTTGGTCAATTAATATCTTGCTTTTTTTTTTTTTTTAGTAGAGACAAGGTCTTGCTTTTGCTAAGGCTGGTTTCAAACTCCTGACCTTGAGCAATCCTCCTGCCTTGGCCTCCCAGAGTGCTAGGATTATAGGCGTGAGCCACCGTGCCCGGCCAAGACACAATTTTTTAATCATGGAGAAAAGTTAACTAGATTTTAATTAAGAACTACATTATAGCTTCTGGTGAAGAAGTTATATAATAAAATAATTTAGCAATTTCTTCCACATCTGTGCAAAACAAACCATGCTTCTATAAAGAAAATAAACAGAAATGCTACCTTAAAAATTACATTAACCTGAAATAGAATTCAACAATTTAATGATACTCATAGTTATATTTAATTTAATATAAATCAAGAATTTCATTTATAAAGCTGAGATACTCCATAAATTAAAATAAAACAATATACTTAATATATTTTGAACACTTTCTGTGTGCCAGACATAGATTATAGAGGCTAACTCTTTTAATCTTCACAACAACACTGTGAGATAGGTGCTCATTTTGCAGATAAGGAAACTGAGGTGTAAGGAGGTTCTGTAACTTGCCTAAAGTCTCATAGCTAATAAGACATGGGGCAGTTTTCCAGGCCAAGCAACCTGGCTTCAGGAGCTGGCCTTAACCACCACGTTGAGCTATTGGACTAACGCTTCAATATTAACAAACAAAACTACTATTGATCAATCAATCAATATCACAATTGACTAAACCCCAAATACATATATCCTGACATTCAGTTACCTAAGTTTGATATACTTACTAAAATTAAATAAAATAAGTCCATTTCTAGTAAAATGTATGGAAAGTTCTATTTTCCTCCCTCCATTTTATTCTGCCTTTAGTTTTGGTGATCATGTGCTTTACCCAGCAGTCCTAATTTCTGCACTCTACTGTGTTAGTAGCATTTGTCAGTTTCAAACTTTGGGTGTTAGTGGTGCTCTGTTATTCAGAAATTACTATATGGGCTGATATCCTCTCACTTTCCAACACTCTACCCTGGCTTCCAGCCTGGCCTCTGAGGTTGCTCCTCTAAGATGTTATTGTGGGTTGAATTGTGGCCCCAAAAAGATATGTTGAAATCCTAGTTCTGGCCCTCAAAATGTGACTTTATTTGGAAATACGGTTGTTGTAGATATAATGAGTTAAGATGAATTCATAATGGTATAGAGTGGACCCTTAATCCAATATTACTAGCATCTTTTAAGGAGAGGAGAATTTGTATACAGACAGGGAGACATACATGAAGAACTCTATATGATAATAGAGGCAGAGATTGGAGTGCTATAGCTGCTAGACAAGGAAAGCCAAGGGTTGGCAGACACTACCAGAAGCTGGGAACATGCAAGGAATTATTCTCAGTCTCAGAGGGATGATGCCTGCTTAACACCTTGATTTTGAACTTAACAGACTCCAGAACTGTGACAGAATATATTACTATTGTTTTAGGTAATCCACTTCATGGTACTTTGTTATGGCAGTCCTAGGAAACTAAAACAAATGCCCACCAAGCTTTTGGTGCTTTCACCTTTGTATCTCTCCATCCCCAAAGCCTGATGTCTCATCCCTTTGGATCTAGGATCTCAGAATTTTCCAAATTGAAAATCAGCTAATCTGAGAGTTAACATGTAAAGGTTAGAAGGTAATTTAAATATGGTACTTGCTATCTTTCCAGTTAATGTAGTTGATTTTAAATAATTCCTTTTGGTATGTGTTGATTCATGTGTCTACTAATTTGAAGAATCAACTCTGTCGTCAGGAAGTTCAGGCTGGTAGGAGAGAGGGCAGTATCAGAGGGAAGCAAGGAAGGAAATGTCTCAAAGCTGACAAAATTGCTGCTATCTCTGGACCATGATTCTTATAGCATTGTTATTATAAGTTCACATGATGCATTTGCAACGTTCTTTCCTGGCCCTCATTGTGGTTGAATACAAGGATTGCGGGATGAACCGCCAACGTCTTACATAATTGCAGGGCCCAGGTAATAGTCTTTCCTTAGGCTTCTTCTTTCAACTCCATGTTCAATATAGACAACATTTTCAACTCCTGGGCCTCACTCTTCCTTCATCTCCTTAACCAGCCACCCTCACTTCTGTTCTATATTAGGAGTCTCTAGGCAGAGCCACAGTCATGACTTCATCCTAATTCACAACTGTTTCCAAGATATTAAATTTTAAAATAGCCTTTCCTTCCAATTCTCCAAATCTCTCATTAAAAAATAATATACTTATGCTCTGCTGACTTCTAGTTTTCCAACTACTTCCTAGAATCTTAGAGATCATCACCCTCCCTGCATCCTGGCTTTTCCTCCCTTTACCAACTCATGGCCAATCCTTTCATGGAGCTGCCATCTTCATCCATGATGCCTTTGCTACCTTAACTTTACACTGGTATCTGCCCCATTTGACCACACAGTGTTTTTCTACCCATGTTTTCAGACAGTTGATTATTTCTGGAGAAAGTTGACCTATTATTTCCTGTATAAACTTATTTAGCTAAAACTGGGTCCTCGCATTTGACATTCCTTTATATCATGACTTGATCTCCTACTCCTGCTCTCTAAAGGAACCTGAAAAAATTTCTAGAATTGTGCTTGAAACCACAGAAGACAAGTGCATCCAACCCTCATGTATAACCTTGTATACCTGATCTTTTAATCTGAGCAGCCACAATATCTTTTTATGTTCAAGATTTTGAAAAAATTATATGCACATGCCATAAATATGTGCTGATTTGCTCACAGAGTTAACTGGACTCTGAGAAGGTACAGGCCCTTGTATTTCTATTCCTGAGTTGTTTTGGTAAACTCAGAAATGATGAAGCTGAAATAAAGATAACTCAGTGAATAGTTCCAAGAAATTAATTTCAACCATCATTTTCTTTACCCAAGAAGTGCTCTTAAAAGTCTTGAGGGACAATAAGGAAAAGGAAGAAAGAGGAAACTAATCCCACTTTATAGTTCATATGATTCTCCTGTTCCAATTATGCCCCAGATAGCTTGGTCATCCCCCTGGCAGGCACCCATCACACTGGCGGACACAAGTTAGGAAATTAAAATCAAGATTGCATGGGCACTCATATGTGGCTTGGCACATCTTTTCCAAAACCTGCCTCTTCAGTAATTAAAAGAGCGGTGTTTATTTATCTATATATTTATTTATTTTAATACAATACTGTTTTTCAGAACTGCCAGCCAAAGACAGCACCTGGAATCTTACCTCATTCTGCCTGGGATCCCAGCCTCCACAGCTGTCCTAAATTTTTCTAAAGTAAAAAAAAAAAAAACACTGGATAGTTCTCCCAGTGCTTTTTTAAAATTGGTAAATACTAGTTTTTTTTTCTCTCTCTCTCTTTAACATACACACCCCATAATCTGAGAGTGCTGAGAGTTGGTATGCTAGTGAGAAAAGAGAATGCTGATTTTTCTTTTTCAGTTTATTATATATTTCAAATATATTAGAAAGAGGTAGGAGAAATCATTGTAAAATATCCATAGTAGCATAACAGGACCAAGGGGGGAAGGACAGAAAATTGTGAGAAAGAACCAGTTTTTTTTGTTGTTGTTGTTTTGTTTTTTGTTTTTTTTTTTTGAGACAGAGTCTCTCTGTTGTCCGGGCTAAAGTGCTGTGGTGTCAGCTTAGCTCACAATAACCTCAAACTCCTGGACTTAAGCAATCCTCCTGCTTCAGCCTCCAGAGTAGCTGTAACTACAGGTACATGCCACCACGCCTGGCTAATTTTTTCTGTTTTTAGTAAAGGCGGGGTCTTGCGCTTGCTCAGGCTGGTCCCAAACTCCTGACCTCATGCAATCCTCCTGCCTCAGCCTTCCAGAGTGCTAGGATTACAGGCATGAGCCACCATGCCTGGCCAAGAACCAATTATTAATTATACAATAAAATGTACAACCACTGATATTTAAAAGTCAAGGAAAGGATTTCAGCAGCATACAGATTTGGAGACCATTTATAAACTGGTATATCTAATCTTATTGGTATAGAAATTATTTTTTCTAAGAGTAGTAATATAAGAGATGTTGCTGTCTTTTTTAAATGCCTTGCCTAGTATAGAACAACTTCCTTAATTACTAAAGTAGGCTTTTTAGAAGGATATTTTGTCATTATAAGGATGTATAGGAAAAATTCTAAGTCTGGTTAAGTCATTTTGTAATACCAAATATATATCTTAAGCTTGAATGTCTTTTACTTTAAAAATGGGGTTTGGGATGGATTGGGGGATTTTGTTATCATTTACTTCGTATACGAATTGAATACTGGTTGGATTGTTAAATAATAATGATTATCACTTATGAAGTATTTACTACCAGGCTCTCTGTCAAGTATGCAACATGTATTGATACCTAATTCTCCAAGAAGTCTATAAGGAAGTGTAATTACTTTCTGCTTTAGCAAATGAGGAAACCAAGCCTTAGACTAAATTTCCAAAAGGACCTAGCCAGCAAGTGCTGAGATTTGAACCAACGTAGCCTATCTTTGGAGCCCATATTTGAGCGATAACACGATCTGCCGCTGTGCATATAGACTGAGAAACAAAAGCAATGAACTTGGATTCAATAATGAACTGTTGGTTTGGTCTACATAAGATCAAGCAACTGACTTACTTATTGTTTTTCCCCAACTGAATTGATAGCATTTTTAACAACTGGATCTTACATGTGCAATGGTTTCTCACTCTCTTTTTAAATCTCTTTTCTTGTTTTCTTTTTCAAATGCTATTTTAGAGCAATCCTCAACTTAATTTTTTTCTTTCAATATATTTATTGAGAGAAATCTGTGTGTAAGTTGACACAAACAGTTCAAACTTGTGTTGCTCAAAGGTCAACTGTACATCTCTCTAATCCCCCATCTTTAACTCCAGGTTCAGATTTGACCTTCCCCTTTCCTTTGCTTCATGTTACCTCTGGTTCTCTCCTTTTCTTTCCCTTTTTAAATGTTTATTTCAAAGTATTATGTGGGTACAAATGTTTTTGGTTACATGAACCACTTTTATAATGTTTGAGTCATGGTTGTAAGTGTGCCCATCACCCAGATAGTGTTCATTGCACCTGTTAGGTAGGTTTTCACTCATTTTCTTCTCCCCTCTTCCCCCTGCTTGATTTCCACTGAGTTTTACTTCTTTCTATACATATGTGTGCTCATCGGTTATTTCCAATTTAATAGTGAGTACATACAGAGTACATACATGTAGTGTGTTTTTTTTTACATTCTTGAGATACTTCACTTAGCATAATGGTGTCCAGTCCCATCCAAATTGTTGCAAAGTCATTAAGTCATCCTTCTTCATGGCTAAGTAGTACTCCATGGTATACATGTACCACATTTTGTTAATCTACTCATGAATTGATAGGCACTTGGGTTTTAAATCCACATCTTTGCAATTATGAATTGTGCTGCAATAAACATTTGAGTACAGGTGTCTTTTTGACAAAGTGGCTTCTTTTCCTTATAGACAACCTACAGAATGGGAGAAAATATTTGCAAGCTATATATCTGATACAGGGCTAATAACCAGAATCTACAAAGAACTCAAGCAAATCAGCAAGAAAAAAATCAAACAACCCCATTAAAGAGCGGGCAAAAGATATAAACAGAAGCTTTTCAAAAGAAGATAGACAAATAGCCACTAATCGTCAGGGAAATGCCAATTAAAACCACAATGAGATATCACATTATCTCTGTTATAATGGCTTTTATTGAGAAGTTCAAAAATAATAGATGCTGGTGTGGATGCAGAAAGTAACACTTCTACACTGTTTGGACTGCAAACTAGTACAACCTCTATGGAAAACAGTATGAATATACCTCAAAGAATTAAAAGTAGACCCACCATTTTAACCTCAACTTAATTTTAATTCTCTTCAGAATGCCTTGATATAGTATGAGTTCTAAAAAAACAATATAAAAGTCTAAAGGTTAAACCAACATCTGATACTGGCCAGAACTTGAAGATGTAGGAATACATTTTTCAGTCTCCTAGCTTTGCAAATAAATAATTGTTTTTCTGATTTGCTTTTATTAGTCTACTGGTTTGGCAATATACTGCTGAGAGAGCAGAATCTGAGAGAAACTTTTAGCTCTGAATCATCCATGAAGATCTTTGATTGCTCTCAGAGTCCTCTAGTGCAGGTAGATGTATCTTCAGATTAATTTTAAGTCTTTACCATTGTGCTGACTTTTCAAAATTGTCTACAATTTACATGTCTTTGTGTTTATGAGAATGCTTCCAGAGCACAGTCATCATCATCCTGAACTTCCTAAATGCCTGTCATAAGAAAATTTTGACTACTACAACCTCTTAGGTGAAAAAGTTTTCTGAAAGATTAAAAATTCAGCCAAATTCAACTTCCAGGTTTTCTATTTCACCTAAAGCCTGTCTTTCTTTGGGAAGTGGTTTGAACAACTATTTATCTCATACTGTTCACTAAAGCTTAGATATATAGTACAAAATCTATTTTGTACCTGTGAGAGAGGATGATGGTCAACCATCCGGTATTGTGCTGGCTAAATATATTAATACAGGGAGACCCTGATGCTTGACAAATATGGTGTGGCAAATATATCTTTACTAAAACTTTATAATCACTGAAAATTGAATCATGTTTTAGTAGAGGTATAATACAGTAGTATTTGGTGGCTTACTTTTAAAATAATGTGTCTTCAGTCTTTATGGCATTATAATGATACTTCAAGACTAATGCTTTAATTTTTCTACAAACTTAAAGTAATAATCTCCTGGATGCTTGCTTGCTATTTTGGGCCGATAGAATATTTCCAAATTATTAGTAAAATATTTCCCATGTAATTTCATCATCTTTGTCACATATACCCCTATGCTTAAAAAAAGTAATTAGTGGTTAATGGAAACAACTGTCTCATTAAGAAAGAAGAAAGTCCCTTCGAGGGAGTTTTAGGAAACATGGAAAGATATTTAAGTCTAGCATATTCTTGCACTTGTCTTAGTTCAGACTTACTGTGCTATATATTTTTGATGATAAGACATCCTTGCTGCTTGACATAGAAGAAAGAGCGTGGGTCTGGGTGAGCAGAAGATATAAGAAAGATAATTTACCTATGAAAGGTAAAGAAATTTCATAGCAAAATTGGTTATGTCCCAGGCATACCCTAGTTGGAAAATTATATAAAAGAAGCATAGCTTTGTCTAAGATATTATGAAAGTAATAGAGATGGGCTTTCTTATATTAAAATAATTGCATTTTTTCTTTCATAGTTATATAGTTTCCTAAGGCTGCCATAACAAAGTATCATGGACTAGGTGGTTTAAACAACAGAAATTTATTTTCCCACAATTCTGGAGACTAGAAGTCTGAGATGAAGGTGTTGGCGCAGCTGGTTTCTTCTCAGACTTTTCTTTCAGGCTTGTAGAAGACCATCTTCTCCCTGTGCTTCCCCCTGTGGTCCTGATCTCCAAGCCATATCAGATTAGGGCCCACCCTAATTACCGTCATTTAACCTTAATTATCTCTTTAAAGACCTTATCTTCAAATACAGTTACATTTAGAGGTACCAGGGTTATGACTTTAACGTATGAATTTTGGGAAGCATGATTCAGCCCATAACAGTATTAATTGTTTGTATTAATTTTGTGTATAGATTTTTATATGTAAAGATTCTCTGTATCACTCATATGTCCTGTATCTCTCATATTTCAGTAAACATGATATGTTGAATTATTCTTAGTTTCATACAAAATCCGTTTTATATGTAACAGATGTTTGATCATAAGGAGAAATATTTGTTAGATTATAACTTCAATCATATGTGGCATATCTACCATATTCTCCCTGATTTATTTTAAATATTTAATTTACTTTTATGTGTTTAAACCAAATGTTCTACAGGAGCCTTTGAAAAAAATAATGCTAGTCAGTTCATACTTATTTCAGTATATTGATACTAGCTAATTTTTATGTCCTAAAATAAGGGGCTTAATAAGTTCCTAGTGAATTATTTAAAGAAAATTATAGAAGATGCTCTGCAGTTGCAAAAAAAACCTGAATATGTTAAAAAAAAATTAAGTAGAATAGTTATATATTTGGTGTGTTTTTGTGTGTGTATGTGTTTCTTTGTGTTTGTTTTTTTGTTTATTAATTTATTATTCTCATTGAGCTATTTGGAAAGAAATAAAAGATATGTTTGGATTGCTGGGTTCTCGGTGAAAAATTAATTAGCATCTTTTTATCTTATTTTCAAATTAATAATACATGTACATTAAAAATATTGATTTTGAACAAGTTTACTTTTTATATATTAACACTGAAATTATGATATGTAGTAGTAAACTTTGTACCCCTGTAATACTCTGAAATAAAAAAGAAAAGAAAAGAAAAATTAAACTTCGATATTATTCATTTAAAAATTGTTATCTTTTTTCTTTAATGTAACACTCAAACATTTTATTCAATGCTACATTCAAACAACTTAAACTCTTAAAAAAATTGTTTTAAGTTATGTTGTGAACTTGCACATTTTATACATTCTAAAGAGATAGCTTATTTTCAGCAGATCCTAAGAAATTTCTACACAAATATTGCTATCCAAAACATCTCTTCATTTCTGATTAATTTTTAGCTCTTCCATAAAAAAGTGTTTATAAAACATTAATGGGCAATTTAACTTCAGTTTCCAGAGAGAGATTTCTGCTGCATCAGATCTTATATTTGCCACAGTGCAGTCTTCCCTTTCCCAATACTTGTTCTTATTTCCCAGAAGGTCTCACCATCTGCCATTGATGCCTGTCTAAAGTAGGAAATTCCTCCTCAAGCAATTCTTGTTCAAATATTACTTTTCAATACTACAACCTTCCCAGGTTACAAATGTTCCCGTATATTTGTACCCCAAAGTCAAATCTGCAGATAACTATCTTCAAAGGTATTTAATGACCAAGAGCCTTTTAATCTATTGAACCCAAAAGCAAAAAGGAAGAGTATTAGAAGTTTAAAAACTCAAAAGAAGGAAGCTGCCTAACATTTTACATGTCATAGGCAGGTTTTTCTTAAACAATCCCTCAAATTTTTTATCATAAAATCCTTCAGAAATTTGTATTGCTTCTATGCAAATGTATGTAATTTGTTCTTTTGATAGTCATAATGCTCTATGGTGTCTTTTTAAATCTCTTGTTTGTGTTTACCCTTAAATTATATTATATATTTTTAAATTCTCAATATGGAACATATCTTTTATTTATATATGTATGTGTGTGTGTGTATATGTGTGTGTATATATATATATATATTCTTACTTTAATAACATAATATTTGTCAGGTGACCTTTACTTTTGTGGATGCAGAAAAAGAAAATTTATCTTTTCAGAAACCACAAGAAAGGCTATAAGAAGTTTAACTGATTACCTGGGATATTTGCAGACAACAGGATAGATACCCAACCAACTATTAATATATAAAGAATCGTATCTTTCTTTTTCATTGTACGTAGAAAGCAATATATCTCCACAGACCTTTGTTTGAAGGCATAGTGTTAGACTCCCTTAAAATATATATTGTTACTTTTGAATGAGATCAAGACTTGAACAAATGTAACAAGTTTCACCAATTGTTATAACCAAATAAGTGCTTTACAAAGGATAAATTTGTTCCATTACTGGAAATAAGAAAATAATACTGACCATGTATGTATCAGGTATCAATTGGCACAATAATGCTTAATAACAAACAATCCCAAAACCTCAGTGATATGCAAAAATAAGTGCTATTGTTCAGGTGTCTATAATCAAGTGGGAGTCTGTTAGGCTGTTAGATATCCTGAGCTTGGCTGGCTTGTTCACTTTTTTTGGGATCCACTGTTGGACTATTCAGGTTGACCTCTCAGAGCACTGGGGTAACTGAACTCTATGTTTCTATTATTTTTAGAACATGTTCTTATGATGACAGCAGAACTGAAGAGGCAAACTTTTGAGCCTTGGTAACTGGCATGGCCTTGTGAGTAGAAAGTCACTAGAAAGTTACATTTTTTAAGTTACATAGCAAAGAATATTAGTACAAAAAAGGGTTAAAACACTGATGCCATTTTTCGATCTACTAAAATGTGAAAGAACTTTCAGGGAGTTCCTGAAAGCATTTCATGTAGAGTAAGCTCTTGAGATTTCATCTGTAAGAAAACTGGAAACTTGAAGCCATGTAAATATAGAATTTCTAAAATATGGTGCAAACATGGTTATAAAACAGAATATGTTGCACAGACCACTAGTTGCCTTCTAATATCCATTCTTTCCTTTTTCCTTAGAAATAAAGTCATAGGCAATTTGTCCAGCTAAAGGATCATATTATCTAGGTTCCCTTATAGCTAGATATGATCAATGAAATGTCACTGGACCTCTTAAAGGCATGTTAGAAAAATTTCTCTCCTAAGGAGTGGCTGTGAACCCTTTGTTCTTCTTTACTTCTTTATTCTAGCCCTGCAATTCAGACCTGACAGCCAGAGCACCAGTAGGTATCTTGGATCATGATGGTAGAACAACAGGTGAGAAAGAGGTGAGCTACCTGATGAACATGGAGCCATCAGACAGAATGCAGAATTTTCGAAATATGAAAGAAGAAATACATGTATTTATTCTTGAGCAACTACCTTAGGGTCCTTTCCCTCATGATCACATGCAATTTCTAACTGACACAAAATAAGGTCTTCCTATTTCTCCTATATACATTGCCTCTGGTATAACCCTAACAGAGCAAACAGATTGAGCCTGTTAAAACATCAGTCAAATCATATGATTTTTCTACTCAAAACTCTGAAATGGCTTCAAGCTACAATGACATACATGGGCCTGCTTGTCTTGACAACTCCCCATTACTTCTCTTACATCATCTCTGCTACATCTTCATTCACTGAATTCCAGTCATGCCAGCCCCCTTGAGTATGTCAGATATCCTCCCACCCTAGGGCTTTTGCTCTTGCTACTCCCTGGCCTTAGAATTGTCTTCTCCCAGGTATCTTCTGACTTATTCCTTTGCTGCCTTTCAAGTCTTTACTTAAATGTCACCTTCCTTATTATGCCTATTCTGGTCATCAGATTTAATTCTACAACCTTCCCTCATCTTTCACTGGTATTTTTTTTTATTTTATTTCAAGAAAATATGAAAGTACAAACATTTTGGTTACGTTTTATATCTTTGCCTCTCCCTAGCAAGGGTTAGAGGTATGCCCTTCCCCTCCACAATGCTCACCACATTCCTCAGATGTGGGTCTACCCCTGGAACCCCCGAATCCCTGGTGAACACCACCACCATTTGAGCATCATAGTGTTAATCAGTTAGTACCAATTTGATGGCGAGTACATGTGGAGCCCATTTTTCTGATCTTGTGTGACCTCACTTTGGATAATGGGCTTAAGCTTAATCCAGGATAATACAAGCGGTGCTAGCTGGCTGTCATTTCTTAGCATTGAGTAAAATTCCATTGTAAACATATACCAAATTTTAATAATCCACACATGAATTGATGGGCACTTGGGTTGTTTCCATGTCCTTGCAATAGTGAATTGTGCTGCCATAAACATTCGGGTGCATATGTCTTTATAATAGAATGTCTCATGCTCTTTTGGGTAGATGTCTAATAATGCTATTGCTGGGTCAAATGGTATTTCTATTTTTAGCTCTTTGAGGTATATCCACATTCTTTTCCACAAAGGTTGCACTAATTTGCAGTCCCACCAGCAGTGTAAGAGTGTTCCTGTCTCTCCACATCCTCACCAGCATCTGTTGTTTTGGGATTTCTTGATATAGGCCAATCTCACTGGGGTTAGGTGATATCTCATTGTGGTTTCAATTTGCATTTCTCTAACGATTAGAGATGTTGAGCATTTTTTTAATATGTTTGCAGGTCATTATTCTGTCTTCTTTGGAAAAGTTTCTGTTCATTTTCATTGCCCATTTCTTGATGGTGTTGTTTGATTTTTTCTTGTTAATTCTTGTGAGTTCTAGATAGATTCTAATTATGAGACCTTTGTTGGAAGTGTAGAGAGCAAATATTTTCTCCCATTCTGTAGGTTGTCTATTTGCTCTAATAATAGTTTCCTTGGCTGTGCAGAAGCTTTTTAATTTGATCAGATCCCATTTGTTTATTTTTGTTGCTGTGGTGATTGCTTTGGGGGTCTTCTTCACGAATTCTTTGCCTAGGCCAATGTTTGAAAGGGTTTTCCCAACATCTTCTTCTAGGATTCTTAAGATTTCCTGCCTTAGGTTTAAGTCTGTTATCCATCTTGAGTGGATTTTTGTGAGAGGTGAGAGGTTTTTTAGTAAATAGAGTTCAGCAGCACATCAAAAAAATAATTAACTTTCACTGGTATTTTCTTGTCTCTTAAACTGACTCCACTTTTCTTTTTTTTTTTCATAGCATTAATCACATATGTACAGATCATTTTATAATTTGTTGATTTATTATTATTATTGTATGACTCAATAAGTTACTTTAATCATATATTAAAGAATACAAATATTAAGTAAATAAGAGCCATAGAAAGTATTACCCAGGGAGAGCAATACAGTCCAGACCACTGAGGACAGTTTGAGATATCCACCAACGCTTTTTCCTCTTTAGGGCTTCCAGTGATTTAACCTCAATTCTTTTTCAGTATCCCTGTTTTAGAGATTTCTCCTACTTAGTTATGTTTATTCTTTTTACAAAACACACATTTAAATATTAATAGAAGCATGAAAATGTGTATACCTTCAAATATCTTTCATTACTTAGGGAAAATAAAGAAACCACAGTACATATGAAAATAGCAAATAAAACAGAAACAGATAAAGCATAAAAGAACATGAGAAATATAAAATTATATATTAATTGTTTACTATGATAAGGATAAATTAGTAGGCAATATAGAATCATTGAAGTTTTTTTTTTTTTTCATTTTTTTAGAAACAGGGTCTTGCTCTGCCACCCAGGCTGGAGAGCAGTGGCATCATCATAGCTCACTACAATCTCCAATACTGGCTCAATTGATCCTCCCACTTCAGCCTCCTGAGTAGCAAGGACTTCAGGTGTGTGCACCACACCCAGGTAATTTCTAAAACTTTTTGTAGAGATGGGCTCCTACTACATTACCCAGTCTGGTCTTCAATTCCAGATCTCAACCAATCTTCCTACCTTGGCCTTCCAAAGTGTTGGTATTACAGGTGTGAGTCACCGCATTTGGCTGATTAAAGATCTTGAGATAGGAAATATTTTTATCAGAGCTCTGTTTTCAGGTAAGTGATGAGGGTTTAGACCTGTGTGTTCAAATACAGTAGCCATTACCTGCAAGTAGTTATTGAGCACTTGAGATGTGACCCTTTGAAAAGTCTGAATTGAGATATGCTATAAGTCTAAAATCCTAAACTGGATTTTGAAAATGGTACAGAAAAGAATCTCACTTACAATTTATTTATTATGTATAGAAATGATGATATGGACATTATCATTGCATTAAATAAATGTTAAAATTTTTAAAAAGACATCTAAACATGCAACTACCATACAACACAACAATTACATTCTGGGCATTTATCCCAGAGAAATGAAGACTTATGTTCTTATGAAACTGGTATGCAAATATGTATAGAAGCTTTATTCATAATAGCTAATAACTAGAAACAATTCACATGTATTAATACTTCAATGACTGAATGTTTAAACAAACTGCAGTACATCCGTACCATGGAATACTACTCAGTTATACAATGTAATGAATTATCGTACAAGTAACAACCTGAATGAGTCTCCAGTGAATTATGCTGAAGGAAAAAAGCCAATCCCAAAAGGTTACATGTGGTTCCATTCTTATGACATCATTGTAATGAAAAAATTATAGAAATGGAGAACAGATAGTGGTTGCCAGAAGTTAAGGAAGAGGTGAAAGAAGGAGAGATGTGTGTGTGGTGGCCATATAATGCGACAGGAGAAATCCCTCTGGTGATGGAAATGTTCTGTATCTTGACTGTATCAATGTCAGTGTCTTGGTTGTGATATTGTATTATAATTTTGCAAGTTGTTGCCATTGGGGAAAACTAGATAAAATACATACATGAGATCTCTCTTAAAACTGAATTTACAATGATCTCAATATAAAGTGTTTTTAAGAAAGGGAAAAAAGACATATTACTCAGACTTGTGGGGGGAGGGGGGAAAGGGCATTTATTGAAACCATAAAATCTGTACCCCCATAATATGCCGGAAAAAATAAATTATCTCAAAGAATTTTAAAGAATATGAGGAAGTGTTCATTAAGTATTAAGTAAAAAATTAACTTGTAAAACTATAATTACTTAATATCCATAATATGACTTTTAATAGCCATATACTTTCTTACCATTATAACAGGAAAAAAAGAAATTCAAAGGAAATCTATCAATGTGTAAAATAGTTGTCATTTCTGCATGATGTGATTGTTTTCTTTTCTATACTTTCTGTATTTCAAAGTTTTTCTTAAAATAAACATTTTGCTTTCATGAACAGTAAAAAAAAAAAAATTAAACACACTGTTAGAAGACACCTAACAATTGAGTCTCCAAGATTAAAAAGAAAAGCATGAACCAGTTAGAGTAGAAAAACATTCACAAAGAGAAAGTAGAAGTCATAAAGGTAATATCAGAAAAAGTAGAATTCAAGGCATAAACCATTAAGTGGGACATATATGTTAAATGTTTAAATGAAGAAGAGTTTAGTATAATTCTAAAAACAAATATAACTATAAAGATTTGAGAGATGCAAAGTGGCATTACAGAAATTTTGTCTAAGTAACACTGATTCCGAAAGATTTCCATAGAAGACATGCTAGGTGAACATACAAAGAAATTTGGGTAACTCTCCTTATTTTACTTCCCTCTTTCAAAATTGGTCCTCACATGAACATATCAGAACATTATAAAATTCTGTAGCAAAATCCCTTTTTAACACAGCCGACATTTTCAACCTTAGAACTCTTTTTCAATTAATTCTGAGATCTTCCGACAAGCTATCCAAGACTGATCTGTTGAGGGGTGGCCTTTTAAAGAAGAACTTGGCCCAGAGATGTTGAGGCAATCAGACTCATCAAGAGCCAGGCCTAGAATCCAACCTTCTCTTTCGATCGTGCTGAGGAGGAGTTGCTGCCTGCAGTCATGAACAAAGATGTGACACTTATCCATACCTTGCCTCTCCTGACAGTTGTGAACATATAGTTAGAGTTCCAGAATCCCAGGCATCTGACCAAGCCAGGGGAGTGGCTAAACTCCACACCCTAACACTGAGCTGGCAGGATGAGGATCCCAGTTAAGGTTTCTGTATGTCTTATTTTCATACCACAGTTCCTGATCATGCCGGGGTAAGAGTAGAACTTCCTTGATCAAATAATACAAGGGCTCCATTGCCAAAGGCTGGCTCTGACTCTCATATATTTCTGGGGCTGACTTAGAATGCAGTGGGAAGTGGGGAACTAAACACTGCTACTCCTCTGCCTCCCTGAGTTTCTTTCAATAAACTCTGCTCCATTAAGTCTCCTATATGATTCATGCAATAAACAAACAAATAGACAAGCCCTGCTTAAGTAAGTCTGGCCACTTGTTCTTATTTGTACTTTTAAAATATTAAACTCAGATGAATGTATCGGTAAGGTCTTTGAAATGTTCAAGAAAAACTTAACTTCTATGTGTATAAATTCTTTTGTAGAATAGAAAAATATATAAACTTCCTTGATTCATTTTATAAAATAAGACTTTGCTGGTTTTCTTTTTTTATCATCTCCCAACAGACATCTGTCCCCACTGTCCCCAATCTAGCAACTCACTTAACAAACTCCTACACTTCATTCTCACAAATCACCTACTCATTTCCTAAGTTACTTTCCCTAAGGAAACTTCCTGATATTTAGGATAGGTTTTTATTTTATTTTCCACCCCATGTGTTATACTCATTTCGTATCTTACTCTCTTTCAACTGGTGATTCAATGCTATTCTTAGACCTAGTCCTTCCTCATATAATAAAAGTTAGATTGATAAATGAATGTATAAATGCATAAAGTAACTGCATTAATATTCTCTTAGATCTAGAACTTCATAGCTTCCAAATACACCTAATGTATCAAGAAATTACATCTACTTATAAGGAATTCTGAATTCAGGGAAAGTGAAATATTCATCAAAACAAAACAAAATGCAAAAACAACATACATTTTAAGATGTATGTTTACAAGTACATTTGAAATATAAATGCTTCCTAAAAGGATTATTTTAAAGTTGTCAACAAGTGCTAGCAATCAGATTCTGAAGCTCTAAGACTAGCTTCCTGGTGACCAGGATAGCCACTTGGAGTCCAAACTGCACTTTGTCTTTTGTCTGGCTGGGATTTATTTTCATGTACCTGTGGCAAATGATTTAATACCTGTTCTCTGAGTCACTTAAACTCTCTCAGGAAGGAGTTAACCCAAGCAAAATCCTTCAGAGAAAGAGATTCCAATATATTTTTAAGCCATTTTTTTACTTGATAACAAAAAATTTTCTTTAAAACCTAATCTAAATCTCATCCACTATTACCTCTGTCATCCTACCAATAGAAAGAAAGGAACACAGTGAGTTAGCATAAGTAGGATGTATAAGTTCTAGGATATATTATAAAACTAACAGAGGGAAGCCAAAGGGTACAATGCTGTCGCTAAATGACCCATCTATCCCTTCACAGGCAGCAGTGGAAAGTGATGCAAGTAGGTTGACTTTGGAAGAACTTTAATTCTTGGGGCAATCACCCATCAAACTTTTCTGCTCCTCAAATGATGCAATCAGAACCTATTACATGAGACAGAGCTTGCTATGTTTCCTAAGCTTAGGGGTAAATCTTTCATCCTACAGAAAAGAATTGATCAGTTCAGCTCCCACTCTTTAGAGAGAACCTCCTTGAATGGTTCCAAATCCACCCTGAGTCAGCTGAAGTACATAATCTGTCCTGTCCTTCTGTGACTTAAAGTAAAATGATGTATAATGAAACCAATTTTTTTCTCATCAGTGTTCTAACAAAACAACATTGATGTAAACAACATTATTCGAGGACCTAATGTACATCATACACACACACACACACACACACACACATATATATATATAGAGAGAATTATTTATTGCTGATAACAAACTATACCTAATTTTGGTGCCATAAAACAACGCCTATTTTGTTGTGCACATGATTTTGTGAGTGAGGAATTAGGACAGGTACCACAAGAATGACCTGTCCCTACTCTTTCATGACTGAGTCCTCAGATGGGGAGGAACAAATGGCTGAGTGGGCTGTGTCAAAGAAAAATTACTTTACGCAGAGTTAAACAGGCAAGGAAGACTTTATTCAAGATTATTGCAATAGGGGAAAGCGATTGAACTCAACTCCATGTAAACAAAAAGGTGGGAAAGTTTTTAAGTGCTGAAAAGTATTGGAGGACCTTAGAGTGGAGGCTGGTCAGTGTGATTAGGGTGCCTGTGTTCATTAAGTTAGGAGAAGGCAGCACTTTCTTGATGGATAATTTTAAAAGAAAGGCCCCCCAGGTCCTAGAGAAAGGCATTCTTGGGTTATAAAACCGGCTAGAGGCTGAGAGATTTACATTTCAAAGGAGCAAAGAATCTACAATTGCAAGTTTCTAAAGTGCTCTAAGAAAATGGGAGTCAGGGGCTCTATATTCAGGAAGAAACCTCTCTAAAGTTTAGTCAAACTGAGAGAAACCTTACGGGTATCTTGGTCTGTTGTCATGGTTCAACTCGACCATACCTCTAGTGCTTTTCTTGGTTCTTCTCCACATTATGTCTGCTGGCCTCGCATGTCCAAGATGCCTACTTCACTCGTGTCTGGTTCCTGGTGTTAGATGTCTGGCACAGTAGAGATGTTTGAGCTTCTTTCTCTCCTCCCAGCTTTTCCCTGTGGTGGCTTCAGCTTCCTTATAACATGGTGGCCTGAGGATGTTAATATTTCTTGCATGGTCTCCCCCAGAGCAAGCCATCCAAGAAACATGAGCAAAAATTGCAAGGCTTAATATGACCTAGCATTTGAAGTCTCAGAATGTCACTTCCACCACATTTTACTGGTCAAGTCACTACATGCCTTAGTCAATGTACTGTTGCTATAAAGGAATATGAGAGACTGGGTAATTTATAAGGAAAGAGGCTTATCTGGCTTGTGTTTCTGCAGGCTGTACAAGAAGTGAGAAGCATGGCACCAGCATCTGCTTCTGGTGAGGACTTCAAGCTCTTTCCACTCCTGGCAGAAAGCAAAGGGAAGCTGGCTGTGCAGAGATCACATGGTGAGATCAAAGGGAAGCAAGAGAGGGAGTGGGGAGGTGCCAGGCTCTTCTTAACAACCAGCTTTCACAGGAACAAATAGAGTGAGAACTGACTCACTACCAAGATAATGGCCACAATACTTTCATGAGTTATCTGCCCCTATGACCCAAACACCTCCAATTAGACCCCATCTGCAATACTGGGGATCAAATTTTAACATGAGATTTTAGGGGACAAATGTCCAAAATGTAGGATGTTACAAGTCCTACAAAATGTAGGAGTAGGCAAGCTAGCTAGATAGGAACAGGAGGAAGGGAGACAAGTGAGACGAGTGCATAAGAAAGATAAAGGGATTTTTTTGCAGGACTCTCTTAATGCACCTGTTCAATGTAGGGAACCGAGAACTCAAGGTGACCTCCAGAGAATTAACATGTTGTTAGCATTGTGGTTCTCTCCTCTCCCTAGTGGGGAATGAATGCCATGACTGTTCTGAGCAAGACCATAAAAGGAGAAAATCTTCCCCGCTTGTCGGTAGGCCAAAGGCAAGCACTCCACTGGACAATTCAAATAATGTGGCCTTTTCTCATTAGGCAGAAATGATAGAAGTGCAGAGACAGAGAGAGCATGGGCCAGTCCATGCAGGCAAAAGCCGTCTCCCACACTGCAGATTTTTGCTTCCTTTGAGCTTGCAATAAAGTCCTTTTTCTCCAACTCCTGACCTCAAGCTTCCCAGAGAGCTAGGATTACAGGTGTGAGTCACTACACCAGCCCTAAAATCTTTTTTCTACCTTTGCTTTGTTGCCTGCTATCATTCTTTGTGGCAGATAGACAAGAACTGAGGGATTTGGGGCACAACTGGTAATATAAACTATAGAAATAAATTAGTCTAGATTCAAGAGGAAGGGTATTATACTCCACCTCTCAATGGGAGAAATAGCAAATAATTCATGGCCATGTTTAATCTACCACCACTACGCACATGAAGAAACACAACTATACTCAAATAGTCATTTTATGTTGCCATGTTATCTAAGTACAGAACCTGAGCATTCTGTACAAGTATAGAATCAGGTAAAAAGCAAACTGAAAGATGAAATATACTTCAGAGGTGACAAATGCAACAAATGTTGAATGGGGAATTGATTGACCTGGATCCTAGTCAGGGTTTGTTACAATTAGCTGTCTGACCTTAGGTAAGTCAGTTAATCTTGAAGTCTCCTTCCTAGCCCAAAATTCAGTTACTCCAATTACCAGGATTGCCTTGATTTGTATTATTAAGCATGCACTGAGAACACATAAAAGGCCCAGTAACCATCCTCATTAATTCACCATTAAACCTTTGATCATAGTAATGTAAATACTTTGAGACCCTAGGAAGAAAAACAACATATCAAGGATGGATGTGACTATTGGAAATAGTAATAGAAAATACATTTCTTCTTAATGCATCAGTTCCAGGTTTGTTTCTTCTGTATGCTCCTGCTCTTCTGTATGTTGGGGAGGTTTCTGTTTGGTTTTGACTTTATCAGACTCCCAGGTAGAGCATTCTCACCTTTGCAGAAGTAGGAGTCATCTCATTGATTGTCTTGAGTAAAAGGAAATGGCTCATGCATCTTTTCTACATTATAACAAATGTCCTTTTGCATTATAATTGAATGGTGATTGTTGTGTTCAATCAATGGGAAAGGTTAAAGGAGCTCCTCTGCCAGCATTTTTAATGGAGAAGTCGATTAAGATTCAGTTTAATCATTCTGGCTGCCTCAGAATTAAAGCAACAAAGACCATCAATGGCACTATAATTACTAGTCTTTCTGTAAGTTTACACTGCTATTTATGCAGCTATAAATTTTATTATAATGCACAATGCATCTAGGTTAACTTGCTTTATTTGCAATGTAAAATATTTGCTTTAATTGTATGAAGAAAAGACATTGCTTTGATAAAGTATATATGATTCAGTCCAATAATTTTTTTTTAAAGTCTGAGAGTCTAAGTGAATCAGTATGATACTCTGTGTTAAATAGTTTAAAGTCATGGCCTTAACCTTGGGACACTTGAGACATATTTCAGTTTATTGAACATGGAGACTAACATCTCTCCCAGGTGACTGTAAAGGGTCAAATGTATTATTCTAATCCCTGTTCCAAACAGAGAAAAGGTCATTATACAGTACCTACTGCATGTTGTAAAGAATGAAAAATTCACACTGGGGGCGTGGGTGCAAATCTATTTTAGACTTGGCCTTTAAAATGTTTTTTAAATTGAATGATTAAGTGGTGATGAACCAGAAAAAATACCTTGAAATTGATCCCATTTATTAATTAGTTTGCACATGTAAAGGTCTTTCTATAAATAGTCAGAAGACTAGAGAAAATTGTTCTTCTTGAATGGAGGAATGACTTTCAAATTAACCTTTTTTTCATTATAGAAATAATGCTTATAAATGCACTTATTACCATCCAATACTTTGCTTCATTCAATATATGTATGGAGTCCTGTGAGGGAGTTTGTGTCTTAAAAGTTTATATTTGGTCCACTTAAACAAGCCAACTGTAGGGAACAACTCTAGGGAGAGCAATTAATTGAAGAAACATATAGAATTTGTAGAATTGTCTTGAAAATACCAGCTTTGCTGTGATCTTTGTATAGGTCTTTTGAAAAACAATGCTTTAGTGAATTTGAGATATCAGGAATTCAATGAATGAGGCTGAAGAACAGAGGAGGAAATTTGTGAGGTGAGACAGAGCCTTGTTTATGATTTAATTCATACTGGAGTGATGAGCCTATTGATTAGGAAAACATGAAAAGGAGAAAAGCTGCTATAATTCTCTAAGAAAGAAAAAATTCAACCGTTTCCAGTTACTCAGATCTTCTAGAACTTTCTTCTAACGAAAGGGAAAAAGAGAAAAAATAAAATCTTTAGTGCTGGAAGAGGACCCTCATTCTCAACACCTTCATTTTATAGTTCAAAAAGCTCAGAGTCTCTGGACTCCACACGTGTAGTAAGACTCAGTTCATATAACTCCCAATTGTCCATCAAATGGTCCCATGATGATATCTGAACCATGGGTGGTGAGGGGAGGTCCCTATCTGGACGCTATAAAACAAGACCCAGACCATAACCAAGCTCTCTTTTTGTTATGACAATGGGTCCATTTGTCATCTGTGGTGCATATATCTTGCTCTGTAAACCTACATCTTGTTTTTGGTCTATAATCCTTTCTCTTCTCAATAAACTTTGTTTCATGCTTGCCTTACTTTGATGTGTCTGGAAATTCTTCAGTCAAGAGTGCACCAAGAACTGACATTCAGATTGCTACCCAACACAACTGATGGAGATGTAGATCTGGAATGCATGTTTCTGTCATTCTAGCTTCTCTGTATTGTCACAGTTGGTGGGACAACTACATTCTAGAGTCTATGTTTGACTTCCATATGCACCATATTCTAAACTTACATATATTTTGCCTTGAAATATGTTCCAATCGTTAGTCCTTTTACAGGACAAATAACTCCTGCCTTTAATTTCTTTACAGAAAATTAATTGAAGGGAACTAACACTGTGGACTTGATATGTACTTATAAGTATATGAGTTATTTATACACATTGAAACTTTTAATATTCTTGATAGCCTTATCCAGTAGATATGATTGACTTAGATTTAATACAAAAACAGGCTCAGAGGGGTAAATAACTTGGCCAAGTTCATAAATCCTACAGTTGCAAGGACAGGTTTTTCTGACTTAAAACCCGTGCTGTTTCCACGACAACATGGTGCGTCCTTGGTAACAGTGCTTGCAACATCTTCAGGTTTAGACAATAAAGTATTCATACTACACCTTTGATTGTCAGAGAAATCCATATCAATTGATTTTTTAAAAAATTATGCATGCATTTTATAAGCTTTTTTCCTCTCATTTCTGAATATACAATATATTTCAATTTCACTAATAAAGTGCTGTGCTTTATTTCTGTTGAAATTATGAAAATTGGATTTCATTGTAATGTGTATTGGGAAATATAGATAATTAGAGTCAGGGAAAAGCTCTTGTAATAACAAATTCTTTGGTGATTTATATAAATATTTTCTATTACATATAAATACTTTAATTCCAATATCCAAATGATATTACAAATGACCAAAATTTCTACTAAAATGCTTTAGGAATTGTACATGATATATTGTAAATAGTATTTACCATCTAATAGATTTGTTTAAAATTGTTAAGAAATGAGTCTATAAATGCAATACTCATAAAAAACAAAAGCAGAAAAATGAAAATATTTGGCTCACAGAAAACCAAAAACAGTGCATCATTAAGTCTATACTAACGTCCGATTTTATATACAAAAATCAAAATTTGTGTTTTAAATCTGTGAAGTAGACCTATTACTTGGTTAGAAGTCAGTGCATTTACGTGTAGTTAAATAAAATGTAAGCTATTAAATACCGACAATTCAATAGACTCAATTAGGACATTCTAGCGTGTAAGTACAGAATTAAGACTAATAAAAACAAAAAAGTATCCCTTCCTATGTATTATATTTTATAAAGGCATATTTACTATATATATGTGAAGAGGTATAGAATTCCAATAGGGTTACATTTCCTATTGTCACTTATTGATTAATTGGCACTTGTATTACTCTGGATCCAACAGTACAGGAACATCATGAAACATTTTCAGGCCCAACATGGGTCTTCGGCACATGCCATAAAAACATTGCAGGCATAATAGTCATATTGCCCTTTGGCCCCACGTACCATTTATTGTATGTTAGATGCTGTAACAAATAGACCCCATTGAAGTAGTTTAACACAATAACTATTTATTTCTTGCTCATATGCGTATCATTCCATAACAACACTCCAAGATGTGTGGTGACATCAGCCTGACCTCAAAGCCCCTCGGGGACAACTCAGGGAGATTGTTTATTGGAAATAATCCAGATCAGCTGCTATTTGAAGCAACAAAATGTGGATGGAATGAATATTCTCTACAGCTATTTAGTATATTGACAAGGACCTTTACAAAATACCGGGTATTTACTGAACTTTGCCTACCATATTAAGATGTTGGATTTTTCCTATAGGAAAAAGAAAAGTATTCAGTTTTAGGAAATGACAAAACCAGATCTGTATTTAAAAAGATAACTTTGATGGCATTATTAAGATTAGTTTATTTAATGGAATCGCCCAAGTCAGAGAGACAATTTTTGAAATTATTGTTAGAGCAAGGTGAGAACTAGAAAGCAACAGCATTGGAAAAGAGGAAGATGTTGGTAAGGGTGTATTCAGAACTGAAAGAAGCTGCACAGCCAGATAACAGGAGTTAGGAAGAGGTATGTGACTTTAAGGGATCTAACTAAAATAAATACGTGGATTGAACTATCATTGCAATGAATACTGAGGGCATACTATATTACCTTTCCCTTTATTTATAATGGTATTTGAACATATTAGCTGTATTAAAACAAATTCTCCATTTTCATAAAATGCCAAAGATAGCCATCATCTTTTGCCACTTAGATTTCAGAAATTGGTAGCCATAAGAAATAACTATCTGGTAAAGCTTATCCTTATAGACTGCTATGCTTCGACCTTTAACATCAAACTCAATCTACCAGACTCTAGTTAATGACAGCATTGTTGAAGTGTTGAGGGTGATATGCGCTGATGTCTGCCAAATATTTGAAATGGACCAAAAACAAAATGAACTGACAGATAAATAAGTGATAAAGTACACATGGCAAAATGTTAAAAAAAAAAAATAGAATTTAGGAGGTAGGTATATGATGTCTACTATATAATTCTTTCAACTTTAATTTTTTAAATATTCATATTTTATTGGAGTGAAAACATTGACTCTACCAGGCTTTTGTCTGCCTAGCTCTGTTTCTAACTTCACCACTTTCTGAAATTGATATACTTTCCCCCAAACACAAGGGCAGGCATATTAACTTAGCTAAGTTGATCATGATACCCCATCAATCTGGCCACAGTTATTGATCTTTGAGTATTCACATGATCCACCACAAGCCAACTGGAGTACTTTTGAAGCATATTTCTTCTGGAGATAGTAAGGGAGAGTCTGTTCTCCATAAAGAGGGTTGAAAGTTGTGAACTTTAAAGTAGAAAATCCCCAGTTTTCATGGAGTAGCCTGAGAGGGTAAATCCAGCATCAAGAAAGGCAAAGCCAGCATGAGTCAACTAAATCTCCTTATGTGCTGAGAAGTTGTGTCTCCTGAGCTATCATGACTCCTGTTCAGGTTCCTAAAGTCATTAATGCTACCCTGATACCCTCAGCCCTTTATTGGATCCTGTGAGTAAATCCAGAATATTTCTAATGAATCCATCCTTTTGATATATATTACTTTGCTTGATCTAGTTCAATTAGCATTTCTATGTCTTGGAACAAAAAGAATATTTGGTTAACACAAGAGCTGATGTATATGTTGTGTAGGTAGAACTCCAAGATGACCCCAATGGCCCACACCCTTGTGTGATCCACTCCTCTTGAATCATACAAAGATCTTTAGCTTGCCTCTAGCTAATTGAATGTGCAAAAGGTGTTGGAAGAGTCACTTCTTTGATTATCTCACACGATAGAGGACTCTGTCTTATCAGACCAAACAGAGAGATTCTCCTGCTGTCCTTGAAGAAATAAGCTTCTGTGATGTGAGAGGACCCATGAAAAAGCCACTGGCAAGGAACTGTGATTGGCTGCTGGTGGCTGAATGGGTCCCACTGACAGTCATCAAGAAATAGGGACTTCAGTCTTACAAGGCAAGGAACTGAATTCTGCCAACAAGGAAGTGAGCTTGCAAGAGGACCCTGAACTCCAGAAAGGAATGCAGCCAGGCTGACACTTTGACTGCAAAGACCCTGAGCAGAATTTCTGTGTATCTGTGACTATACTTCTGATATAAAGGAACTGTAATATATATTAAAAAAAAAAGTATGCTGTTGTGAGCTGCTAAATTTGTGATAATTTGTTATCTATCAACAGAAAACTAATACAGATTTTTGAACACATACCACATGCCAGCTGGGAACTATGTTATTAGTTTTAGTCCATTATCTCCTACAACCTTTATAACAATTTTGTATCGTAGGTCCTATAATTACAGCCATTAAATAGGTGATAAACCTGATACAACAGAGGTTTTAAGAGGGTTAGTTATAATATAAACACAGGTATATGGGGCAAAGCCTCAACTCAAACTCTAAATAGACTGGCCCTGAGGCCTGTGGCCACTCCAGCTCCCAGTATCTTCCCCAAACCCTTTCCTAATTAATGTATCAGCATTATACTATCTTAGTACAAGCCAAGATTATTGCAAAAGTCTACTAATTGATTTTTCATCACACTTTTCACTGTCCTTTCTTTCCCCAAATCTTTCGCCACATCATCTCAGAATCATCAGGTCACCACATCATCTCAGAATTCTTTGATGGCTCCAAAATCCCTGTGGAGGAAAGGCCAAACTAGTTTCCAGGTTGTTCAAGGCTTTCTGTAATTTGACTACTTGGGTTCAGCCAAAAGAATTTTAGGTATAATATTGAACATTTACTGTATTTTCCTGGGCTGTGTGGAAGGAAGAAAGGGAAAGTTGTCTCACAGCATCGCTTCTTCTGGTTTAGTGGAAGCAGTAAGCTGCGGCTGTTCTATTCAATGTAAGAATAAAATTGAGTAATACATCTAAATGTTAACTGACTTGTAAGTACTAAGGAGATGAGTGTGCCAGAATGGAAATCATATGGGCCGGGAATTCCCCTTCTGTTGACCACAGAAGGTATAGGCATAATCTATCAAGAACAGAATGCATGCCATACTTTGTTCATTAGCATTTAAAGAGGATGTTTGGCATCAGACAACAAATACAATGCTTGCAAAATCTTGGCAGCACAATATTTGTCAGTTAATGACAATCCACAGCTTTTAAGAAAAAGGCTAATGCTCAATGTTATGTAGAAATTGTTTCATTTTCACTAACTAAAATAAAATTCAATTAAGTTAAAACTATTGCTTTTCCAGATACCACACTTCCACCATGGCAATCTAACAGTAAGAAGAAAATGAATATTATCTAAACAGCAGGGAGAAAATATGCTTTAGAAACTCTAAAGAGCCATCAAATCACAATAACTTAGCAAACCAAACCTGAAAAAACAAAATATCCTAAATGGGTAAATATGTAGTAGAATTCAGGGCAGTTGTATTTCGTAGTTGGCTGATATAGCCTAGGAAAGGAACACAGATCATGTTAATTGGATTACAATATATAAATCAATTGTATTTTGACCTTTATCTGGCTTGTTAGTTATAATGTTTGTATGTACACATATCAAGTACTCAACAATATGCTTTGTAGTATGATTTATACACAAATACACATGATCATGCACATTTATATTTGATTTGTTGGATGATGACACCTTCAAAGTTGATACGATTTCAAAAGAAACATTTTTTATAAGATTTGGTGGCTTAAAAATGCAGTCAAATATGAAATTTTAGGTGATATGTATTTTCTTAACATATATGTATATGTGATTAAAACATCATGCATAAATGTATAATATATCAAGATATATTAATCAAATTAACATGTATCCACATATGGAAAAACATCTTGCATATACATTTAAATATATAAAACTCAGTGTTGGTAGGAATGAGGTGAAATTGAAGCTCATACATTGCTAGGAATAGAAACTAATACAGATTTTTTTAGACAACAATTTTGTCATGGATAATATTTATGCCTTTTAATCCAGTAATTCCTCTTCCACTGTACAACTAGAAAAGGGTAGCAAAATATAAATTTACACACAAAAATATGTCCTGTCAATGTTATTTATAATAATAATTTGATATAATGTCAATATTCCTACAATGGGAAGTAATGAATTATTTATGTTACATCCATATGATAGAATATCATCAAGCTATTAATATAGTATCTACAAAGAGATATTTATCCTATAATCATAATATAATTATGATTATTTATGTATTTATTCAACTAGTTTAATAAAATTCTAATATTTACCAGACACTGTGCTAAGTATTTATATGGAAGATGCTTCCAATTTATAAGAGGAAGACATATACATAAACAAATAGGTCAACTAAATTATCATACATTTTTTGATAGGAGAATATACTGAATACAATTGGGAAACAAAGATAGTTATAGCGACTCTACCTGGGGTGGGTGCAGGGAGGCACTAAAGAAAGCTTTACAGAGAGGGCAAAGCTTACAGTAAACCTAGAAAAAGCAGTCCTGCAATATTCAATGAAAAGTCAGACAAAAAAATCATATATAAATCAAAATAATAATATAAGTGTGTAACTAAATCTGTATCATGGAATTGTGAGAAATTTGCTATTTTCTTCATTATAGTTTTCTGTATCTTCCATTATTTTCACAGTGAATAGGTATCATTTTTCCAGCTTTATTGAGGTTTGATTGACAAAAGTTATATATGTTTGGAGTATACAACATGATGTTTTGATATATGTATACATTGTGAAATTGTTATATTACCACAATCAAGCTAATTAACAAATGTATCACTTCAAAGTTACTGTTTTTATGTGATCTACTCTCTTAACAAATATCAAGTGTGTAATACATTATTATTAACTATATTCACCATGCTTTACCTTAGGTCTCCAATACTTATTCATCTTATAACTGAGGATTTATACTCTTTGACCAATATCTTCCCTTTTTCCCTACCAGGTTCTGGTAATCACCATTCTACTCTCTGTCACTGAACTCAAGGTTTTTTTCGGATTCCATATGTAAGTGATATCATACAATATTTGTCTTTTGTGTTTGACTTATTTCGCAGAATATACTCTAGCTTTATTCATGCTGCTGCAATTGGCAGGATGTCCTTCTTTTTCAAGGGAGAAAAATATTCTTGTGTGTGTGTGTGTCTACCACATTCCTTTATCCATTCATATTTCAATGGACATATGAATGGATAAAGAAAATGTGGTGTGTGCATATACAATAGGATATAGAAGGTCTGTCTGGAAAGTATCTGGCATTGTTAGCATAACAAGAACAGTTTGTGATGTAACCTGGCAGCCAAGGAGAATGGACTGGGATGCGCTTGCATGAACGATGACGACTTCACTGTCGAAGTCAGTGGGGCTCTGGATGCCATTGAGTGAGCATGTGTACTGTGTGGCTGTTGCATTCGAAATGACTGAGCGAGTAGAGCAACGAAACTGCATCAAATTTTGCATTAAGCTAGAGCATTCCTCTATGGAAACTACTGGTATCCCAGTAGTTCAGATGGCTTTGGGGGATGATGCAATATATGCAGCACAAATAAAAATGTGGCATGAATGCTTCAAATATGGTCAAAAATCTGTTGAAAATGATCCACATCCTGGAAGGTCTGCAACAAGCAGAACACCTGAGAATGTTTAACGTGTATGGGTTAGGTTAAGAGATGCTGGGAGAACTGTGTGAGGTCCCAAGGTGCCTACTTCTAAGGGGACTGAAGCATCATTATCCTATGTACAATGTTTCTTGTATCTTGTATCTTCTTCAATAAATGTCTCTATTTTTCATGTTACATGGCTGAATACTTTCCAGACAGACTATATATATATATATATATATATATATATATATATATATATAATGGATAGGTTGTTTCCATATCTTGACTATTGTAAATGTGAATAATGCTGCAGTGAACACAAAAATGCAGATACTTCTTCAAAATAATGATTTAATTTTCCTTGGATATAAACCCAGAAGTGGTATTGGTGGCTCATATAGTATTCTCACTTTTACTTTTTTGAGAAGCCTCCATACTGTTTTCCATAATGGCTGTTCTAAGCATTGTTTTTAATTAAAGGTACTTTAAGAAATAAATATAAAGGTGTTTATGCCAAGGGTGCTAGTTCCTGGCACTCCTAATGCTGCAAACACAAAAGGTGCCAAATAAGTGTTTCCCTTCCAGAGGCTCTTGCTGCCCACACCACGCTGTGTGGTATCCCAGGTGCAAAGCAGCTTTTATGTTGCCTTCGTGTCTCAAAGAGATCCATACAAAAGCCATTTTCTTCTGCCAAGGATCTTTCTCTTTATGGGATTACAGGTTAATCCTTAGGTTTTGTATGGACCAAAATATTCAAGGAAACACTATGGTTTCCTCTATACCACTTATAGTTTTCCTTAGATGAGTAATAAAACCACTTTTCACTCTTATTTAGTAAATACATAAGCAACAATGGCATTTCTGAAGATCTCAGGTACATTTAAACTTCAGTTCAGGTTCAGGTTAGAAAGGCTACTTTACAGTTTGAAACATAGAAAAGATTAAAGCCAAGAATGAAACAGATTACCCAGAAATGTATAAAGGACAACCAGTAAAGATCAATGAAGTGAGGTGTTAAGGGACAAAAATATTCAGTTGGAAAAACTAGGATCTTGCTCAGATCCCATATTAATTATGACAATTTTCATAATACTAATCTTGGCTTATATATTCATTGATTCTTGGTTGAATCCAAGTAGTGTTTGCTTTTGAGGAACAAGTGGAGACATGCCCAGTGAGATTGAGCCTGGAAGTCATAAAGTGTGCTTGCCTATGGAAGAAGACAATCAGAGGGATAAACAACAAGGGACAACCAGAGTGAAGGTAACCAGGAAGAACTGAAGGGTGAAGGACATTTTAACATGTCTCAGCAAGGACCGGAAAATCTCTCTGGATCTCTCCGCACAGGAGGGCTGAGGGAGATGACATTAAACCCCACCTCACTCTTTGTTATAATACAGTAACTGCTGACCTTATCAGCCTGGAAAATTAAATAATCATTCAAAGGGATGAGCAAGGAAACGGTGAACTTTTACTTTTAACTCATAAACTCTCAAGTGGTCCTGGATATCTTTGCATTATTCAAATGATGTCTATTGAGATTGAGAAACCATGATGAGCCAGACACTGCAGCCAGAGGCTAGACACACAGGTATGAATGAGAGATCGTCCGTTGTCAGATCAGGAAGACGAATATGCAGAAAAATAATTACACTACAATGAGATAAATGCTATTGGTGATATTATTTATAAAATGAATTGGGATCAGAGAAAAACAAACAAAAAACTCTCCTGGGTGAAGATAGAGGAAACTTTATACAAAAGGGGACATTTAACCTGTGTCTCAAAAGATAATTTGAAACTTACAAAGGAAAGATGACAGTAAAGGGCCTGCCAAACAGTGAGAAGATCATAAATAACGTCACAAAAACATGAAAAAAGACGCTTTTTATAAAGGAGTTTCGAGCAATTGGATCACACATTGAGCACAGCACAGGGCATGAATGGCTAGCAGCTCATTTTATGAGACAAATGGAGCTGTGTTAATTCAAATTGGAGTAGCACAGAACAAGAATAAAAAAATTCTGTAGAGCAATCCCACTTATAAACATAGATGAAAAAGCCTGAAAGAGATACCAAGATATCAAACTCGTGTATATAAATAAAATACAAAAACACTAAAAGACCCTCTGTGAAGAAGACATCAGAGCTGATTTTCTCTTCTTGGTTCCCAAATTCTTTTAAATATTATAATCATGTCTTTAATATTTTCTTAGTGATTATAGAAATTAGATATTATTGTAAGATTTCAAAATTACAAAATTACCTAAACAAGTAGGAAACAAATTATCACATAATTTCACCTGCCAGAGATAACCATGGGGGCAAGTTCACATTTTTCTTTCTATGAAAATAATCTCTATCTTTGCCTCTATATTATTGACTATATTTTCTCTCTTTATACAAAATGAGATCAGCATAGTTTATTTTTCACTTTTACAAAATTGTGGCAAAATTTTCAAATCTATGTATTTACAGAATTGTAAAAATATTTCAATAGAAAAAATTCCTTTATTCTTTCTTTTCTCTCTCTCTCTCTTTTTTTTTTTTTTTTTTTTTTGAGACAAAGTCTTGCTCTGTTGCCCAGGCTAGAGTGCCATGGCATCTGCCTAGCTCACAGCAACCTCAAACTCCTGGGCTCAAAGAATCCTCCTGCCTCAGCCTCCGGAATAGCTGGGACTACAGGCACACACCACCATGCCTGGCTAATTTTTCTATTTTTAGTAGAGATGGGGTCTTGCTCTTGCTTAGGCTGGTCTTGAACTCCTGAGCTCAAGCAACCCTCCCACCTTAGCCTCCCAGAGTACTAGGATTACAGGCGTGAGACACCGTGCCAGGCCGAAAAAATTCCTATAAGTAGATTTTCTGGATCAAAGAAATATTGGTAGGATGTAAAAAATTGACCTAAAAAATATATATTTTACATTCTCCATATCTTGTTAATTTAGAATATTGCCAATCGTTAAAATCTTTGCTACAGACCTATAAAAATATCTTTCATTGGATTAACTCACATTCTTTGATAATTAGTAAAGAAAACCATATTTTAATAACATTCATTGAATGATTTTCATGATCTTTCATGATCTCATTTTGGGGGTCTGGGGTAGCTAATTGTTCTTATTTATTTAGAGGAACTATTTATTTATTGTTCATTTATATTTATTGAGAGTCTAATATGTGCGAGGTACTCTTCTAGGCATTGGGGTTAGGACAATGAAGAAAACAAATAAAGCTTCCCTCGAGGAGCTAACATTCTATGGAGGGCGGTCAGTAAAGAAAGAAAACATATACATATTGGAGTACTTTATAAAAGTAAATCACTAAGAGTGATGAGAAATGTGATTGTGGATGGGAGAGTAGGAAAGATCTCTCTGACGGAGGTGAGATGTTAGCAGACTGAGAAGTGGGGAATGGGCCATGTGGATAGACCAAGTAGGAGTATTTTAAGCAGAGGAAAGAGTACATGCAGAAGAGTGGTTTAGTGATGTATTTGGACTTATATTTACTTATTACTATTACGAATTAAATAACCAGTCTTCATGTTTCTTAAGATAGGAATTTTGTACACTTATATGCCTCTTGCATTACACTGAGATGTATTGAAAATTTTAGGAGCAGATTATTGCTACTTTTTTTACATTATGTATTTCTATTTTAAGATTTTTTTCATAATTATTACATTATACCTTACACATAGTATCAATTTTTTTTCAGAGTTTAAAATGTTTCATTACTCCATAAGCTTCCTAATTAATTTGTTTTCTACTATCTTAAAACTTTTATTACACTACAATTTTCATTTGGCTAGAGTACTTACTTGAAGATTTTTTTAAATGTGTTTGTTAAAAATATTATTTCCCAGCATTACAGTGCCTCTTAGATTAAAAGTTTCATATGGTCTTTTGGTACAGAAAATACTTTTCTGCTCAAACTGTCTTTCTTTCTTAAGTCTCATCTATTATCATGCCTTATCTTTTCTCTCATAATTTGCAATTCAATACCATTTTACACTCTACCCTAGTATGATTTGTGAAGTTGGATTTTCAGACCAGTAATTCTGACTGGGGCCATTCCCATTCTATCATTCCCTCGCTCCTCTCAGGAATTTATTTTTGTGTTTTTGATTCTACAAAGTCATTTCTTGGTTTGTCCCCTTATGTGGCAGCCTGGATCCAATCAATAAAATTTTTAATGCCATTATCTTTCCATTACTACTGAGATTGAACAGTAGACATTTCAAGTTCTCTTCTACTTCCTCCATTAACATGTCAGTGGGAGACACTTGATCTACCTGCACAAATCAATCCCTCCTTGCAGTTTCTGACTCCTGTTACATACCCAGTGAGTCTTCATTGTATGACCATAGAAATAATAAACATAGGCAAGCACTTGCCAGCAGAAAAGTTGTAAAGCTCATTTGATAAGACTGCCTGGGTTTAAATTCCAGCTCTTTTCTTACTACCTGGTAATGCATCTCTGTTTCCTCATTTGTAAAATAAAGATAATAATAGTATTAAACTTATGGAGTCATTGTGGTGATTAAATATACAGAACACTTTGCCAGTGCTTGGTACATAGTGAGCACTCAAATAGTACTAACTCTTATGATGATTAACTGTCATTAGCAGTGGTGCATCATTTATTCCCTTAGTCACTATCAGGTAGCCCACAAAAAGTACAGTTCTCTTTCCAGGGATGCTGGAGATGAATGATTACGAAAAGTGGTTTCCTTACATCCTTACATTGAGGTAGATGGTTGTCAAGGGAAGTGGCCCAGAGAGCTTCTTGTTCCAAGGTGTGAGGTGAAATCAGCTCAGCAGCTTGGGTCCCTCAGTTGATGACAGCCCAGTGGGGTGAAAGCTTTTCCTAGGGCATTGCAGGAAGGTCTTCTGCCAGCTGCATGGATTTGGATCCATTCAGCTCAGCAGGCTGGCCCTCCTTGAGCAAGACTGACTGCTGAATGGTTACTAGTCCTAACCATGGGCTCAAAAAATACTAACTTGGGTGTAGGTATCTTACTTAGTGCAGCTGATGATGGAGTCTGTTTCCCTTCTCTGATGTCCTGAGTGAGGGAGTGGCAGCAGGCAAGAGCACCGGGGCCTACCTTGATCACCTTTAAGGACTCAATGAAAATACAAAACTTGCGGCATAGCTACACCCCTACATTAGTTTCCACTTGTGAAAGTAATTTTTTTTCCCTTCTGTGTAAATTTAGTAACCTCAACAGACAACTGATAGAGAAAGGATATGTTGAAGCACATGCTTAGCTCATGTTTTTTCACGGGAAGTGCTTTAAAAAGGAAAGGTATGTGAGCAGAGCTGTGGGCTTTAGAAAAATGACTCTGGCAGCAATGTGGAAATTGGACTCGTTTGCTTTCTCTTTTCTTCACCAGCTGTAGCCCACCAAGATTATTTTTCTGAAACCACAAATCTGTTGACATAATTTCCCTTTTGAAAACATTTCTGATTGAAGAAAAACAAAAGTACTGACCATGGCAATAATCCTGACGCTAGTTGGTGAAGTTCTAATCTATGGTAGTGGTGGGATGGTGAGAAACCTAGCATGTTGAGAAATACCTGGCCTGTAGAAATAACAGGACTTGATGAGGGGTTCATTTTGTAAAAGTATGAGCCATTAATATGAATAATTAAAGTTATTAAACATCTACTATTTAGAACCTGGTTTTAAAGAGAGGTCAAAATTAGATTAGCTGCCTTAAAGAAACTCAAGCTATAATGGGAGAATCATGGAATCAAGTAATTATAATACTAAGTGATGAGTTCATATGAGGATGTGCACATGTTATTATGGGAGCACAGTATTGAGTAATAACTAATTCTCTCTGAAGAGTCCCAGAGAAGACTTAATAAAGAAAATCATTTCAGGAATGTGCCTGAAGAATTTGTAGGAGTAAGGGAAGCAGGTGAAGAGAAAAATGGCATTCCCTTCAGCGAGAAGAGAATTGCCCATAGAAGAAAGAACATAACATACTTAGTTGTTTACATGCATGTGAGTACAAGGGTGTGCTTTGAGGAGTGTTGGAAGACCAGATTGTAAAGGCAACAAACAACGCATTATGAAAATCATTTAACTTAGACTTTATAGGCAAAAGAGAATAATGGAAGAGTTTTAAATATGGAACTGACATAATCTGGTAGCAGAATACAGCGTGGATTTGAGAAAGTTAATAAAGGAAACATAGAGATCAGCTAGGAGACTCCTGTAAAAACTCATATGATTAGTGACCAGCACCTGAACCAAAGCAATAGGAGAAGGAAACATTCCATCAAATGATTATAATACAATCTGAAAAATTATTCAAAGAATATTGACACGCACAACACATTCATCTCCATCTTAGAGGAGCGTAACTAAATTCTAATAATCCTAGATCAACAGGAATGTTGCCCCAACAAAAGGCTTTGCCATGAGCTTATACCCATGAGCTTATAATACCAAACACAATGGATAAAGTTCCTCAACCTATGTAATAACTAAAGTTCAGTTCACTTGAAATGCCCCCCAGTGATTACTGGGAGCTCCTAAAGGGACACTTCCCATGTGCTTATAATAAACCAGCCTGTCAGCCTTACTCACTCAATCTGTTCTTTGGTTCTGGCTCTAGCAGGTCTTTATCTGCTCCCTTGCAAGACCCCACTTCTGCCCCTGCTGGGGGTGTCCCCTTGGGAGAAGGCCAGTGCTCATGCCAAAGAGGCTGCCTCTGGACACTCCCCAAACTACCAACTCTGAGAGCCAGAGAGGTGGTATATTCCTTGCAAAGGTGCCAAGAACAACCTCTTCTCTAACTCCATCTACAATCTGTCACTTGGCCCAAAAGCAGCTCTATTGATGTCCACAAATCGCACAAAATATCTTAAACAATTTCATTGTTTCTGTCTTTTCTTACAATCTCACCAAGTTTCTTGTAAAAATGGTCCTGATTTCTCTACCCATAGATGCTCAATCACAAGCTTCTAAGAATCTGATGTAGGACATCAGATTTCTTTTATTTTATTTTCTTATCAGTCTCAAAGCCTCTTTATAAAAGTAAATTAGTTTATCTGTGAAATCACTGTCTTTCCAAAACTTGACTTTTTAAGTTATAATATTTAAAACTAAGAAGCTCTGCATACGTAGGAGTCCCAAGAGTGTTAATAAGGATTTATCATCTACAATGAACAGAAAACCCAAATATGAAAGCTTTAAATGATAAGAGTTATTTTCTGCCCAGTAACACGAAATGTGGAGACTGGTGGTCCAGTGCAGGGAGTGACTCAGTGATCATCGGGAACTCAGGATTTCTCCATCGATGTGCAGACCTTTGTCCTTATGCCTGTCACCTCATGATCACAGGATGAATGCTGCACTTGTCTTTGAATAATAGACAGAAAAAGGGTGGAAAGATCAAAAAGCCTTTCCCCTGAGAAGGGCTATCTTTCTATTCTTGAAGGGTGCTCTGGCTACAAGACTTCTTCATATGCTTCATTAGCAGTAATTGAGTCCCCCAGCTGCTCCTACAAAAAGGTAGCCAAGAAAATTGAGACTCCAGACTCCAAAAATAAAAAAAGTCAGAGGAGTAAATTGTTGAAAATGAATGTTGAGTGGGCCTACCTACTGCATCTATAATACTATGAAAATTTTGGAGGGACTTGAATTTAAAGAAAACATTACTGTATAATGAGACTGATTTTGCTAGATAAAAATACAGGATACCCAGTTAAGTTTGAATTTCAGGTAAGCAATGAATAGGGTTTTTTAAGGATGTAAGTATATCCCATACAATAGTTATACTATTGTATACTATACTGAACATAGTTATACTAAAAAATTATTTGTTGTTTATCTGAAATGCAAATATACCTGAGTGTCCTGTATTGTATTTGCTAAGCCTGGCAACCCTAAGTGAGGTCTTCTCCCTTTGGTTATCAAATTGTCTGATGCATTAGCTAAAAGTTATAGGTCCTAAGTTATAAAAGGAAGACTGCAATTGAGTTGTAGAACGCTACTTTCCATTTTGTTGCAGTGACACCTGGGAAGCTATCTGAAAGCCCTTCTGAACCTCTTCCTGAGACAGCCTGACATATTAGGACTTGTACTCTGGTCTTTGTTTTTACAGGTATGCCTGGAGAATGCTCCTTAACTTCCCCGTCCAGACAGGTGTATCCAGTGCCTGATCATCACCCCACAGCGCGCACACACACACACACACACACACACACATACACACAGCCATCTCTGTCCTCCCTACTAGGCCTAAGGGTAACAGGAGATGGCAATAAAACCTGAATTAGTTTAGCTGGTAGAAGTATGCCTGTGTTCTCAGTTTAAGAGCATCCTTGAACTAGAAAATCAGTCTTTGACTGAACCAAGAAAGTCCACAGTCATCATTTCCTCAAATTATTTTTATTTAATTTTGAGTAACTGAAAAATTCACTCAAGCGGTTCCTCTTAACAAAGGAAAAATGCACACCAAATGTTAATTCAAGTCTCCGACTGCTGCAACAATAAAACACTTCTCCACGCTTCGAGACCACAATTCTCCAGGCTCTATCACACCCCCAGGGCCCCCTGCACCCCTATCCGGGCTGGGAGTGGGCTGCTCAGCCAGGAGATGATGGCTGAGTGGCAGTGTATCTCCGCTTCCCTTTCCTTTTCCCTGTTACATATGTCATCTGGTCGTGTATTTCCTCAGGGGAAAAAAGAAATGTCAATCATTGCATGACAGGAAATCAGTGAGGCTCTGAGTAAGAGGACAGACCGGTGTAAAACTTCTGCCCCGCTGGAAGAGCTGGCATTGCCACAGTGACATCATCACCACCGTTGATGAGGATGATGCCAAGCTAGGCTGAGCAGCCCATGTTCAACAATAATTCTGTGGGGTGGGGGAAGAAGTAATGGCAGCCAAAATAGGGGACTCAGCAGGGAACTGCACAGGTTCTCCAGTTGCCTCTCTCCACAAAGCGATTAGAAACAGGTTAGAAGCAGGACTGGCCCCTCTCCTGTTCTTGGGATGTTTATGGATGGGTTTGGAGTCCCCCAAAGATACTAAATAAACATTGTGGATATTTTGTGCAAATAGAGAACTGAGCAGGTTATAACTTTGAAAAAAACAGATGGGATTTCTTTTACACATAAGGAGTGAATGTTGGTCATACCAGTTACACATAGAATTATTTGTGTGTCTATACGGTGAGGAACAGAGACTATGTCTTCATCTTTTTCCCCCAGAATGTAACTGAGCATCCAGACACAGTATAGGTGCATAATATGTCTTTACTGAATATAGAATTAGATTTGTTTCTGGCAAATTCCTTCTTGTTCTCCCAGGGAAGAAGAAGAAATGTCATCTTCTGACTGGTATGGAGAAGTTTGCTTGACAACATTGGCTAATGTTTTTGCTAGTCACAACTGAGGAATGTAGAAATAAAACTACATTTATAGAACTTAGATGAAAAATTCCAGATGTCTAGAAGTAATTTTAAACGTGATAATTTTTGCCACCTGGAATTTCACCAATGAATGTTTAATGAACAAGGAATTTTTTAATGAAATCTTTTTTTTCAAAATTTGCTATATATGACATTGTCTAGTATTTCTCAATTCCTAAATTAGGAGCCCAGATTTAATCATTTAACCATCTCAATGTGTTTTTTCCCCCTCATAATATTATATAAACATAATAGGCTTCTAAATATGATTCCCTGTCTGTATTTGTGAGGCTGTAAAATTACTAAAGATGTTTCACTGGCTAGCCTTGTACATGCAGTTTGTGCACACAGGTGAATATTTTTCTGTTGAATAGATCACTAAAGGCCAAGTTGTAGATCAAAATATATAAAGATTTTAAGATTTTGATCCATTGTGCCAATAATGTCTGAGAGGCCCTGTTTCCCTATAACTGCACCCAAACTGGGCATTATATTTCGAATTTTTGCTAACCCAAAGTATCAAAACTGTCATTTCAATATTTTAATTTTGGCTTCTCAGATTACTAGTGACATTGAGCTTCTTTTCTATATTTATTGTAACTAACGTGTAAATATTTTCTGTGAATTATCTGTTCTTATCATTTGCCCATTTTTCCATTACATTTTCATCATATGGGTGTGCCTCCAGAAGGAATCTGGTTTATGGTTATATACCATTATTTTAAGAAATTAGTTATGGGGGATATTTAAAGTATTTAACATGCATTGCTGAATCTTGCAGTTATGATGGTGCTGACTCTAGCACCCTTGCGTATGGGCAAAGATACCAAGAACTTGTTTGGAAAGCCACTAGAGCTAATTATATTCTCTCATCCTGATTATTAACATTGCTTCTCTCCTTCTTTGCTGCCCCCGTTCATAAAAGGGAAGAAAAATATAGGTAAAAAGAACACTGACTGGAAAGATAAAAATTGCAGGCCCTTGGGTGTATGGTAAGATGGCAGCCCATTGCTGATGCATAGTACAACTCAGCTCTGTTTAATATAAACTACCACTAAATTTAATCATCTGATGTACTTTATGACAATCAAACATATTAAAATCTTTTATGACAAGTCATAAGTTGGGATGTGTTATTCACATTGTACCAAGTATACAGGTGATTATGCACAGCAAGTTGCAATAAGATTGAATTTGCTAAACAGTCAATTTATCCATAGGTATACAAGGAGATAGAAACTAAAATTAAACATTATAGTTTTTTTAAAAAAAATTTAGGGTATATTTTCACCAAAAGAAAATTGGATAAGGTTGGGTATACCTTTTGTTATCCTTTCAGCAACACTTCTAAACATCTGGCTAAATTGTGTGGGCCTACTGTGTGTAAATTCCTGGCATGAGACAAAATTTGTTTCATTTTTTTTCCCATGAAGTATTCATGCAGGTACTCTCTTGGGTTTTAGTGCACTCTGTCATTTACCAGTTACATGTTTAATGCCACACAGCATGATCCTGGTATGCAGCTTCCATAATGACATCAGGATCTTTTTGAATGTTTCTCTCTGTGTCAATACCATTGAGCCTGTTCACCATCACTACACTAACCAGTCAAAATCATGGACTTACAACATAAAGGGAATAGTTGGAAAAAAAATATTGTCTCTTTTTCATAAAGAGGTTTCCAGATGATGTGTTTAATCATGGCTCACATGATGAGTCGCACATCAACCATGACGCTACCATTTGGTGTGTATGGACTTGTCCCGGGACACTGTGTGTCAATTGGACAGCCAGGTCCACCAGGTTTCTTCACTCTCGCAGGGAATCAAAGGGAAGGCAGGTACAGAAAGCGTTAGGATTGCTTAAAATTGCAAATTTTAATAAAGGGATGGAAAATATCAGGAGAATAATGGAGACCAGTCATTGACCGTACAAGGTACATATTATTAGAGAGATAATAATGTTTAAGATAAAGACGCTTCCAAGAAATAATTTACTAAAGTCCATAGAACTCAGAGGTTTCAGAGCCAGAATTCAAATCTCTGCTGTTTCAGTGCCTCTTGTGAATTTTGATCCTCAAGAGTTTGGGAAAAATTCATCTCATTCCTGATCCTCACTTGAAATGAACATATTGCAAATTTGAGGGGAAAGAACCACTGAAATGATCTGTATGCCAGGCTTTAAAAGATCCAGATGTGCTAAAATCTCAAATTACAAAACAGATTAATTAGGAATATTTTTTACATGTTAATAGAAGTGCCAGGGAACCAGAAAAGACCTGGGGATAAAAAGGTTTGAGCGGTGAGTCAGCACACCTGGATCAGAGCATCTCCACTGTGAATCAGGCTTCCTTGGGAAAATAGATCTATGGAGATGAAGTTCTTGTGAGCTCCTCTCTACATCTGCTGATTTCTGTCTTTCAGAAATAATCATATTCTCCCATATAAGTTAAAAGACCTAATTGAAATTGTGTGCTTATTATCATTATAGTCAGTTATCGACTCTTTGATTCAGCAGGTATTTATTGAGCAACTATTATATGCCAGGCCCTATTCAAATGCACATCAATGAATTAACAGCTTCTCCTCAGCATGATGTTAATTTGCTATTTTTGATCATATTGAAGACTAAATCGATTCACTTCACAATAAATGTAGAGAAATATACAGAATAAAAAATGTACCTACTCTCACCTCTCTAATTTTAAACATGTCTGTAATAAAAACCAAGATGATCTATTTTTTCTTCCATTTAACCAACTCATTTATAATATGGAGTTTTATAATTTTTAGAATGAGAAAGGAACAGAGTGAGAATGAGAAAGTGAAAATGAAGAGGGCATCAGAATGAGTCTGTAAACTAGTTTTCATCTATTTAGATAATTCTAAATAGAACTCATATTACAAAAAACAGAAGTAGTGAGTAATCACTATTTTCTTTTTATCCTGTGTCTTCAAGACCACCAATGCCATGTTCAACCTGATAGTGAAGATGAGCCACAGTAACATAAGTGCCCTGTGGTGGCCAGCATTTAAAACATACAGACACAGGCTGAGATAAAGTATAAACAAATACTTCCCCATTTCTTTTGTATGACACACTGGAAAAATCTTCAGAATAAGTATTGGAAAGAGACATCTTAGGATGTCATTCAGCAAGCTTCTCTGTTCATGGTCCTAGACTAATTTTAAGCTAAGTAAGGGTGAAGAAATTTGATTAGAAACCTGGTTCTGAAACTATCATACAACCAAAACCCAAATGAAGTAATGGAGCCCAGCTGGCCATAGAAGAATTTAAAAATCTCTACTGACTAAAAGAAAATGGAGAAATATTGGTTGGTAGAAGCAATGTTTTAACCACTCCAAAAGCTTCTACTCAGGGAACAAAGGAGAAGCAGCCATTTAAAATGGTACTTTGTGTCAGTAAGTTTATTAAATAGGAAGACTGGCAGTCCTGGGTAAAAGTAGACTGTCCATCCAATTAAATTACAGAATATTAAAAAGGTCAAAGCAATATAGAAGTCCTCTAATTCATAGAAAACACTAAAATTCTGATTTCTCATACTCCTGACAAAGATTGTAATTGCGATTTGAAAAGGGTAAAATATTTATCTAGTCTTTTGACAAAGATTGAAATGAGAATTTGACTGGTCACAAATGTAACCTCACAAATGTAATGTGAAAACTAATTTTGAAAAAAAAAAGTCTGAACCAGTGTACCTATTCCTTTTGTCTCTGCAAGGAGGATCACAAGATGGTTATAATAAAGCCATTTATATTTTTAATCTTTCAGTATATATTTAGACATTATCTACTTATGCATAATATTATATTACTTAGCTAAAGTCTCCATGAGCTTCCGTATCACATAAGCATTAACTCTTCCTCTATTTTGTGGATTATTTTGTGGTTTTCTGTGAAGATTTAGTTTACTTCAGACACTGTTAAAGATGTTCAAGAATGGGAGCCCGGTTTGTGCATCCAATCTTTCTAAAGGATGTGGAGTATAAATTGCAACGTGTGCACAATAATGGTGTGACTTTGTTTGTAATAAACATTTAAAATGACCGACTTTCTCATAAATACACTAAGTAGGATGATCTATGAGATTTCTAATTTATTCTTGTTTAAAATTTAACCATGCTTTTTTAAAGCATATCAATTTTGTTAATACCATGTAATTAAAACATGTCAGTGCACAGCAAGTTTTAGTCTAAATTAATGACTATGAGAATTATTTTAATTAAATAACCAATTATAGAAAAATCGCAAGCATGAGAGCTGACATTTAAATGAATTTCATTTAAATTGCTTCTTAACATTGTCCTATCTAGGACACTAATGCAAAATGAACTATTGTATCAACTTAGATTATCACTATTTTTGTATGCACATAATGTATTCATATTCAATCACTGGAACTGAGTAGAATATTTGGTATTGATCTAAAACTTCTATTAATAAAAACACAACAGAATGAGCTAAAGTAAAAACAAATCATCTTTCTCTCTTTTTTTTTAAATATGGACTTCTAAATGCTATTATAATTCTCACGGGAAAAAAATGTTTACGCATTTGGGAATTATAGCTAATTAAATCAGCAGAGTTTGAGACACACTTTAAAGTGGATGTGCATATACAACTCTGCTGCCCTACACATAATGGGGCTCCATAAATGCTGGTGATCAGTGATAATATACGTATTTCTTTGTCTTCTTTTCTTTTTTCAAATGTGCTGCTGTGGCATATGGCTTCCCCTTAAGAATTAGGCTATTGAAGACCTTTATCAGATAAGGAGGTTACCTGCTCTGGGAGAATTTAACTGGATACCTGTCTATATGTTTGAATCTATCTATACAGTGCCTGCACTACAATGTCATTCTCTCCACTTAAATTTTTTTTACTATTTTTTAATATTATTTAAGTTTTGCCATTCATTTCATATTCATCCTTATCCAAATTAATGGATATTTTTTTAAAAGCTAAACCTATTATAACTTTGCCCACTAAAAAAACCTTTAACTTTATAAAATTTTAAAATTCTATTAAGTGAGAGAGAATTATTTTAAAGTCTCTTCTGGGAGAAGAGAAGAATGCCTGAACAAAACGCAAATTTATCCCAATTGTGCTGCTTTATTTATTGTGAAATGCAAGTATGGAAGGAACTATGTAGAAAGAGTTAAAGTTTTGTTTATATAGGAAATGAAATTGAACACATTTTGATTGATTGCCAAACTATCAGTAAGATTTTAAAGGAAGCGTTTTATCTATGTATACCAATTACTCCTTTGTTTGCTGTCATATCATACAGCTTGATACAAAAATTATGATTCTAAGTGGACTACTGATGCCCTTTTAATTTATTTTTTTTCTAATATTAGTTTTATACAGCCCTTTGGGGAAAAATCTCATGTATTTAGTAGTTTTCAATCTATAATAAAAGGAGCTTTCATCATATTTTGCTGGAAAAAGAAGCAACCATACTTAGATTTGACTAATTGTTCTTCGTCATTGGAATGCATTACAGTATGTGGCTTAATTATTATGTTCATATTTGCAGACTTCACCTTTTTATCTTCAAAAACTATTTAACATCATAAAAATTAGAGTATTTGTCTACATATTTTGTCTTGCTATCACTTTAAAAATAAAGAGGAAAAGAAAAGGCTACTGCATTTGTTGTTCATTGATTAACCAGTAATGTTATGTATAAATAATGTATCTGACAGTATGGCAGCCCACTGGGGACATTATGCCATTTACTACAAAATAGGATGCAACATACAACTGAGCAGTGAGAACAAATTAAACATCTTTCCTTGGTAACTTTAGCATTTTTATTAGGTGATAAACATCACAGTGAGAGGAAAGCAGATGTAGTTATTTCAGTAATATTAACCTTAATCGAAAGCTAACTTGACATATAGCATAATACTTTTGCTATATAAAATTTTGTCCAATAACAATGGAAACCAAATTTTCCAAGGTCATTATGAGATAATATCTGTAAAAATTAATGACTATCTTGTGTAAAATTTCATCTATAGCTAGTGAATTGTATTATTAATATTGACAAAAAATTTTTAAACATAAATCTAGTGTCCTATAAGAATAAAAAATGACCAAATATTTTCAATGCCGTATTTCTTTTGCCTTAACAAATGTGTCTTATGGTGTTATTTGACTACGTGTGAATTTCATTCCTTCAGGGCTATGTTAATATAATCCCCAAACTCTTTTAGAAGCAAGTAAATAGTGAATAAAATTAAGAGCAGTTATGTAATTAGCAATCAACATCCATCTTTCTTTCTTTCTTGTTTTATTCCATCATTTACTCATGGGGATACAGAGATGAAAAACCAGGTCCTTAAAGGAATTAAGAGTTGTGTGGTTGAGAACAACTGTTAAAGTCCATTTAATATACAGGATGTGTTGTTAAAACAGATCTATCCTTTCTCCCTTCCCATCTGCCTGCCTGTGGGCCTGCCTTTCATTCAGAAATATTTAGTGTGTTCTTACCTGGTGTCAGGCACTGTTCTAGGAGATTTAGTAGACAGCAGTGAGCAAAACAGACAAAGATTCTTGTCAAAGAATGATGATTCCACATCATTCTTATAGACTACCAGGGAGAAATAGTCCATAAACAAAATAAATACAAAAGTTATATTGCACATTATAAGGGGAAAAGTACCATGGGAAAAAAAAAAGGAAAAGAAAGTAAATGAAGGTAAAAGGACAGGAGAAGGGATGGTTGTGAAACTGGGTGTCAGGATAGGCCTCATTGAGGAAGGGATATCAGAGAAAAGATTGAAGGTAGCTAGAAATTAACCTTACCTGGGAGGAAAGTGAACCAGGCAGAGAAAACAACCAGTATAATGTTCCTGAACTGGGCTTCCGCCGAGCGTGTCCAAGGAACTGTAAGGAAGCCAGTGAGGTTGGAATAGAGTAAGCGAGGAGAATTCTGAGAGGAGCTGAGATACCAGATCATGGAAGGCCTTATGGGCCACTGCAAGAATCTGGCATTGTAATAAATGGGGAGCAAGGGCTATAAGCAGGGCATTGGCATGACCTGCATAGAATCACTCTGCCTTCTCTCCTGGCAATTCCTTGTAAGTGATTACTGGTATATGAGTCTGCTAGAGCCGCCATAATAGAATATCACAGACTGGGTGGCTTAAACAACAGAAATTTATTTTCTCACAGTTCTAAAGTTTAAAATTCCCAACACAAGATGCTTGCCAGGTTGTTTTTTGGTAAGGCCTGTCTCCTTGGCTTGCAGGTGGCCACCTCCTTGCTGTGTCTTCTCATTGCCTTTTCTGTGTGTGCTCACTCCTGATGTCTCTTCCTCTTCTTACAAAGATGCCAGACCTATTGATGATGGCCTCACTCTAATGACCTCATTTAACCTTAATTGACTCCTTGAAGGTCTTATCTCTAATACAGTCACATTGGGGGATAAGGCTTTGACATATGAATTTGGCGGGGAAACAATTTAGTCCATAACAAAGGATAAAAGAAATGAGATGATTACAGCAAATCAGGCAAGGAATGATGGCAGCTCAAATCATAGTTGTGATAATGAAGAAGGTGAAAAGTGATAAATCCTAGAAATATTTTGAAGATTGACCTGAAAAGATTTCCTGATTCATTGGAAGTAAGGCACAAGTGAGAAAATTAAGATAAGAATAACTCCAGGGTTTGGGGGCTGAAAAAAATAGAGGAATGGAATTGCCATCACCTGAAATGGATTGGGCTGCTAAAGAAACAGATTTGGGGCAGGAGATAATCAAAAGTTCAGAATTGGACATGCAGAGTTTGAGATGTCTATTGTATGATCTAGTGGAAATGTCACAGAGGCAGCCAGATTTATCAGTGTGGAGAGAGGTGTGAAATGAAAACAGAAATTTGGAAGTCTTTGGCATATAGGTGGCATTTAAAGCCATAAGACTAGAGAAAGCTCAAGAGTGCCTATGGATGGAGATGAGATAAGTCCAAATACCTGTGCTCCACATTTAAGTCTGGGGAAGGAAAAGAACCAGCAAAAAAGGATGAGAAGACAAGAGACCAGGAGAATAGATGGAAAACCGGTTCAGTGTACAGAAAGCCAACAGAAGACAGTCAATCAAGGAAGAGGGAGGGATCAATCATGTCAAATGCTACTCATTAAATAGTTCAGTGAGATGGAGGCTGGGGATTGGCCACTGGAGTTAGCAACAAGACCTTTCACTAGATCAATTTCACTAGGTGAAAGATAGATCTGAATGAGTTTGAAAGAGAATGGAAGGAGAGAGCTTGGAGAAAATAAAAGCAGACAACTTTTTCCAAAGAGTTTTGCCTCAAAGGGGAGCAGGGAAATGGGGTGGTGGCCAGGAACAGAAAGGTCAAGAGAAAAGTATATTTTAGAATAAGAGAAATTACATCATGATGTTTATTTACTGATCGGGATGATCAAGTAGAGAATGGAACACTGATGATACAGAAGAGAGAGGAGGGTTCACAGAGTGTTGTTCCACGTGACCTGAGAAGAGGTGGAATATAGGCACAAGTGGTGGGGCGGGCTCTGGATGGAAACATGGATAGTTCCAAGCAGGAAGGCAGAACATGTGGGTGCAGATGCTGGTAGATGATCTATGTGGTGAAATCTAAGGAAGTCTCCTTCCAATTGCTTCAATTCCCTTGGCAAAGGAGGAAACGATGGGCATACTTTCTAGCCTTGAGGTTAAAGCATAAATTGTAACTAAGGATGCTTTCTAAAGTGCTTGACCTCAGGGTTTAGAAAGATCTACAGGTGTTAGCTAAGTGAAGAAAGGATGAGAGAGTGGTCAGAGGTGTTCTCAGGTAGAGGAGAGCACATCCACAGAACGATACTAACTTAGATTCACACAGCACTACTATTCGCAAAATGCTTCTATATATCTATTTATCTATTTATCGTTTATTCTTCACAAAAGCCCTTGAAAACATTAGTGCTCCTATTTTACTAAAGAGGAAATTGAGGCTTAGCAAAGGTCAATAAATAGGCAGCAGGAATCTGAACCTCTAGAAAGAAACGCTTAAAGCTCTGACTCGAGGGGGGTGGGGTATGGGCAATATATGTAAACCTTAACACTTGTACCCCCATAATATGCTAAAAAAAAGATGTATTAAGTATTAAAGTTGTTTTAGATGTTGGTTAAATATAATATTGTTTATCAGAGAAAATAATTCACTATTATGATCAAAACAGAAAAAACGTATTATACAAATAGTAGGCTACTTATTATGACTAATCATTATTTTACTGATAATGATTTCTTTGACCAACATACTCTGATAGGTGCTGGAAGTTTTATTTCTCAGAAAAAGTTGCATGACAAAGGGAAGAGGACCACAGGAAGGCATTTGAGATGGATCTCCAGGAGATGAGAGCTGAGCAGCTGAACTCAGAACTACCTGGCTTTGAGGCCTGAAAAGCAGTTAATGAGGGACAAAGAAAAACTAAATAAATAAAAATCTGGGAAAGTACAACTATGTGACTCACATTTCTTCTGAGACCTTGGTTTTCAGTTACCATGATAAAATAGACTTTTTTCCAATTTTTCTTGTTCTTCTTTTGTCTTCATTGTCCCACTCTAGAAAGTCTTATTTAAGAAGAGAGATATAGCTGCAACAATCTAGGATACAGACATTGATAACATAATCCTCACAAATAGGTTGACAGGAAACAAGTAAATCAGTTTGACTCTGGGCATGAAGGCATTTTCCCCCTTGGCAGTAACTGGTCCCCTTCCTTGCACTCAGCTAGGATTTTTTCTTCCATAATCAATCCCCCATTCCCATTTGTGCAATGCTCAGGTTATAAAGAGCATTCATACCCATTATTGCATTTCTTTCTCACCACGGCACAACAGCCACAAGTTTAATTGTTTGGATCATTAACAGGGTATTTGGGTGAGGGAAGAGACCACATATGTCTTGTCCATCGGTGCACTGCCAGCACATGGCCTGATGCAGGGTAGAGGCCCATCCAGTATTGAGTGGGAGGGCAGTCATGAGGCGAGCATCATTCCCATTTTACAGATGATAAAACTGAAGCTCCAAAAAGAATTTAGTGCTGGCAAGTGGCAGTTTAAAGTTAAGACCTTGCGATTCTTAATCTAGTGTTATTTTTTTTTTCACATACTTAGTCTCAGCATCAATCTGAGCCCTTATCCTTCCTGTAGAAGACTAAAACTCTGAGAAAGCAATACTGTGAACTAGATATGCCTGTTTAAATTGTGTTTAGATGCCAAACTCATAGAAACAGAGAGTAGAATGGTGGATACAGCAGTCTGGGGATAGTGGGGAGACGTTGGTCAAAGGCTAAAAATGTTAGTTATACAAGATGAATAAGTTTTGAAGCTCTAATGTATAGCAAGGTGACTGTAGGTGACAATGCTATGTAGTATACTTGAAATTTGCTAAGCGTTCCCACCACACACGCACAAACACACACACATGCATACACATAGGTGGCTATGTAAGGTGACAGATATGTTAATTGGCTTCATTGTCATGATCATTTCACAATGTGTACATATATCAAAGCATCAAGCACCTTAAATATATATAATGGAAATTTAAATATAAAAAATGTATTTAGACATAAGGTTAAGTGATACACTGATAGTATCATACTATATGTTAAATGACTATACTCCCTCTTTTACTACTTAAAATGTAATTAAATAGACCTTTTACTAGCAAAATAGGAGTTTACAGGTGTATGGAAAGAAGGGTTACATTATTTATTTATTTATTTAAGACACGGTCTCACTCTGTCGCCCAGGCTGGAGTGCAGTGGCACAATCTTAGCTCACTGCAACCTCGAATTCCTGGGCTCAAACAATACTCCTGCCTCAGCCTCCCAAGTAGTTAGGAATACTAACTACTTGGCGGCTATGTGCCACCACACCAGCTATATTTTTTTATTTTTTGTAGAGACTGGGTCTTGATATATCGCCCAGAATGGTCTCAAAACTCTGGGCCTCAAGCGACCCTCCCGCGTTCCCAAAGTGCTGGGATTATAGGCGTGAGCCACCACGCCCAGCCAGGGGTTAGAAAATTTATTACCTTGGCAACCATGTGCATAGGTGGAATGCTTTAACAAATCAATCTTATTATACAATTGACATAACCTAAAGTAATCTTTTAAAACTTTCAGTTAATAAAATTGCCCCTACTTTAACCTCACAAAATAGATATTTCTTTTTTAGATTAAAGTACAGCGTAATTCTGTACTAATTCTTTTTTTGGATTCTTATGTGTATATATATGTTTAAAATTATATAAGTTATCTAAGGATATAAACCCGACTAGCATATAAAGTAAAGTTATCAAAAAATTTGAGTTGTTCTTATACTCACACTTTATCTACAAAGGTAAGTCCCTGTTAAAGTTTCCTGCTGGAATTACAGCTTTTGGAAAATTAAAATCCTGATTGAGTCTGATCACAAGGTAAGATATACTAGATCCATGAAATTCAATGAAATTACAGAAATCCTTATGTAAAATACCCTTTTTAGAATATAAATTTTATTATAAAATAATGGAATATTCTTTTCTAGTAGCAGCCAAAATTTGATATTTTGCCGCCATTTTTCAGCATTCTAGATGGTGCTCCATTTGTCACATCAATAATTGACACTCATTTAACACAGACTCTATATAGGTGGGTCATACACATATATAACGTGACTTCTCATGTCATGTTGTAGTTTCACATCCTACCACTTGATGGCAGATACGGTAAAAGTCAGTTTTAAAAAAAGGGGTGGGGGCGGGAAAGGGATCCCAAAGTGCAGAGAAACCCTGTTGGAAATGCAGGGTCCCTTGACCTGAGGGTCTCCACATCTTTCACTTCAGGGACTCAGCACTGAGATGTCACCCAGAATAGTCTGGAGCTGATGGGGTGAAGGCGTGTGCCATCTAGGGAGCACCACGATGCCAGGAGGACAGGAAGAGAATTAGAGAGGGAGGAAGGAAGCAAAGGGGACACAATTTAGTTACAGGTCATGAGATGACATTCCTAGTGAAATAATCTCATAATTATTAGACATTCTGTTTCTTAGTTTTATGATGGATCATCTGTACATAGAGGGGTGAAACAATTTAGCCTTTAACTCTCTCTGTATATCTAGAGAGCTAGAGACAGATATTTTTCTATGAGAGAGGGAGATATATATAGATCTTTGCGTCTCTACCCACACACACACACACACACACACACTATATCTTTACATCATTATATCTAATGATCAGGACCAGCTAAAACATTTGTCAGGCCCAGTGCAAAACAAAAATGTGGGCCCCTGGATCAGAAAGTAGGAAAAAGTTATTCTAAAGATATTAATATTAAAATATAAAGATTTCTTGTTTATTCCAATCTTTCTCTTGACTTATTATTTTTATTTGCTAGTGTAGTTCTAAGTAAAGACAAATTAAAATTTCAAATTATTTGCATGAATTTCACATTCATCTTATATTATGCAATGACCATTTTAAATACAAATATGAAAGCATTTAACTTGTATGCTGGATCATCAAAATTACATATTTTGTGTTTTGTAGCTCATGCAGACATATGTATTTTGTTCTTACCAGTGTAGTAAAAAAGCTGCACAGAACTAACTCAACTGTTTTTGTTTTGATATGCATATGTTTTCTACCTTTGGCTTATGATGCATAAGGAAAGACTGAAAGGAAAAGGAACTATGGATTGCCCTCTCTTTCTCTTTTTTTCAGTCATCATTTTTAGCACAAGTGGTTGACCAACACAGAGAAATAATACCAGTAAGAAAGAATATAGGGTTCTTAGTCATTTGTCTTTGTTAGAATTGTCACTCATCCTTCTTTCTGCATTTGAAGAAAGTTCTGAATCACATGAAAAATGTCTCCAGAGATGTTAATACTCCCATTTATTCAGCTGTAGATATAATACACTTACCTTGTACTTGCTTTGAGTCTTGCTGAAAGATCACCCATCACTGGTCCACCAGGATTTGGTGCTGATGGAATACTGTAAACATTGTATGGAAATGTATGGAATGTGTAAAAACAAGATGACAAGGAATGGTGGACTTTCATATTGCACACATACCTCCTCTGTTCATTCACATACTCCATTGTCCCATTGGACTTCAGTTTTAAAACAAAAATTTAAAAATTATTAAAAAATTTAAGACACTTAACAGCAGAGCACTAAATCAAACATGGGACCCTTCTGAGCACAGGGCCCTGTGAAACTGCATAGGTTTTATACCTCTGATGCTGGCCTTCACAATATTATTCAATTTTTTTAAATATGAAAAAGTCAAACAGTGGCTATCATCAATAAATACATTAAATGATTTTTTTCCATTCCACAAAATTATTCTTCAATTTTGTTCAAAGCTAAGAATTGGAATTTACCTGTCTTGCAAATGCTTTACCATAGTGGTCATTAAAACCATTTCCTTTCTGGAAGCACATGAGCAATGCACGTTAGTAAAAAAATCAGACAACTGGGACATATGCCTACTTTTGGGATACTAGCTAAAGGGCAATATGAAAGGGGAGGTGGGAAAGGGGAACCTGATCTCATTTACAGTCATATTTTCAGGCAAATTAATTGTAGGAAGGAGTATGTGTGGACGCTGAGAATCTGGAAATTGATTCCCTTAAAGCTATGTGCACCCGGGTGCCCTTTAGAAGGCCTTTGCATGATGCCAGTGTAATGTAGTTCCTCAGTCAGAAGCTTGGTTAGGGAAGTTAAAACAAAACTATAATTCATGAAAGGGCAATAAAAATCTTAACAAAATTTAAGTTGTACAAAAAATACTTCTGATTTTATCCCCCAAACTGAAATTCAATAAATTCTTGCTAGAGGAACTAGATTTGGTTATTTAGACAAGGAATGATACAGATTCTGGGATTTTATTACTTATGATATAACTCTAGAGAATGTGGCTGAAGAAGTTAAATATCTATTGAGTTCTCAGAAATAAAATCTATAGGGTTTTTTGGTTTAATATTATAAATGTGTTTCCTTCATCTTTTAGACTCAGATTTTTTTTTAATTGAGCAGCCTTTTTATATAGGACATATTATTTAAAAACTCAAGTCTAAAAAGTTTCATGATGAGGTGTTTATGTCTTTAGAATTATTTAAGGTACATACTCACTGACAGGTATTCATCCTAGACATTTTACACTTTGTTTTTACTCTGTGCCTAATAGCCCATGTAAATAAGCCTAATGTATTAATAAAGGACTAGCATATACTATTTTTTCTTAAATTAAAAAAAAAGACTTGCATTAAATTCCTTCTAAATTTTGGTCCAATATTCTCTTTGACAAATTACAAGTTTAAGTCTCTCAAGATAATATTCTATACAGGAATAAAGGAACTTCAGAGTCTGTAATCCACAATTTGTCACAGAGGTCATTTGTTCAACAAGGAAAGATTGAGCACCTTATATGTGTCAGATGCATTGCAAAGCAGTGCCATTGTTGTACAGTGGTTAACACTGAGAATTTTTGCAGCCTGAACTGTAGAGATGACCTAAGAATGTTTGAAGCTATTATAGACCTTTCCTTGATCCTTAAGTCAGTGAGCAAATTAAACTGCAAAAGCTTATGATACAGGAACTGTTTATTGTTGTTCATATAGAATTTCCATCTTAATATCCCTCAAGTGACAATGTTTATAGGCATAGTCTCTTGAGAGATAAGAAAAATTTTTTCAATTGAAATAAATACAACAATGTGTTTTAGATCCTATTCTTTATATTTCAGTGGCTTAAAGTTGCTTTTGGATGAGACACACTGACGGATGCTGAAACTAGGAAGGAAAGTCTTCTTTTCTTAGTTGATAAAATGGTTTGATTGTCATGTACTAGAAATGACCTCAACACATAATTGATCCTGCCTTTTAATTATTGTCAGAAATAGTGGCATAAGATCAAGTATTCAAAACTCAAATCATAAGTTTTGGCAGATGTCCTCTAGCAGTAATTGGCTTATATCCAATACTTCCATGGAACAGGTCAAATCATTCAGTTATCTATGGATATGTTTTGCCAATTAATCTATCTTGAAGATTCACCAGGAGCTACATTGTTTAATATGAGATATGTTTTATAGATACTTTTTGTAAGATATTTTATGTCTATGGGAGGGGGTATAGAGTAGGTATTGATAGCTACTACCTTGGAATTCATCTGGGCTATATGTCTATTTGTTGAAGCAGAGGAAGAAATATTTTTTGAGAAAATCCCATCCTTTCTCACAGTCAATCCTTTGGCCCACTTCCAAGCAAAGGTGCCATGGCTAGTTTTCAAAAATATATTTTAAGCCCATCCTGTATTAGTCAAATGTCAAGTAAATATATCCACTTCAAAACTGCAACATTGAGTTTCACTTCTTTTTTCAAACAATGTTAACCTTGAACTCTCTCGTGTCCAAATCTTCTCAAAGATTCATTTCAAGAAATACTATTTGTGAAAGATATGCAATCCACAGATTATTCTAAATTTTATTCTGCGGTCAGGCTAGCTGCATATTTGTAACATATTGTTTGGGGATAATAATAATTGTTTTTATTGCATTGTTTTCAGGAGCATGGCACTGCCATCGTTAGGGGACATCATAAAAAACATAACAAAAAACAACAATTATTAGCAGGGCTAACTTAGTGAGATTGAGGACATTTTCACTTTTATTGCACATACAGGAGATCATGTAACATTGTTTACCTTACAGGAATTGTCTTTCCCTTACAGGAACTGTGATCAAAGATCCCTATTTGTTTTGAGGAAAAACTCACCACTTGTGGGTAGAATTTTTGGTATACATTGTGGTGTACTAACAGTGCTTCTGGTTTGATTTTATTTTCTTCTCATTTACTTTTTTATTCAAGTTCTTCATCTCTTTTTTTATCCTATTCTGTGTCATGTCTTGTAGTAATGTGGTAATATTTAAGTATATAAATTTTAAGTAAAATATTTTTATAACTGTATATGAAATAAACAGAACGAATTCAAGATTTCAGAAATGGAGCCATTTCCCCTATAGTCAAATTATGAAATATGATCATAGGATTGGGTTATTGACAAAGAGTGGAGTTCGACCCCTTTAAAGGGTCGAAAAAAAACCTGAGGTTATGGCATTAGTTTTATCATGCAGGAATCTAGAAATTGGTTAAGATGATAGCAGCAGGTCGAGTGGAAAGTAGCACAATGAGTTGACTGTCTCTGTTTGAAAACCATCACTGAGTACTCGGAAGTCCATACAAGAAAAACGAGAGGGTTGTATCACACAGAGTAGTCAATGGCATGGGCAAATTTCGTGTAAAAGAAGGCAAAAAAGTGGTTTGTTTGTTTGTTTACGATATAGGGGATTTTCAGAGCTAACAGTGAAAGGATTAATGTAGGCAGTCAGTATAGGTGAGGAAGAGCATATCAGAGTGGAAATGGTAGCTGGAAAAATGGTTGGTGCTTGTAGGAAGGGATGGGGATCCTATATTTAGGTAGCTCTTAGGTGATAAAACACAGAGGATATGGATAGAACTCACTGGTCTCTGGTTCCAAGCGGTACAAATCTAAGTGGCATCAGAACCTGATCCCTGTAGTCATTTCCTTGAGTTCTGGCCAGGTGGGATAACATCAGATTTGGCATATCCACATTTCATTTCCTACTTAGTCTATGCTTGCAGATGTAGTGACATATCTGCTATCTTCATCAACTCCTTTAAACCTCTCATTCTCTCCCAGAAATTCACAAATCTACAGTCAATTCAAGAAGGAAAATTCAAATTGTGCTGAGTGAAAAATTTACAAAAGTAAAATATTTATGATATCCCTTGTATGTGCATCCATCCTTTGCCTTTTACTCAGTCAGACCTATCCTACAAACAGCACCCATAAAAGGAAGCTCTGTGCATCATCCTGGCTTGTTTTCAGCCAAAATTCTATGTCCCCTTGCCTTGCTCTTATGCCATTCCTTGCTTCTAACTCCATTCCTGAGTTTGTCTAACTCCTGACCTTTTAGATTTCATCTTCTACTCCAGACCCTAAATTTATTTCTTAGAGCTGATGACAGATTTAGTGTCCTAGTATGATCTTTTGTGCTCCCATCTCAAATATGATTTTATGCCGATCTTTGTCTATATTTGCTTTTCGACACGCATACCAAGTAACTACCCTCCAGATCAAATCTGCTACTGGCCACTCTCCTAGCCACAATGATCAGCGTGAAGCACTTCACCACCCTAAAGGCCTAATAAACAAAGCTCCTCTGTCCCTAATCTAATCCTTCATATTTAATATCGTATTCCTTCAACATCCTGCTCTTCTCTAAGTGATCTGTTAATCTAGTAGTGCAATCTATCCAATATGTCACTAGTTCATGTGCTAATTTCTCCTGAGGGTTAAATATATTTTTTGATTTGATCTTCTCTGGATTTTGTCATAAAAGTGTTAAAATTGCTATTAAGTGACAGTAGGACAGGTAATTTGGTAGTAAACAGGGCCCTTGGGGCTATGAAACCTTTCAGGATGGAGAGCCACCCACTCTGCATTCGTATTGAGTTCTTGTTTCACCTGTTTTTGCCACCTGCCATTTTAGAGTTCTGAGGTAACACACAGGCAAGAAAGCAGATGGGGATTAGGAATAATAAAATATGAGATACATGACTAGAAATGAACAGTATTATTTGATTGATGCTATATTCTTGCAAACGGATTATGTAGATGAGTGTGAAATTTGGGGAGTCTTTAGCGTAATAACAATTAAATTATTAATATGCCTGGGACATTTTGTACATTTAACAAATCAGTTAGTATTAATAACCGAAGGTTACAGTGAAAAAACTAAGACTAAAAAGTTTAAGTAAGCTGTTTAAGTCACATAGTCTACTAATAATGGCCCTAATTAATTCTGCATTTGTCATTGTAAGACTTTCCTTTGTTAACTCATTTAATGATCACATTTTTTTTCATGAGTATTTACTTGGATATTGCCATTCATTCAAGTAAATTGAGGAAAAGAGAAGTTAAGTATCTTGCCCAGCACACATAGGTAAGACATAATAGGGCAGGGCTCAAATTTAGGAATTCTCACTAAGAGGTTATGTTTTAATCCTTCTACCAGGCTGCCCATATAAGGGACAGTGAGAATGTGATGCCTTCCCTCTTCAACTTCCTGCTCCTTTTGGCAAGTTGAAGACGTACATCTGTTTATTGTTCTCCTTGGGGGAAAGCCCCACTATGAACTGAGAAGGGAAAGGTGTCTTGTTGGAACTCAGATAAAATGCAGAAAAAAGTGAAAAATGACTACTAATAAAACTTAATCCCAGGAAATGCCAGTTGCCTGTGGTAAGTGTGTATAACTCCTCGGTATCGTGGAAAGATAAACACACAGCCTTCACAGGAAGCTATTTGGTTTGGGTAGCAATGATTTTTGACATTCAGGAAATTTGCAGTGCATACAGAAACATAAAGAGCTTCTCACTGTACTTCTCAGTGGTGATAAAATGTTCCATAAATAAACATTTCACTTTGTTTCCCCCTTAGTAAAATTATCTTTGCTGCTTTGATAGATTTTCTACTATTTAGGGCAACCTGTCCTAACCTTTGTTGGAAGAAAATGAGAAATACTCCCTATATACAAGATAAGACAAATCTAATAGTTGTGTTCGAAAACATCAAATAGCAGTGGGCTCAAGAAGTGTGATATAAAGCTATCAATTAATTTTGTTGTAACTGTATGCACCTGTGAACAACTGCTTAATTAAAGAGGCAAACAGAAATCTCTCACAATAATACCTCACATTACTTGCACTTATGTGACTGTCAATTAGCTAGAGTGGATAAACACAATTGGAAGCATGCCATGTGGACTTCTGGTAAAAAATAAAAGAGAAAAAAAAAAAAGGATATAACTAGGAGATACGTGAATAAAGAAAGGAGGACCCACAGACAAATATGGACAATTCTCTATGGAATAAATATCCATTTCAATAAAGGAAATGAAAGTAGATGCTTCCTACTGAAAGGGCTGAACTCCCTCAATCATTGGAACAAAGAAAATGAAGCTTTCATGCACAAATATACATCAAAAGGAAAAAGTGCCGGAGCATCTGGGCTGCTTGTGAACATGAGCTTACTGCTGGTGTTTTATTTCTATATAAAAGAAAGCAAAGCGAATCCCTACACCACTTGTCTCCAGAGATAATAATATTCTACCTCAAGGTCTCTTCCCACAATTTCACTCTGTCCACAATTCTGTAGTCTTTCAAAAAAAAAAAAAACAACTGAGGGAAAGAACCTTAAAACTTGTGAGAATAGAATGTCAAGGTTCCCTCTGGAAAAAGAGATGGATTGTACAAGTTGGAAATTTCCAGTTGTCAGCTCTGGCTCACCAATGATTTATTTTGCTAATTGAAGGAAAGGGACTATGGAGTTATGAATCTGAAAATTGAACAGGCAACATTTGAATTATGGTGAAGTTATAGCCCACCACTAAAAGCCTTCTTCAACCTTTGTCATCAAGGAGGGTAGTGAAATCATCACTGCTTTGATCCAGGTACTCTTGAGAAAAGTTTAAAAATGTCTCCAGAAGGCAGACAACACATTTGCTGTATTACCAGAGAACAATCTCTACAACCCTCTGAATCCACAAAGGGCTGGAAGCTCCTTGAGGGATGGAATTCTATCTTACCGTTGGTTTACTTAGGGCCTACTACAGTGCCTGGCATTCAGTTAAAATAAACCTAAATGAAAATTATACTTATTAAAAAATTTCTGTCTCACCCTGACTCTTCTAGTTCTTGAGCCTTTGAGGCAAGGGCTCAGTTTGATTTTATGAGTAAAAACATAAAAATCGAACTGGAAAAAAGCCAGACTCTCTTAACATAGTGGTTTGCTGCTAAGCCTTTGCTTGTCCTGAGACATAAATCCAGAAACGAAAACATTTGAGGGATTGATGCTCCACAGGTATGCTCCACGTGTACACCAAAAATATTTATATGACCATACACTTCTCCTGACTTTAAAGCACAGGCACATTTCTAAGGCAAATACAAATAAGTCTCTCCAAATAATGCCTAAAATTATTAGCAGTTATGTATCTGTGATAATATGCTTCGAATCTGGCCCATCTTGTTTTTTGTAAATAAAGTTTTATTGTAACACAGCATGCTAATTCATTTATATATTGTCTATAGCTGATTTCACACTGCAGTGGAAGAATCGACTAGTTGCGACAGAGACGATATGACCTGCAAAGTCTATAATATTTATTATCAGGCCCTTTATTTAAAAAAAGCCTGCTGACATCTGATTTAGTTGATGTGATTATAATTTTTTTTAATGCTTACAAAAATGTCAGGCATTGTGGTGTATCTCATTAGCTCATTTACGTGGTTTATTTCATTAAATTGACACAACAGATACATGCAGTTGATTTGATTATTATCCCCATTGTCACAGTTGAAGCTTAGAAGGGTTGTGTAACTAGCCTGTTGTTCAGAGGTCACTCTTGGAAACCTTCCTTGAAGCCATGCTGCTAAGCCGCTCCATGAAGCTTCTGTTTACTCTCCTTTGTATTCCAATAAAAATCTATAATTACCTATGAGGGCAATTATCACATTATTGCTGTTATTAGGTATGTGTCCTGCTACCTGCCAACTAGACAGGCCTGTGTCATGTTCATTTCGGTTCCATGCATGTATTGTCAGTGATTACAAGGTTGTATGTATTTGCTAAATTCTCTTTGAATGAATGAGTGAATCTCCTTCTCTGTGTATGCTGGTGCATTAGTCAGCTCCACCTGCTGCAAGTAAATACTACAGAGTGGGTTGCTTAAAGAACAGAAATTCATCAGTTTTGGAGGCTGGGAAATCCAAGATAAGGGTTCCAACAGGCTTTGGTTTCTGGTGAGGGCTCTTTTCCTGGGTTGCAGATATCCACCTTCTCGATGTGTCCTCACATGGCCGAGAAAGAGAGAGAGACAGAGACAGAGACAGAGAGACAGAGATCTGGCACTCAGATGTCTCTTCCTCTTCTTATAGGCATGAGTTCCATCACATCAGGGCTTTACCCTTGTGACCTCATTTAACCTTACTCACCTCCATAAAGCTCCTATCTCCAATACAGTCCCATGGGGCGCTAGGACTTCAACAGATTAATTTTGGGACAGGCACAGTTCAGTCCATAGCAGCTAGAATGGCAGACATTATAGGTTGGTTGACCCAACCTCCATTTTCAATTTGCTCTGACTTGCTGTCTCTATTCTGAAGCTGTAAAAGTTAAAAATTTTCACTTGCAACTAGAGATGGTCATATGGCTGAAATCTGCCAATAAGTAGACATCTCTTAGTTCAACCCATTTCCTTTCTTACTTACTTCTGCCTGGAACACAGATATTATGTCTAAAAGTGCAGCAACCATCTTTGCATCCACATGCTAATTATGGGAGAGCTGGTAGGGGCCTGGATCTTCAACATCATTGATTACCTACACACCAATCTATTAATAGAACTGCCTATTGCCAGATCTCTTGGTGCATAATATAGTACTAGCAGCCAAGTGCAGTTCCTATTGATTTTACCTACCATTTTACCTCTTTCTAGTTCTTAGAGGTACAGACACCAGTTCTACCACTAACTAGCTCTATGAGATTGAGTAAGCCCTTTATCTCTAAGGTATAATACTAGATGACTGTTAAAATTTCTTCCAACTCTAAAATTATAGGATTTTATGGTTCATACATAAATTGGCAATAAGCCAGAATATTCCCAAATACAACACTAATTATGCTTTTAAAGAATGGAGTTATTGGAAGAGTTTATATAAGAGTGATGTTTTTGTTTGTTAGTCTTTTAAATATTTTTAGTTAATGTTACCTGTAAACTCTTCTTGATCTGCAATTTTCTTTCTGAAAATTATTTTACATTGGTACTGATTTACTTTCTCAGAGAGAGAGAAAGAGAGATTCAAGAACTGACAAAGTGTCACAAAGTCTCTCCTGTCTTGCTTGTAGATGCTGCTGCTCTCTCATATGTGCCCCTGCGACTCCAATTGACCCTTAAATATACCGTTAAGCACATATTTTAAACATGACAAGATAATCAATAAACCTCATTAATATTGATGTCTCAGAGCGGAAATGCATCTTCGACTTGAGATCAGCATATGGAGAACAGCACCCACCCAGTCATTCTTCATAAGTCCTATAGAGAGTCGTTGTCACATTATTTTTGCTTTCTTACTATGTCATTATAGATTGTGTCAAGGATGCCTGTCAGGCACTTGTACCAACAATGTTTTGAAGCCATGACATCATTTTGACACTAATTTCCATTTTTCCATTATTCCATAAGAAGCCCCTAACATCTCCTGTTTTATGGCAAGCTTTTTACTGTCTAAGAATTCAGATATCAACTGTGAATATTGCTTCCATGAAAAAAACAAAAAACAGAAAAAGACAGGTTGGTTGTTAATTGATGTGCTGAGGATTAGAGTAATCTTTGTATATCCTGGTAATGTGATATACAGTGATTGGACTGATTTCTCACCCCTTTAAGTCTCTGCCTAATGACACCCCCATTTTTCAATTCCTTAATAGCCATAGCCCTGTTGAAGGAAATCCTTGGCCTTACCAAGTACTTTCATTTGCAGGAATACCTTCAGTGTGAGCGAGATAAAACAGTGGGAGCCAGCGATTTTTCAGAGTACTTTACACTGTCACCCACACCATCCAAGTCTGTCACACTTAAAGTAAGTGGTTTCACTAAAATCCTTCAGTTTATTGATGCCTCCTTCATCCTTCATTGCATGTTTGAAACTGGCTCTGTTGGAATGGACTGTATATAATATAAAGTGTTCTACACCCTGCAGGCAACTCAAGGGAGTGTGAGCCTTGCATGTCCTTGGAGACTGGAGATGTTGCAAGCTTGTCCTCGTCTTTGAGGAAGCATTTTCATAACTAAATGGGCTTACTGTGCCCAGATAGGTGACAGAGTAACAGCCCACAGTTTGAAAAAAATAGAGGGTTTGGTAGAAAAGTAAAGACGAACTCTTATGCTAACAGGACACCTTATTATATAAGAAGCTGAATAAGCATTGCAGTTCCAAGAAGAGCTGAGTTGGGACATTTAAAATTTTTTTGTTACAAAATCTAAAAGTTTAGGACTCTTTTGATGCTTAAAGATAGCATAGAAGCATCATTTTTATGGACTGTGGAGCAACATTTGCTCAGTTCAAAAACCAGCTCTGTCACAAGCTGTATGACCTCAGGCAAGTTACTTAACCCCTCTGTCCCTCAGTATCTCTTTCTGAAAATGGGGATAATAATATTATCTTACCTCATAAGGTTATGAAGATTATGGTAATATACCTAAAGTGTTTAAAACAATATCTGGCATAGCTAAGTGCTTATTGAATAAATATTAGCTATGGTCAACAAATGATCATGTTTTATTTCATCACTCTTTATGAATATTTGCTTGTTAGGGATAAATTACAGAGCACCAAATCCTCTCAGTGATATACAAAGCTGCATCTGCTCAAACTCCATTTCTATGGACTGATGGTTTTATGATATGTCCACTTGGGTAGGGCTAAACCTCAGTTCCCAGCATTGCCTTTTTGGTGTGTTTCCAGGTAGGGTGAACTAAGAGAGAGATTATCTCAGAAGAGCTGGAGGACAGAAAGGAGCCTAAGCCATTTTGTAGGATGCACAGTTGTTCGATTATACACTAAGTGCTTCTGTGAGGGGATTTTGAAGGTGTAATTAAAAACCCCTAATCAGTTAACCTTAAATTAATCAAAAGGGTGGGCCTGACTTAATCTTGTCACTTCCTTCTGCCTGTCTCTGATTAGAATTTTGGGCACAGTATCTGTAATTTGTTTTCTAATTTTTGTTTTCCTACATTTATCTCACCTTTCATGGCTTCCTCATCACCAGTGCCCAATATTCAAATAAAATGAAATCTTCTAAAAGAGGGCTAGAGCTTTCTTGAACTTAGATTCCAAGCTCTAGCTCATGCTCCTGGGATTCCCTTGCTGGTAAACTTCCCTCCTTGACTATCTGTCTGTGGAGTCCATCCTTCAGTTTATGAGGTTCTAACCTGCTCATGATCTAACCTGCCTGCCTGCCTACAGACTTTAGGGCTTGCTTAGCCAGTTGACATTTTGTAAGATAAGTCCTTGTAATAAGTCTATCGAATCTATTTCTTGCTAATTCTGCTTCTCTAGTTGAACACTGACTGATACATAGACCTAACAAAATTTTGGTCAGGAATACTGACCAATACTAGAACTACCTTAAAACTCAAATCCAGTCTTTAAGATATCTGAGTAATTATTAGAGTAGATAACAATTATAAAATCCTATTAAAAGAATTGCAAAAAGAGGTTGTTCAGTTGGTTGCCACATTCAATAAGAATTAAAATACACTAGTATCAATGGGTAATTATTTGAACATAGCAGACCTAAAAGGAAGCCATAGAGATGTTTAAATGTGTTAATTTAAACAAAATAAAAATTTTGTTTAAATTATCTAATATTGTGTCAAAAATTATATTGAGAGCAAGGCAGAATAAAGAGATGTAAGTTTGAAGAAGACTCAAGTTTGGGTAGAATAGAAATTAATGCAAAAGCAAAGATGGCAATAAGAAAAAAAGATAGCAAAAATATTTTTAAAAATTATAACCAAAAAGAGGTAAGACAAAAATGACCCAGGGCATCTATAATATGGAAAACCCAAGTGAGGTAATGAATTCATATACTATACTATATTTCTGTGTTAAATGTTGAATGAAAAAAGAAACCAATTAAATAAAGTGCATCCAGACAGGCATCTTTTAATTTCTTTGTATAATTCTCTTTTCTTTTCTTTTTTTTTTTTAATTTAGTTAACTATTACCAGAATAAAAATTACTCCCTGGAAACAACTTCACAAGGTGAAATAACTCTCTCAGTACAGATGAGTAGACTTTAGCATATTACAACCTTAGGTTTATCCCTACGACCTTAGACACGGAAAGAACTTCAAAGTAAGATTAGTGGGAAAAAAATACATACACTTTTCCCTTCCTGGGTATTCTGTGTGGAGTCTGCTTGACAGACGTTTCAGGAAGAGGAAGATTGATGCAATCTTTAAGCACAATTTAGACAAGCTGAACAACAGTTCATTGCTAAACATCTTGGAAAAGAAAGGAAGAAGGAGATGAATGTCGAGGGAAAAACCAGGTTGGTGTTGTTTGGAAGATAGCAATCAAAGACAAGAGCCTGATTAAACAGAGAAAAGAGGTATGACAATTATATCTTCTTTTCATTATAAGTTCTAATTACTAAGAAATATCATAATATTAAGAAAGTTTGGAAAAAATAATTTTGTATGACTCTAGGATGCCATTTTCTTGCTCTCTATTTGATGGGTTTTTAAAAAAATGTATTATGTTAAATTTGGGGGCAAGAAAATAATATACATTTCCTTCGCTTTATATTCTTTAGTAACTCAAAAAAAAGGATGATAGAAAAACCTCGCCTTTTCCTAAGCTTTTATAACTTTTGCTGGCTGCAACCTGGCTCTGTTGAAAATGTGGGTGTCATTAAGGAAAAATTTAGCCCCAAGAATATGAGAATACCATGTGGAAGATCTTCTGTCAAATGATAGTTATCCATAATTGCCAGTCATTAGGGCAACTTTCTTAACATCAAAGCATTTAACTTTAGATATCAAAACAAAAACACAACTTTAACTCATTCACTGGTGCAAATTTACATTCTGATGTGTGTGAGTTTTCCTTAAAGTTGATTTTTTATCCTTTAGAGGAAGTAGCATATTTGTGTTAAAATACAGTGAAATACAGCATGATGGGTTAAAGAGAATAATGAAGGATTAAGAGTTATGAGTTCATTTTTAGTGCTATGAAAATTTTTCTTGCCTTTTGCAGTAATATGCAAGCAAATTGTCAGTAAAAGAATCATTACTCAATACCAAAAATTTAAAAACAATCTTAATCACATGGTTAGAGGGTCATTCAACAAATTAAATGTGCAGAGTATGGTTCATCTTATATTAGGATCTATGTAGAAGACAGAAAATAATAATGTTATTAATAACTAGTTTTGTATGCTGCTTTACAATTGTTTAAAATTTTTGACATAAGAAAACCAAACAAAAATTGTGACATTCATTAACTAATTTAATCCTAAAAACACCATATGAACTACATATAGCCAAGCCTCAACCTTTTGATGAGAATTTACAAGATGCATAGTAAATAAGCTAAACTTTCTACAAAGCAACAAACAAATGTAACAGTAAGTAAGTAAGTAGAGCAAACTGGATACAAGAATAATTACAAAATAATGACTTTATGTTATTACAAATGTAATACACACCCACAGAATTATTTTCTTCCAGGTGGTCAAACTGCAAATTCACTATAGTAAATTTTCATATCATATAGCTTGTGGGTACTCTCTTTGAGGAACTATTTTCTGAATTAAATTGTGAAAGAAAATGTTTTAATTATTCTTTAGGTACATTTTTTTACCTAAATAAGTATCATTCAAGATTCAAAATGAACTTTTGCTGTCTCCCAAAATTCAAATGTACTTTCAAATAATATAAGTTAGGCATTTTCAAAGATGACATGAGTTTTAAAACTAATTTGAAAAAATAGATATAAAATACATATTTGTAAAAATTACCACTATTAGAAAAAAATCACTTTCCATTTAGATGTGTATGCCCTTTAATATTTGTTTTTAATAATATTCATGCCCTAAGCCATTATGATATCTCATACTTTAAAATAAAACCCAAAATAAAGAAATAATCCAAGAGAAGAGAGTTAACAAAGAAGGTGTCCTCAAGGTAGGAGGGATTTGAGAATATTTTTACTATAAGATATATGATTTGGCTGATGGGGAGTATAGCTAAGGAAATTGTTTTAGATAGAGGAGAAGGTATATGATCCTTGAATGAAGGAATTGTCTAATATTTCCCTATGCCTTTCATCTAAGAGCACCATATTCTAGGACTCAATCACAATATACTGGTCATGATCAAAACAAAATCTTTGAGAAAGAACACAAGAAATTGGAATTGTTAATAGATCAGAATCAGAAACACAATGACATGGTGTGAAGCGAAAGTCACAAACTGAGACATGAGTTTGACATGATCTGTATGTCACTCTAAAGATTGGCTGCCAGGAAGCTCATTTTTGTGGCTCATCTCTCATGAATATAAAGAACCTTACTACTGAAGTCACCTTCATTGTCTACACATTTTTTGCCTTATTTTTCTGAGTTTTTCAAAAATTATTTGATATTATTATATCTTTACAGCCCACTAAAAATTCACCTTGAGAAAAGGATGAGTATAAGATAAATTATACATTGATTGGTTTTACTGGATAGATGGTAGGAAACAGCCATATCATCAATCTGAAACATATGTAAAAAGGGAAACACTACATTAAAGTTACTTTGGCTGAAAAAATGATTCCAAGTTCCTCAAGATGGCATGCATTTGACTGCACCTGCTTGGGTCTCTTTTTTCTTTTGCCCTCAGTGCCAGTTTACTTTTGTTTTGGGTCCACAAGAACTTGACACTAATTAATGGAATTGAATGACAATTAAATTCATAATAGATGGAATTTATACTTTTGTGAAAGGTGGCAATGTAGAGTGACTGAATGAGGAATCTTAAAGATGATAGCAAGAAAGAAAATTTGCTTATTTGGTCATTCAGCAAATATTAATTGAGCTCCTAGCATATGCCAAGCACATTCATGAATAATGGAGAGACAGGAGAATGAGAAAGTCAGGGTCTCTGCCATTCTGAGATCAGTTTCTGGTTGAGTTGGCACAAGGAAAGTGCTCAATAAATGTTAGAAGAAAACTGTCTTTAAGGAAGATGTTTATAAAAGCAAAATGTAGAGTAGAGCAGATAGGTCTAGTAATAAGGCCATGAAAGAGAAAGAAAGTAGTTAAAAATGACTGTAGGCAGAAGATTTTGGAAAGGTGGCAGAGCACCAGAAGTCTGTCCCCTCACCCAGAGAAACAATTGCACTGGTAGAATCTGCCTAACCATTTTGGAGCTCTGAAGTCTATTGGAGGCTTGCAATGTACAGGGGAGGGATTGGACGGTAAATTGCAGTTAGTTTCAATCAATTTCAGCTCTTACAATAATGCTCGCTACCCATCCTCATCCCTCACAACAATGGCAGGCAGCTGTGCACACGTTCCTGCAGTACCTTGCACATAGCTTGTGGGAGCTAGGGTGGACAAAAAGGATGCTGTCTGCATACTATTAAGATCTGTTCTCTGATCACTGATTGCTGTTTCTGAGCACAAAAGTGCAAATAAATAAATGACAGCCATTGTTTTGGTACCTTCCTTCATTGTTGCAAATCCCTCCTCCTCTAACTAAAGAGACATCTAGGAGATTTAAAGGGCTAACAACTTTCCCACACTTTGTTATTTTGGTGTTCCCTCCCCCACCTTTTGAGAACCAGAAATTGAAGACTAGGACATTCAAATACAATCACATATGCATGCCTAGGGGCAGATACAGGTTTTGAAATGTCCCGAGAAAATTTTAAGTTTCCACCTCAGGCTGGTCCTCAGCACAGAAATAGCCTACAACAATAAATAAATAAACAAATAAAACAAGCAGCAAATTCTAGAGAAGGAAGAGAATCAGATTTCCAGACTGTCTACATTAATAGATTCAGATGTCCAATTCCAATAACAACAACAACAACAAAAATCATAAGGAATACAAAAAAGAAAACCAAATAGAAAAGTATTTGGTTTGTATTTGGTTTATTCAAAGGAAATAAAACAAAAGTATTTGGTTTATTCAAAGGAAAAAGAACAAAACAACATAAAAACAGAAACTGTCCCTGAAAAAGACTTAATGATGACTCTACTAGACAAGGAATTTAAAACAACTATCTTAAGGATGATCAAAGAGCTAAAGGAAGATATGAAGAAAGTAAATGATGTATGAACAAAATGGAAATATCACTAGAGATGGAAAACCTAAAAAGAAACCTAAAATAAATTCTGGAGTGAAAAGTAATATAATTGAAACAAAAAAATCACCAGAGGATTCAAAGGCAGTTCTGAACAAGCAGAGAAAATAATCAGTAAACCTGAAGATAGGACAATGGATATTATTGAGTCTGAGAAACAGAAAGAAAGAAGATTGAAAAAAAGTGAATGGAGCCTGAAGGACCTGTGGGACACCATCTGACAGACCAACATATGCATTGTGGAAGACCCAGAAGGAGAAAAAAAAAAAAAAACAGGCAGAGAGAATATTTGAAAAAATAATGGCCCCAAACTTCCTAAATTTGAGAAAAAAATGTGACTATAAACATCCGAGAAGCTTAACAAACTTCCATAGAATGAACTCCAAGAGATTCATGACAAGACACATTATATTCAAATTGTAAATTGTTGAAAGCCAAAGTCAAAGAGAGAATATTGAAAGCAGTGAGAAAGAAGTGACTCATTACATACAAGGAATCCTCAATTAGATTGTAAACAGACTTCTCATCAGAAATTTGCAGGCAGGCAGTCAATGGGCTGACATACTCAAAGTGCTGAAAGAAAAAAAAAAAAAAACCTGTCAACCAAGAATCTTATATTGGCAAAACTGTCTTTCAAAAGTAAGGGAGACATTCCCAGATAAGCAAAAGCTGAGAAAATTTATTACCTACCACTATACCTTCCTTGTAGGAAATACTAAAGGGAGTTATGCTGGTTGAAATTTAAAGAACACTAGACTATAAGCTGAAGCTTTATAAAGAAATAAAGATATCAGTAATGGTAAATACATGAGCAATTATAAAAGCTAGTATTATTGAAACAATGGTGTGTAAGTCCACTCTTTGTTTTCTACATAATTAAAAGACTAATACATTAAAAATTATTAGTTTATGTTTTAGACACACAATGTATAAAGAAGTAATTTTGTGACATCACTAACTAAAGAGGTGGGGATGAAGCTTTAAAGTAGAGTTTTTATATGTTATTGAAATTAAGCTGCCATAAATTAAAGTGTTATAACATTAGGATACTAAATATAATCTAGGGTAACCACAAAGAAAATAGCTAAAGAATATACACAAAAGGAAATGAGAAAGGAACTTAAGTATTTTTCTACAAAATATCAAGTAAACACAAAAGAAGACTGTAATACAGGAAATGAGGGAGGAAAAAATTATAACATATATAGAAAACAAATTTAAAAAGACAGAGTTCCTCCTTATCGGTACTTACTTTAAATGCAAATGGATTAAACTCTCCAATCAAAAGATAGAGACTGATAAAATGGATTTTTAAAAATATCATTCAATTATATGCCATGTAAAGGAGATTCACTTTAGATTCAAAGATACAAAAGGATTGAAAGTGAAAGGATAGAAAAGGATATTCCATGCAAATAGTAACCAAAAGATAGCATGTATGGCTATACTACTATCAGAAAAAATTGGCTTTAAATCAAAAAAGTTAACAAGAAAAATAATATTATATATTAATAAAATTTCAATACAATAAGAATATATAACAATTATAAACTTTATGCATCTAATAACAAACCTTCAAAATATATGATGCAAAATTGATTGAATTAAAGGAAGAAATAGACAATTCTATAATAATAGTTGGAGACTTCAACACCACATGCTCAATAATGAGTTGAACAACCAGAAAGAAGACAAGTGCTATGGACTGAATGTTTGTGTCACCAAAATTCATATTTTGAAGTCTAATCTTTAATGTCATGGTCTTTGGAAGTGGGACCTTTGGGAAGTAATTAGGTCATGAGGGTGGAGCCCCCATAAAAGTAATTTATGTCCTTATAACAAGAGACCAGAGAGCTTGCTCTCTGTTTTTCATCTCTCCGCTATGTGAAAATAGAAAGTATACAAAAAAGATAGTCAACTCCAAGCCAGGAAGCAAGCTCTCATCCAACACCAGATCTGCCAGCACTTGGATCTGGGATTTCCCAGCTTCCAGAACTGTGAGAAATAAATATTTGTTGTTTAAGCCACACAATCTATGGTATGTTTGTTATAGCAGCTGGAACCGACTAAGATGGTAAGTAAGGAAACTGAGGGCTTACGCAAGAAACCACCTATATCTAACAGACTCAGACAGAACACTCTAACCAACAACAGCATACACATTCTTTTCAAGTGTATGTTTTCCAGGATAGACCATATGCTGGGCCACAAAATAAGTCTCAACACATTTTAAAAGATAGATATTTCATTGTACAAAACATCTTCTCAGATCACAAGGGGATGAAGTTAGAAATTAATAGTAAAACTAAAAAATTCACAAATTTGTGGAAATTAAACAAAATACTTTTAAACAACCAATGGATCAAGAATAAATTGCAAGGGAAATTAGAAAATATTTAGAGACAAATGAAAATGAAAATACAACATACCAAAATTTATGGGACACAGTGAAAGCAATCTTAAGGGAACTTTATAGTCTAACCCTTTACATTAAAACATAAGAAAAATCTCAAATAACCTAAATTTACAACTTAAGGAACTAGAAAAAGGAAAACAAACATACCTAAAGTTAGCAGAAGAAATGAAATGATACCATTTAGGGCAGAAATTAATGAAATAGAGAATAGAAAAATAATAGAGAATATTTAAAATAACCAAAAGTTGGTTCTTCAAAAAGATCGACAAAATCAATAAAACTTTAGCTAAATACAGTTCAAAAGAAGAGAGAAGACTCAAATTACTAAAATCATAAATGAAAGTGAGTACATTGCTGCTGATTCTACAGAAGTAAAAAGCATTATAAGAGAGTACTATGAGCAATTGTATGACAACATATAGGATGAGTTTAATGAAATGGACAAATTCCTAGAAACACAAAACCTACCAAGACCAAATCACAAAAAAATAGAAAAATATTAATAGACCTATAATTATAAGGAGATTGAATTAGTAAGCAAAACTCTCATAAAAAGGAATATCCCTGGACTCAATGCCTTCACTGGTAAATTTTACCAAACATTTAAAAACATCAATTCTTCTCAAACTTTTCCAAGAAATTTAAGAGAAGAAACACTCCAAAATTCATTCTATGAGGCCAGCATTATTGTTGGGAAAGGTCTCATGCATGCAGTCTTGCAACCCCTATTCAGCCATATAAGAATAGGCCTTTGGCCTAGAACCCTTTCTTGCCAAGAGATAAAGATCTCACGCAGGCCGGGCGCGGTGGCTCACGCCTGTAATCCTAGCTCTCTGGGAGGCCGAGGCGGGCGGATTGCTCGAGGTCGGGAGTTCAAAACCAGCCTGAGCAAGAGCGAAACCCCGTCTCTACTATAAATAGAAAGAAACTAATTGGCCAACTAATATATACAAAAAAAAAAAAAAAATTAGCCGGGCATGGTGGCGCATGCCTGTAGTCCCAGCTACTTGGGAGGCTGAGACAGAAGGATCGCTTGAGCCCAGGAGTCTGAGGTTGCTGTGAGCTAGGCTGACGCCACGGCACTCACTCTAGCCTAGGCAACAAAGTGAGACTCTGTCTCAAAAAAAAAAAAAAAAAAAAAAAAAAAAAAAAAAAAAGATCTCACGCAGCCTGTGCTGGGCTTACCACTTTGTGTGGGAATATTCTCCCGGGTTGCAGGATCAGTGTACGCTCCTTTGTTCTGGTTAATCATGTGCTTAAATGGCCCTCAGGCTTGTCTCTAGTTTTCAGTATTTCAGACTCCACTAGCGAAAGGGAGAGCACAGTCTACTACCATAGGTGAGGGGTGCACATAGACCAGTTGCCCTGTGTCAGCTAACTGGTGACCTCCTAGCCATGGAACCAACACACTATTGGAACTGATCTTACTCTGTCTGTTCTCTACATGAGTAAAAGTGTTGTTCCAGCCAGTGCTTGACTGTCTTGTGTTTTCCTTGGTGACTCTAATACCAAGATGCACCGAAAAGTGTTCAGATTTCTATTCCTGGTGGCTGGTTTTATAATGATCTTTGATACCTTCCATGAAGTTGGTGCCCTCCTCCTGGCACTGGCAGCCAGTACATGATGTTCTGATCAACAATAATCCTGATATTAAAGCCAACGAAGACACTACAAGAAAAGAAGACTACAAATATCCCTTACGAATGTTTATGCAAAAATCTTCAACAAATACTAGCAAACTGAATTCATTAGTCTTTTATTATAATGGTTCATATACCATGGCTGCTGTGGTTTGAATGTGTTCCCCAAATTTCATGTGTTGGAAATTTAATTCCCTTTTCAGATTTTTCATTGTTAGCGTGTATAAAATGCAACTGATGTTTTCATGTAAACTTTGTTTCTTGTTACTTTGCTGAATTTATTTGTTTCTCTAAGCTTGTGTGTGTGTATAATCTTTAGCATTTTCAACATATAAAATAATATCATCTGCCAAATGAGATAATTTTACTCCTTCTTTCCAATTTGGATTCTTTTATTTACTTATTTATTTGCTTGATTGCTCTGGCTAAGACTTCTAGTACTATGTTAAATAGAAATGACAAAAGTAGACATCCTTTCCTTGCTCCTGATCATAGAGGAAATACTTTGTCTTTCGCCATTGAGTAGACGCTCACTGCAGGTTTTTCATATAGGGTCTTTATTATTACAATGGCTATTATCAAAAACAAAAACAAAAATTAACAAGTGTTGGCAAGAATGTGGAGAAATTAGAATCTTTATGCATTGTTGGTAGGAATATAAAACGATGTAGATGCTGTGGAAAACAGTATGGTGGTGCCTCAAAATGTCAAAAATAGAATTACCATATGATCCAGCAATTTTACTTTTGGGTATTACGAAGATAAAACATAGTATCTTCTCTTTATCCAATGTAAATTTCATGGCTGAGACTCCTATAATGAAAGATAGATTAACAAAAGAGACCAAATTTATGTAATAAAAGTTTTGCATGATATAAGAGCCTTCAAAAATGAAGATCTAAAGGAAACAGGAAGAACTATTTTTATGCTTTAATGAAAAGCAGATAGTCATATAGAAGTATGATTGGACAAAAGGGTATATAATCAAATGGTAATAAACTGGGGGGAACTTAGCAAGGCTGTTTGTTCAGATTTCTCTCTGTGTATCTGTGTCTTCACTTTTCCCTCTGGTTATAAGTAGGACCCCTCTAGAATGAGGGTGTTATAACTTACTTTAGAGGAGGATAAGATAATTCATTTGTGGCCTGCTTTAGGGGAGAACGGTGGGAGAAGGTCACAAGGAACTTCCTGCTTCTATTATTAATATTTTCTCAAATGCTAAAATGCTATATTTTGGGGTTATGAATCCTGAATCTCATCATTATATATCTAAAATAATTAAAAGAAGGGTCACCAAAAGATATTTGTATACCCATGTTCATAGCAGCATTATTAACAACAGGTAAAATGTGGAAGCACCCCAAATGTCTGTCAACAGAAGAATCAGTAAGCAAAATGTGATATATACATACAATGGAATATTGCTCTGCTTAAAAAAGGAAGGAAACTCTGACATATGCTACAATGTGGATGCACATTAAAGACATTATGCCAAGTGAAATAGGCCAGTTGCAGAAAGACAAGTACTGTATGATTTTACTTATATGCAGTACCTAGAGTAGTCAAACTCATAGAGACAGAAAGTGAAATGTTGATTGCCAGTGACTGGAGGGAGGGGAAATTGGGAGTTGTTTTTTAATGGGCACAAAGTTTCCATTTTGCAAGACTAAAAGAGTTCTGGAGATGGATGATGTTGATGGTTGCACGAGGTACCTTCACAGTGTGAAAGTACTTAAGGCCACAGAACCGTACACTTAATGGTTAAGACAGTAAATTTTATAGTGTTTATTCTGCCACAACAACAAAAAAAATTGGGAAAAATTATTTTAGTATTTCCTAGTGTTAATTTCTAATATTTGTTCAAATACTCAGCTTGAAGATTTAGAAGTAGTATGTTAGAAATGGAGGAGATGAGAGAATTATGTGTCGAAGGAAAAGAGTAGATGAAATAGCAATACTTTTTACATGACAAATCTCTATGCAACAAGCAAACAGAAATGTGAGACCAGAGAAAAGGTTAGAGAACAAGTGTATGGAACAATATTAAACTTAATTATCGGAGCCAGAAGAAAATCCCCTTAGATCCTCAAGAAAATAACTAAATGAAGCAAAAAGAAAAAGCTTTTCACTCAAATATGTACTTATTCGGAAAAGCTCATTTTGCCACTGGAGTACAAAACATTTACCTTGTAAATAGACATACTTGATTTCTTTTGCAAATAGTAAATATCAAAAGCCAAGAAGGCCAAATACAGATATTTTGTTTCTGGGATATTCTTTGACTTTGTTAATTAAGAGGTTTAAGGCAGTTGATGAACCTCAATTTTCTGTATCTTTGTGCAAGTGAGTGTGATAACATTTGGGCCGTTGGAAGTATTGAACGGTATTTGTTGCTTATTATTCCCAAAGCATGCAAAGGTAAAATTCTATTTTAAATATTGATTTACTACACTACCCAGTTCTGATTGCTGCCTCTGAATTATCACTGCTTCCCCAGTCAGGAAACTGAAGTTACCTGAATCAGAACTTGCAAAGAAGGAAAAATCTCCATCTTGCAAGGACACAGCCACTGCTGCTGCCAATGCAGGTCAATCAAGTTATAATGGGCTCTAATTAGCACTCCGCAAGCTGTTAAATTCTTTACCTGCAGCTGAATGGCAGTTTAAAAGGTGTGAAATTTTTTCTTTCCTTTGAAAACATCACAGAGTTAACATTTTTTCCCCTAATCTCTTTCTTATACCTTAAAGTCCATAGAAAGAACCAAAATAAAAAGAGAAAAGATGGCCGAGATTCAAAAGGTTGTGATTTTTTAATCTTTTAGGATCATAACCTACCTACTTGGCTACTGTCCCTCAGTTTTCAGGTCTGTATAATGGGATGGGAACAAAAATATCTACCTTGGAGAAGCATTGTGAGGAATAATTATTTAATGTTCCTAACGCTCTTTGAAGTTGAAGAAAATGATTCATGTGCTAAGTGTTATAATCACCAACCTAAGCCCAGGCAGACATATCAGAAAAATTAAAGCCAGCTTTGAGGAAAGAGAAAATTTATTCTTGATGCATGTAGTTTTATATTTCTGACACTAGCGCAAATTCCACAAAATTAGAGATTTAAAGCAAAGTTATAAAGAGAAAACTTCTCATGCTTCTCCATTATGTGTCCCTTCTGATCCTGAACTAAGCAGCACAAAGCACTGTGAGTTTGAAATGGAAGAGGATTTCTCAGATGGTACTCATCGTTCCTCACTCATCAACATGGAAAAATGAATTTAGGACATGCATGAATAAGTGTAATTGTGCTTTAAAAATTATTTACAAAAGAAAGCAAAATGATCCACTAATCTTATTTGTGTTTAGTGTCTCTTTTCACTTCCTCTTTATGTTATATATTTATAATTGCAATCTTAGAAAATTTAAGTTATATTGTGTTTCTTATGGTATCTATTTCAATATAGAAACACGTTCACATTAAAGTTATCAATAAACATGTGAATGGCACTGAGTGCTTTAATAGTTCCTATTTGGAAAAAAAAGGAAAAGAAAAATAGTGTTCCATCTTTCATTGACCTCAGATTTAATTGAGACAATAGAAATACAACAAAGGATATCCAAACTGCCAAAGATTGAAAATAATAGACATGTTCTCAGAAAAAAATTATGTTGACCAAAAGAAGGGGAAGAGGAGGAATTTTTTCCAAACTGTATTTATATTACTTATCCTATAGATATGTTTTTACTTGAAGTGTGGAGAGATTTTTATAAAGCATTCATGAAATGAAATGACTGAAGAAAAATAAAGGATTGGGAAGTTGAAATAGATGAAAAGAGAGAACTATTATTAAGACCTGAAAATTACATATGGACCATTCAGAAGATTTTGTCTGCTGGGATTGTGATGCTAGCAGTCTGGTCTTAAGGTATCAGCTTCAGTGAATTAACAACTCCCACATATATTTTCTTCCAGCCAGACATAAGTGCTGAATTTCAGACCTATATTTAAATGCTTATCACTCACCTTCAACTGGATGTCCTGAGGGTGCCTCAAGTTCATTTGTCTGAATGAAACTGAATGCATTAAATCTTCTACCTAACTTTCTCCTGCTGTGTCTTCTCTCAGTTAATGGTTCTACTTTTCACCTAGAATGTGGCATTATAAACCTGAACGTCAACCTAACTATCCACATTTAACCCATCTCCAAGTCATGTCAGTGTTACTTCCTAAGTATTGCTCTGATGCATCCACGTTTCTTTGGTCTCCCATCTTAGTTTAGGTCACTGTCATCCTTTGGCTGAATGAGGGTGTTTCACTTGGTGTCAAGATAAATGACTTCTACTTTCTCAAGCAAAGATTATGAGTTTATGGAGAGAATCTAAGGTAGCTTTCAGAATCACAGGGAAGGTAGGATAATTTGGCTTAAAAAAATAGGGATTGAGGCTGCAGGAATGAATGATGCCTCTGTTTATGTGAGTGAACACCAAAATTTTGCAGTTTTTTTTGTCATTTATCTTAAGGGTAAAACTCTGTGAATAGAGTATATGATTGGTCTTAGCTTGAGCCATGTGCCCAGCCTTTGGCCAGGTCTGAGTGCCACATTTTGAGGGGGCATTATGTGCAGTGCAGGGAGCCTCTATAAGGTGTGATAACTTTCTTCCTAAATCTTATTGTTTCCAATCTTATCTCCCTCCTTCCCACTCTGCACATAGCCAGAATGACCTTTCTGAAAGACAAATGCACACAGAACTATGATATCTCACTTAAACCCCTGCAATTGCTGCCTATTTGTTACAGGGGGGAAAAAAAAGTCCTGGCAGCTTCATGAACTGGCCCCTCCTGACTTCTCCAGTTGCCCTTTTTGCCATTATAATCTCCCATTCCTCATATTTTCATGGGTTCCCACTACACTGAAGTTTCTGGGGAATACTGTACATTCTTTGTTTGGGGTCTTTCAAAATACTCTCTGCCTAAAATATTCTTCTTTCTCCTATTTGCCCTTTATCACGTGCCCTATATCATTTTTCCTAGCATAACCCTGCATTTAAATGGCTGGAGTACTTTTTGCGTTGCTACTTAGATGTACTGGGTTGAATAATGTTCCCCCAATATTCATGTCTACTCAGAACCTCAGAATGTGATCATACTTGGAAAGACCATCTTTGCAGGCATAATTATTTAAGAATCTCAAGATGAACTCATCCTGGATTCAGGCTGGGCCCTGTCTCCAATGACTTGGTGTCTGTATAAGAAGAAAAGAAGACAGAGACAAAGAGAAGAAGGTCTTGTGAGGACAGAGGCAAAGACTGAGTCTCTGCTGCCACGAACCAAGGAATGCCAGGAGCTATGAGACGCTAGAGGAGAAGAATCCTCCGCTAGCGCGCTCACTTAGAGAGAGCATGGCCTCGCTGACACCTTGAGCTTTCTTGCCTCTAGAACTTGTTTTGAGTTGCCAAGTTTGAGGTAGTTTGTCATGGCAGCCTCAGGAAACGTACACCTGGACAATATGCTCTGTAACAACAGGAAGGACATTTTTGTAACCCAACTGTTGAGCATATTGCCTATCACATAATAGGCTTTTGATAAATATTTATTTTTATTTGTCAATATATATTTGTAGTATGAGTCAATAGAAGCAGGTCAGCCACATCCTCCCCATACCTCTAGTTCACTAAGTCTTGGCTCTAAACCAAACCCATCCCCAGCTGCCCAGTGAATGCTGTCATCTCTACGCCTTAGTAATCCACAGATATAGTCGATTAATGTCTATTAAAACCTACTCTTAAAAATAGTACCTCAGGATTATTTAAGCTAAAATATAAGGAGAGAATATAATTTCTGAAAATTTCTGAATTTGTATTTTATCTGCAAAAAATAAAAAAGCGCTTCAAACTAAAGAATACATCTCCTGCTGTAGAATTTCACATCTCAGTAGAAAATACAGGGACTATTCTTAGGCAAAGGAAATAACCTTTGATTTCTGAAATCCAGTCACCTTTTTCACATTCTGTAGATTGTATGACCTTGTCTGACCCCAATGTTTTGCACATAGATCTTTTAGTTAATAATTTTAAGACTTTACCAAGCAGACACAAATATCTCAAGTTCCAGAATATCATTCATCTTCTGGGTAAAAGACTAATAATATTTTTTCTTTTTTTTTCCTTTTATCATATTATGGGGGTACAAATATTGTTAGGGTTACATATATTGACCTTGACATTCCTCCCCTCCACCCCCCCACCCCCCCACCCCCGCCTTACCAAAACATCAAACGTGTCCTACCCCCAGGTGGTGCGCATCACACCTATTTTGTAAGTATATATCCTCCCTTCCCCCCCCACCATGTGCCCACCACCTGATAAAAGTTTTTTTGTTTTTGTTTTTTCTTTTTTTGACCTTTTGGTTACATTCTATATCTTTGCCTTTCCCTACAAAGGGTTAGAGGTGTGCCCTTCCCCCACACACACAATGCTCCAGAGGTATGCCTTTCCCCCCACACACAATGCTTGCCATAATCCTGAGATGTGTATCTCCCCCTCCCCCAAACCCTAGTGAACACTACCACCATTTGAGCACCATAGTTTTAATCAGTCAGAACCAATTTGATGGCGAGTAGATGTGGAGCCCATTTTCTTGATCTTGTGTCGCCTCACTTTGGATAACGTGCTGAATCTTAATCCAGGATAGCATAAACGGTGCTAGCTCACTGCGATTTCTTAGAATTGAGTAGTATTCCATTGTGAGCATATACCAAATTTTAATTATCCACTCATGAATTGACGGACACTTGGGTTGTTTCCTGGTGGGACTGCAAATTAGTGCAACCTTTGTGGAAAAGAATTTGGAGATACCTCAAACAGCTAGATATAGAAATACCATTCAACCCAGCAATAGCATTGTTGGGCATCTACCCAAAAGAGCATAAGATATTCTATCATAAAGACATCTGTACCCGAATGTTTATGGCAGCACAATTCACTATTGCAAACGACTAATAATTTGATTAAATGAAAACTCAAAACAGGAAGCAATGTCAAACTAGTCTTGAGCACAAAGATAAATACATGAATATAAATTCTGCCCTGGAACCAAATGGATCATCTATTTCAAATGTTACTCTGTAGGACATTTGGCAATATGGGTTGAACCAATCCGTCTTCAGTATTCATATAGTAAATAGGTGCCAGTTCATTATAAAGCAGCAAGCACATAAATAAGCCAAAAGGACAAAGGCATGCATATGGGTGCAGATCTCCTTACCCTTCCCAAGCCACACACACACACTCGTGCACCCGTGCGCTAAATGTTATAATAAGATATTTCACTCCATGCCCATCACTTAGAATTAAGAAAGGAGCTGAACTTCCAGGGTTATTAAGAGCTCTTTTCTCACAAGCTCCATCAGTCATTGTCCAATCTCACAAATGGAATAACAAAGCCTTGTGCAGGAAGGCATTAGCACTCACTCTGAATAGCTATATACTATCTGTCTTAATATTCCAATTTTGAAGATTTCTTAGTTGACACATTTTAAGATTGCCTCATGTGTAGAGTTTATGTTGAAGCCTCTAGCACCTCCTAACAAAAACCATATCACTTATCACTTATTATTAATACACAAGAAAAGGCTGAAAATTGCAGGAGTAGGACTTAAAAAATGTAGCCTATAATATGCAGGCAACAAACTCTTGCTAACTGGGTTAAAGGTGCTTTATAAATCCTGCAAATTAATGATACACTTACATATAAAAGTGTAGAATGTAATTGACTGCCCTATGCCAAAAACAAGTTTTCTGGAACTGAAACTATTGTATGGCTTTAAAAAAATAAACTTTTGGATGTAAAGAAAATATTAAACCTTTTGATCTTTTGAAAGATATGAAATATCACTTATCATTCAATTATTTCTAAAAAAAAGATACTTAATCTAGGAAATTCAGAATGTATCATTGAGGAGGAAGAAGGCATACCAGCCTTTCTTCTGATTCTTGGCTGAAGCTTCCTCCTTGAACCCCCTTTCCCATATTCAATGTGTCAGAACATGTTTCTGGGCTCATCAGGCAAATGAACTGAAGACTACAGTGAAGGCCAGGACAGTATGGTCTCTGAGTCAATCCATTCTGGGATACCTGCTCTAGGATGTTAACCCTGGTTAACTGAGAGATACAATACAGCCACGACCTGGGCAGTCTCTCTCAGTTGTTGGACCCTGTCCTTGGAAGGAGCTAACCCCTTCACATTTCTGCTAATTTCTCATATCCAGTCTGTGTAGGGCCCTTTTCTACTAGATTTTCACTTTGTACAAAAGATCATTTTTCTTGGCATAGCCCCTGTTATGTTGACTATCTTATCTGCTGTCCTTACAGTCATCAACTTAAGTAATTTATCAAAGGGAAATTTCTGGATGATTCAGATGTCTTTCTATTATTTCACAAACACAATATTCCACACTCTTTCAGGGAGATTCTGGTTTGAAGTCATTGTAAAGTGTTCCATAAAGGCAGGGGACAGGAGAGGTTGGCAGTTAGTTGAAGGATACCATTTTTGGATCACTTAGTCCAAATGCTACAGAGAAGGTATGATTAGTTCAGCTCAACCTTCAGATGGCGCTCTCTAGGCCAGGATTTGATCCCTGGTCCAGTAAACCATGATAGGGGAAGGAACAGGCAGGATCATTCGGTTAAAACTAGAAAATAGTGGCTGTTTTTAAAACAGACTCTCTCATTAAGTTAAATGGACAGAGAAATAAAAACTTTAAAACCAACAACCAGCTGGCCCCAAATCCCATGCTTCCTCCATTATATCATATTGGCTGTTCTTGGCTGACTATTTTCTTTATTTGACATTTACATTTTGGTGATTGCATCAGCTCTCATGGTTTTTAACTACCACCTATACCCAGTGCTACATCTCCAATCCTAACTCTTTTCCTGAATCTTCAACTTGGAAACTCAACCACCTGTTGAACATAGTCATTAGGATGTCTCAGAAATCAGACTGAAGTAAACATGTACCCTAAAGAATTACTCTGAGAATTAGAACTAATCCATTTAAAGCACTGAGAACATTGTCTGGAATGAAGTAGATGTATAGTTGAGGTACTCTATAATTTCATGAGGAACTTATATTATGCTAACTAGGAACAAGAGGAAGATGATTAGAGAAAATGGAAACATTATCATCACAGTTACTTTTCCAAATTATAGTGTTTTGATTCCACAATTATTAAATCTCGGACCCCAAAATACCAGTATAGCTTGCCTTTTCTCTCAACAGCTGTCTCCTCTTGGGAGATGTGATCTTATCTATAAGTCTCCCAGACAAATTATGTCTTTGTTCCCCCTGATTTAAGGCAAAAATCCAAATTCTGGGGAGACTATTTTGGGTCTATCCATTCCTTTCCAATGCCTGCTCCAAGTCCTGACTCTGCCAGAGATAATTAGCAGGAGGGTTCCTATGACTAATGCCACAAATAATACTATTCTTCCCAGCCCAAGAGTAATCTGAGTGTCCTTTACTTGAGGCCCTTTACCCTTCATTCTGTGTGGAGCCTCCTCAATGTCTGCCTATTTCAAAATCAGCATATAACATAACTTTAATGTGTAATATTCATAGAACCTAATTAAACAGAAAATCATACTGATACTCTATTTTTACAATTAGCCCAAGGACCTGTAGTTGGATCATTTTCATGAAAATGTTCTGCAACAAAATTTATGTTACAGTTGAAAGCAACCTTAAAAACCAGTTGGTCTAAAACATTTATGCTAAAAATAAGAGTTCTCAAACACAAGAACCTGCTAGCTCACCCTACCCCTGGACCTCCTACTCTTACTGATCTGTGTTCATGCCATGTCTTCCGCATCCAACAGAGAGAACTGTGAACAACTAGATCTGTTGACATCTTACATTTCAGACTCTTTCAACTAATTTCCTTTTATGTCCTCCAATTTCATAGCCCTATCTCTAAACATCTAACTTTGTCTTTTATTCCTGGACACTCATTCACTTCCTGGACCTATTTCTCCATCACAGCCCTTTTAATTTTATTTAGGTGTGGTCTTTGCCCTGGCCCCAGGCCACCGCCTTGACAGTGCTGGTTCTGGATCCAATCACTGTGGCAACTTGCATTGGCATACTAGTCAAATGTTCTTGTGACACACTCCTTTGTGTAATCCAGTATCTTCCAAATTTAATTGCAGAAAGAATTCACCAAATTGATATATTTCTTTTCGAATGTACAAACTCTGAGGAGAAAGGAAGATTTTCAGATATACTGAATCAAAGATTGACATCTAAATTTGGATATGCTGTTAGCCTTTACTTAACGAAAGTCAGTATTGCATAGATTAAGAACACAGACTCAGACAGCCAGGGTTCAAATCCAAGTTCCACCGATTATCAGCTCTGTGGTCTTAAACAAGTTACTGAACCTCAACTGTGCCTTTTCTCTAAAATGGGGATGACAGAAATAGTACTTGCTTCATAGGATTGAGAAGACGGCATAGGAAAATTATTTAAAACATTGCCTTATATTTAAAAAATATCATGCATTTATTGAATACTTATAAATACTTAACTGTTACTAAATATTCAATAAATATCATTTATAAAGCCATTATTTTTATCTACTTTTAAAAAACCAATTTATTAGGCCGGGCGCGGTGGCTCACGCCTGTAATCCTAGCTCTTGGGAGGCCGAGGCGGGCGGATTGCTCAAGGTCAGGAGTTCAAAGCCAGCCTGAGCAAGAGCGAGACCCCGTCTCTACTATAAATAGAAAGAAATTAATTGGCCAACTGATATATATATAAAAAAAATTAGCCGGGCATGGTGGCGCATGCCTGTAGTCCCAGCTACTCGGGAGGCTGAGGCAGAAGGATCACTTGAGCCCAGGAGTTTGAGGTTGCTGTGAGCTAGGCTGATGCCACGGCACTCACTCTAGCCTGGGCAACAAAGCGAGACTCTGTCTAAAAAAAAAAAAACCAATTTATTGGCTTTTGTTGCTTCTTACCTCTCAGAACTTTTGCCTGTTAAACTTTTTCCAAAAAAATATTTTTTAAAATTTTCTTTAGTAAAGGTTTAATAGTGATCAACACCTTTATTTTTTTGTCTGAAGACATCTTTATTTTGCCTTCATAAATTAAAGATATTTTTATTTGAAATAGATTTCTAAGTTGGCATTTATTTTCTCTTATCATACTGAAAATATTAGTTCAGTCTTCTGACTTGATGCTGTTAAGAAGTTCCTGCTTTGAAAGTCCCTGCTTTTTTCTATTAAAGTATGTCTTTGTTCTTGGTGTGATGCAGTATCACTGTGGTGTGTCTGGGTGTGTATTTCTTTTTACTCATCCCAGAATTTGTTGAACTTCTTGAATCTTGAAATCTTCAAGAAGATTCAAGACATCTTATGGAAAGTTCTTATTCATTATCTCTTCATTACTTCTGTTGTAATTCTCTCTTTCATATCCTGCTGGAATTCTGATTAGATATATGATAAAATCTTTCACTTGATTATACACGCCTTTTAACCTCTCTTTCATAAATATTTTCCTCTTTCCTGCCTCCATACTACATTCTGAATAATTTCTTTTGACTTATCTCCCATTCTACCAATATACTCTCCTTCTGTATCTAATCTACTATTAAACTCAACCATGGATTTTTTTTTTAAGTTTCAATTATTGTATTTTTTTATGTCTGCATTTTGTTTGGTCCTTTTTGAAATCTATTAGCTCAAAATTTGTTATTGTTGTTTAGTTTACTGGTCCCTCTGGATATCTGAATATTTTACATTGCAAGTGTAAGTATTACAATGTGTAAAGTCTTTATGGGATTCACTTTGTTGTCTTTATTTCTTCTTGTTGATTCTTAATATCAGTAATGTGCTTCCTGTCTTAGATTATCTTTTATGGAGAGTTATATTTATTGAAAAATCATTGTTAGGATTTTTTAAAACCTTGGATGAACATTTATTCCTCCCCAGAAAATGTTTTGTTTCTTTCTGAAGCACCCACAGATACAGCCAATCAGGTTCATCTAAGCAAAATTCACACTCTGAATTTTTGATAACCACTTAGATGTGTGCTGGCTTTAGGCTTCAAATCCCTTTGATGGCTGGCTTGTGATTATCAGTTCTGAGGAATGGATCTTTATCGTCCTCTCTAGTCTGCTCTGCTCAGTTGCAAAGTTAACTTTCTCTGTCTTTTGGAGAAAGTGGGGTTATTTTTGGTTTAACTTCCCCCACTGAGGGTATAGTCAGTTAGGGTCCCAGCTTTGCCAGATGAAGGTCTTCTCTTACAGCACCATGTTGGGAGGGGCTTGGGTTTTGATTTTTGACCTACTTGCAAGAGACTGTGAAAGTCAAATTTCAGGGTTTCCGCTTAAAGGAATGCCCTCAGGGAAGGAGGAGTTGAAAGGTGATGATAATGAGGATAAGGGAGGGTGAGGCAGCAAGGGAAGAACAGGGAAGTAGGCTCTACCTAACTGGGTTCCTGCTTTCATTTATTTTTGGCCTGATGATGCTTTATAATTTTGTCATCTTTTCAATGTCATCTTTTCAAGTTTTAAAAATATATTTTATCCAGGCATTTTTATTTTCCCTACTAGGAAAGAGAATTGGTATCACCCAGGAGGGAGAATCCTAAATAATCAAATTATAGGACACATTGGTCATACAGAGTGCTGGTGACAATAATCAAACATCACTCAGAATTTATATTGTATATTTAAATTATTCATTTTAATTTCTGCAGAGCCCTGCTTATTCTAAGCATTTAACAAATATCTGTTGACTGAAGTAGTTTACTGAATTATGTACTCAGGGGAAGTTAAATTATGTAGCTTTCTTAAGAATGCCATCCCTTTGGAAATGTGTTCTCAGAAAGGTGACTAAGCAGGATCAGAGTGGGACATTTAGAGACCTGAACAATGAAAAAATGTAGGTGCCCCTTCTGGTGAAATTCCAGATAAAAACAATTCTAAGCCATTAAAATAACCCTGAAGACTACCCCTATCATTTAAAGAAAATGGGAAAATTTTTTCCTTCTGGATGACGCTATAAGCATATGCTCATTTTGCCCACTGGCTCTGAGACTTCCAAAAGAAACTCTACTGTTAAGAACCATTTTCCAAAATAATTTGTTCATATGTACATTCATGCCTGTGTTCCATTCCCTCTTCACCCCTTACCAGCTCTGACATTGGCCTTACCATTGCTGTAGTTGGACTTTTTAGGTAGCCCACACATTTTAATGTTTCTAACTCTGCCTCCCAGTATTTCTATTCTTGCCATGCCCTGGCTTTTCAGCACTAGCTTTTGTCTCTCACATTAAACACCAACCCATCCTTGATTTTGTGTTTTCTGCTCTCACTTTATTTATTTTTTAATTTATTTTATTTTATTTTTTTTTTGAGACAGAGTCTCGCTTTGTTGCCCAGGCTAGAGTGAGTGCCGTGGCGTCAGCCTAGCTCACAGCAACCTCAAACTCCTGAGCTCAAGTGATCCTCCTGCCTCAGCCTCCCAAGTAGCTGGGACTACAAGCATGTGCCACCATGCCCGGCTAGTTTTTTTCTGTATATATTAGTTGGCCAATTAATTTCTTTTCTATTTATAGTAGAGACGGGGTCTCGCTCTTGCTCAGGCTGGTTTCGAACTCCTGACCTCAAGCAATCCTCCCGCCTCGGCCTCCCAGAGTGCTAGGATTACAGGCGTGAGCCACCGCGCCCCGTCATCTGCTCTCACTTTAGGACTAAGGCCTTATAGCAGCAATATTCATACATTGGCTACATGTGAAAAATCTACAACAAATCAAAGCAATGTCTTTGTGAACTTAACACATTGCTGCTGCCTACAGATTAAAGCATTTCATGGCATGGACTTGCCAACAAGATGCTTTTTGGATATTTAAGAAGTTATTGAGCTTCTGTTACCATATTAAGATGAAATTGAATTTGGCATCACCTGCGCTTGCTTGCTCAGCCCTCTCCAAATCCTGTGGTAGTGGAGGGACTGTTGCAGTCAGTGTCCCTTTCTCCCAATTTCAGTTGAGAGAAAAGCTAATCCAACTCTCTTTCCTGGGAATCTGAATCTCTAATGAAGTCTAAATGATGAAATTTATTCCATTACCAGTTTGTAAAAGAAATTATCCATGAGTTTATAGCTGGGATTTCCAAACCTGTTTTGTTTAAATCTTTTCAATACCTAATTTTAGATGTTCAATTTTTCCTTTGCATATACAACCTAGGCTGTATCTTTTCAATAAAGTCCTTTTCGTTTTCCTTTCTGTTTCAGGCAACTGAAGAAATCTAACTAAAACAAAAAGATTTTCTTTAATTTTTACCATTGACATATCTCCTTCAAGTGTCAGAGCTGTGCTTAATCTCCAAATGCCAATGAGCATTGAGAATAGTGTCACATTCAGAACAGGTCAATACATATATTGACAAGGGAGACTTTGTAGTTATCTCAGGAGTCAAGAAGTTTCAAGATCACTTCTATACATTGTCTATATAATTTATACATAAACAATGATCAGAAGTCTCTTTGGGAATCTTTCCCTGTAGATAATATTGCATTTCTAATTATATAATCATGTATGCAATTATGGATTTTTCAATATATAGTACATTGCAACAATTTTTTCTATGCTTTGGAAAGTCCTGTACTTTCTACAATATGCCAAATTATATTGTTTATTATTTTTAAGCCTAGAAATAATAGCAATAATCATAATGGAAAAGATCAGCAGATGTAATTATTTTAAAATTTTAAAATTCTAGACATCAAAACAAAATATTCAAACCTTTAGATTTAACAATTCTTCTTTTGGAAATCTATTCTTAGATTATAATTCCAAAAACAAAAGTTCATTGAATTATTATGCTGAGTTTGCAAATAACCTAAATATTCAACAATAAGGAGGGTGATATATTAGTAGTTATTTGTGATACTGTGAAATACATATTTGGTTTTCCTCCGGTCCTGATTTCCTGATACGTGACCTCTACAATCCTTGGAATCTCAAAAATGCTGTCTTTTTGTATGCTTATGTTGACTGATAGCTTCTGGAGGAGGGCCGGTTGCCCAAAAGACAAAGTCTTGATTAGAGATGACTCTTAGCCCATTCCTCCAACCTCCAGGGAGGAGAGAAGGGCTGAAGGTCAAGTCGATTACCATTGGCCAATGGTTTTATCAATCATATTACAAGTTTCCACAGAAACCCAAGAATTCTAGGCTCAGGGAGTGTCCACATACCTGAACACATGGAGGTTACTCGGGAGTGGCACACCAGGAAGGGCATGAAAGCTCTGCGCTTACACCCCCTTACATCACCCTCAGCATAGATGTTAGAAGGACAGCTGGAATTCACATTCCCATCACTCTCTTAAAAGACTTTCAGCAAGTTACCTGACCAATCTATGTCATGATGCCTTCACTTGTAAAATGTTGATAAAACCAACACATATAATACTATGATATGAGATTTAAATGTGTTACTATTATATATGTAAATTTTTATAATAATACCTGGAACAAGCATTACAAAGAGACAAAATTACATATATTATGTGATCATAGCTTTGCTTTTAAAAAAATATAATACATTTGTAACCCTAGGGAGAATTCATTAAGGTTTAACAATTGTTTAAATGGATGGTGGAATTGTGGCTGATTTTTTCCCACTGGATTTCTTTATTTAAAAAAAAATTAATAAGACATTTTACAGTAAAAAATAATCCTTCAGAAATAAGACTTCCTTGAGTCACTTTTTTATACAAATCAAATTTTAACTGCACAAAATGACATATATGCTCATGTAACTTCATTTGGAGTTAAGAGGGTGGCACTTAGAGAAACTTAGAATTCAATCCATCCATAGACTTTTCTCTCTAGAAAATACTTCTTTGTGGAAAAATCACATTATTATTATTCCCAAAGTAATTATGTCTTTTTATATGTTCACAGGCAGGCATTGGTTAAAATAAAAGTTTGACGACTTTACATTAATTTTAATACAGAAAGCATGTTAAAGGAATGTAGCACATGCCAGGCTACTCAGTGTAGCCTAATGAGGATCACACTTTCTTGGGCAGAGACCAATCATCCTTGGTCAAGATCCACATTAATTTTCAGAGAAGCTTTTAAGGAAAGATTTTCTGATTTGGAAAACACTTCAAAAGAACGTAAAGTGCTCCCAGGTCTATTTGAAACCTCATTTGCAATGATCAGAGCTGTGTACCAGCTATACTATGATTTCTGATAATGGGTTCTGCATTAATTTCTGTTGTTTCAGGAATTTATGAAGATAAAGCTCATCTAAGCTTGTCAGTCTTATCACCCTAAGATGGTTAGAGAGTTAGATGCAGACTAATTGGGATGCCTAAAGATGGGCTGTAGGAGGAGAAAGTCCTACCTAACCTACCCAGTAAAAACAGCTATACTGAGTGCTTGGAAGGTATCTAGTATCTTGCCTACTGTGATTGGCTTAAAGTTATGCTTCCCAATGAAGCTGTACTAATTTTCTTTGTTTCAATTAGTTTTGTTCCAAGAAGACCAAGATAAAAGGCATACTGGTTCTTTTTTCAAAGGTTGTTTGCTTTTTCCTACTTATCTCTTTTCACACGGAAATGTCAATAAAAAAGATAGAGATCAGAGAGTAGAGAGCCTTCTATTGTGATCCTTGGCTCAAGGGCAAAGATTCTCATGAATTTAAGGGGCCATTGGAGAACTGCCTGGGAGGCAGACAGTGTTGACCACCAGATTATTTTCTGTGAATCTGCCTGATACCCTAGTCAGTTCTTTGGTATGTATATATGGTAAAGAGAGTTATGGTTTATATTCAATAATATTCCTAAGATCATGGTCCTGCTCCTTCTTTCTGGTCTTACCTCACCCTTATCCTACAAAGAATTCTTTTCACCAGAGAATTCCATGCTCATCATGCTGATTGACATCTTGTAAATATAGACCAGACTGCTAAATAAATATCAACTGCTTCTCTAGATTTCCAATAGCATCATTGGCTCACCAACTCCCTTTCTTGGATCATTTTTCATTATTTCGGTTATTTGTGTGAACAATGCCTTGATAATGCTATTCCCATTGAACACCTTGCTTTTCTACTAAATAGGACTTCATTTTTCAGCCCCTTAATTTACATTTAACTCTTGCGCCTTTCTGTCTTATCAAGCTGATCTACGGAGGCATCCTAGCTCTTCCTTGGCAACTTGTGATGAGCTAAACTTCAAATCCTGAAGTTTGAATTCCATACAATGACATATGTAAAATTAAATTTTGTAATAAAATTTTAAAAATGGAACTTAATGTAACCTATAGCATCTCTTGAATCTATACCTTCAGTTGTTAATAAGCCACATCAGTGAGGAAATTATTCCAATGATTGATTATGTATGTTCTAACTCAATTTTAATTTGTTAAGATCCATAAATAAGAATCTTTTAAGACATATATGCATAGCAGCTTCTGAAGTAGTCATGCATATTTTTAAATCAGAAGAATAGAATTATTACTGAAATATGTGCATGTAATTTACATCACATACATCTTAGCAAATTAAATTTCCTATTTATTGTAGGAAATACTGAGTTATTTTATATCCTTCAGTAGAAATTTTGTTAATTGATCTCCATTTAATTCCCAAGCAACAGAATTAATGCTGGCAAATTTAAAGAGAAAAGCAATTTTTTGAAAGGATATCAAATAGAAACCTGAATAGCCAGGCTCTGAAAATATACAGAGAAAAGAACACTGGAATGCCAATTTAACCAAATCAGGATGATATTTCAGGCATTTGGAATTCTGAACACTCTGAATTGGACATTCATGGAGACACTGATATTCAAAACTACAGGTACCTTATATTTCCAGGTTGTAAACACTGCAAACTTTACTGTAAGTAATTTCCCGGTTATCCATAGTTTTATTCTTATTCTTATTATTCTTATTCATTATCAAAAGTCAAAGTCCTATGAAGGAGAGATTATCTGATTCTGAGTCAATTCTGCCTTGATTCCCAGCATTTAGAGACTGAGCTTCCTCTTTGGTTGTAATAGGGAGAGCTGGAAAGAGGTGCTGTGCCTTTCACCAAGATTCACACAAAGGGGTTTCCCCCACCTAAGAAAATATATAGATACTCAGCTACCAAAAAAGGTGAATTTCTATCCAAGTAATTATACTTACCCAGTCCATTCCTTTTCCTTTCAAATAAAACTTTCCAAGTTTATACCCAAGGGATTTAATTTTGAAAAATCATAATTATAAATATTTTTATATTTCCATATGAGTTCTCCAATAGATAGAAAAAAAAGCTTTACATATATACATATTAAAAAGGAAATATAGGAGGGAAATGAGTTTGCAAATCCATTTCAAGGACAATTTAAAGAGAATATGTGAGAAATTCTGCTGCTGCCAATGGCTATTAAGCAATTCAGACCACATTTCATTAAAATCATCTAGAAAAAAATCATTTTTTATTTATTTGAAAGCATATGACAGGTTGTAAGATAATGAGGATAAAAGCAGATGAGGGCCAGTGGAAGGACAGAGACCTGAGGAGGGGATGATACTTGCAGGTATGGTCCCATTTACTCAGAGGGTAATTGCTAAATGAGAGGGGGCTGATTTGAGGCTGAAAACTGACAAATAGTTTTGATAGACTGTGGAGCTGAAAGGCAGGGATTGGAATCCAAAGCTTGTCAATAAACAGAGTACAAATAAACCACTATCACATTGAGTTGGGAATCTCAAAAGGTTTCTGCCTAGTAGCAGATTAACCAAAAAGAAAGGATGTAGTTCAGCTTCAAATTATTTCTATCCAAGAAAATGTTTTAAGGAAGTCTAGGACTGAAGTATAAAATCACAGAAGTAGAAACTTGGCTCAGGAGTTTAACAGCATATTTAAAAAAAACTGAAGAAAAACTTAGTGGATTAGTGAATTGGAAGATAGGTCAGAAGAAAATACCCAGCAAATAGGACAGAAAGACAAAAGGATGGGAACTATAGAGTAAAGAGACCAAAAGGACAGTCACTAGATATTTCTATTTTTTAATGAATATAGTAACTTGCTTTAAAGCCCAAATTAATAACATACAATAATCAAAACCACAAGAGGATTTCAGCTTAGGTCTAGTTGCTCATCACACAATGATCCAATTATTGAGACAACTGAGGACTGCCAAAGAAGAAAGGAAATTTTACTATGACAGATGTCTTCTCAGGAGAATAGGAGAAGTTGCCTCAAATCCATCTCTCTGACTCATGGAGATCATGGGCTTTTAAAGGAGGGGCCACGTGCCTTGGGGCAGGTTGTGGTCTAACTAACTAGGGACTGCCTGCATTGGGGACAGGTGTGGGGGATGGTGAATCTTGGTGTCAGGAATTCTTCCCTTCGGAATTTAGCTCCTTTGTCTTGCAGAAAATCCACCATTTCTAGGAAACAACTAAAAAAAGTCAAGTAGCTAGTCGAGGGGGAGGATTATAAAAAACATAGGGACCACTGAAAACATATAGAGTTCAGTGAAATTTGTTCATGAGACCGGTTACAATACAATGAGAAACAGGAAAATCTAGAATTATGAGGGATTTTAAACAAAATTCTTTCAGTAGCCAATTTAACAAGCAGGCACATATCAGTAAAAATGTAGAAAGTTTAAACAATTTAAACTATAAGATTAGCAAATTTAGCCTAATAAAATAATCATGGAATGTTGCATCTAACGTCTGTAGATTATACATTTTTTTCAAGTATATGAAACATTATTTAAAATTGACCATAATCTGGCAATAAAACAAATCTCAGCAAATATCTAATATGTTACCAAAACACAGTAAAATTAATCTACAAATTAATTTTTAACAAAAGGTAGCTAGAATATCTCATGTTCAGAAATTAAGAAATATTCTTCTAACAAATTCTATGAATTCATAGAATTAAAATGTCTGCAATGAGATTGTCAGGCAATATTGTTCTGTGTTCTTGGTCTTTGGTGTGCTCTTGGCCAAATAATGACCAGACACACCAAAGTAAGGCAAGCAGGAGGTGAAATTTATTGAGGGGGAGCAAGATAGGATAATTGATCAAGAGCAATATATCAGTTTACAGAGCAATATACATATGCCACAAATGATCCCCTGACCCTTTGCCTTAGCAAAAAAGACCTTGGTTATGGTCTGAGGCTAGTTTTATGGGTCCCCCAGATAGGGACCTCTGTGTGGTTTAGACATCACTATGGAACCACTTTGATACATAGTTGGAAGTTATATGACCTGAGTCTTTCTGCACATAGGATGTCCCATGAACCTCTCTGAAAGCCCATTTGGGGGAGGGGGGAGTGAACTGCAACATAGATTTAAGCTAATGACATGATAATTAGCCTTAGGTTGTCCTAAGTCACCTTCCAGACTCTATTGAACCTATGCTACTTGGCCCATGGGCTACAGAGTCCTCTGCATTATTTTGCAGTTGGCATGCTAAGATGCCAACTTTAGCATGGCAGAATTCTAGGATGCTCCCTCCTCCCCCAGGTATGGCAGTTGCCCGCCAGAGATCCCTAGCTGTCTACTATCACCATCTCTATTCAACATTGTTCTAGAGATTATCATCAAGGAAGTCAAGCCAGAAAAAGAAATAAAATGTAAATGGTGTAGAGAAAAAGACATAAAATTGTCATTATTTTTATATGATAATTGTATTTGTAGAAAATCCAAAAGAATATGAAGATGAATTATTGGAATTAATAAGTGAGTTTAGCAGGACAAAGTCATATAAAAATGAATTGAATTGCTATAAATCAACAAAAAAGGAATATAAAATTTTTAAATATAGACATAATTTATAAACTTTTGAACCTCTAGGAACAAAATATGTGCAAGACCTTTATACAGAAAACTATAAATATTATTAGAGAAATTAAATGGAGAGATATTCCCTATCTAGACCCTTGCTGCCCAAAGTGTGGTCCACTGATTAGCAGCATCATCATACCTGGGAGTTTATAGGAAATTCAAAATGTTGGGCTCCATCCCACACTTACAGAATCTGAAACTATTCAGTTGGTGCAAAAGTAATTGCAGTTTTAGCATTGTTGAAATTTGCCATTTGATATTGGAATACATTATTAAATAAATGTGGTTATGTTATACATCATTATAATGTGCGTTCCTCATTTTATGCTTTTTTTTTGCTAATGACTCATTACTTGCTGTTTATTTTATATTTATTTTAGACTATGGCAATGATGTTAGACTAAAAGCAAATTCAAGAGATTTTCTTATTGAAGCTGAAAATGAGTCACAAAGCAGCAGAAACAACTCCCAACATCAACAACGCATTTGGCCCAGGAACTGCTAATGAACGTACAGTGCGGTGGTGATTCCAGAAGTTTTGCAGAGAGAAGAGCCTTGAAGATGAGGAGTGCAGTGGCAAGTTATCGGAAGTTGACAAGGACCAATTGAGAGCAATCATCAAAGCTGATGCTCTTACAACTACATGAGAAGTTGCTGAAGAACTCAATGTCAACCATTCTACAAACATTTGGCATTTGAAGCAAATTGGAAAAGTGAAAAAGCTCACTAAGTGGGTGCCTCATGAGCTGACCAAAAAAAAAAAAAAAAAAAAAATGGTTGTTTTGAAGTGTTGTCTTTTCTTATTGTACACAGAACAATGAGTCATTTCTTGATCAATGCAATGAAAAGTGGATATTGTACCATGGATGGTACAAATGAAAAGTGGATTTTGCAATAAAAAGTGGATTTTGTACCAAGAAGAAGCTCTAAAGCACTTCTCAAAGCCAAAATTGTACCAAGAAAAAAAAAGGTGATAGTGACCCTTTGGTGGTCTGCTGCCAGTCTGATCCACTACAGCTTTCTGAATCCTGGCAAAATCATTACATCTGAGAAGTATGCTCAGCAAATTGATGAGATGCACCAAAAACTGCAATGCCTGCAGCTGGCATTGGTGAACAGAAAAGGCCCAATTCTTCTCTATAACAATGCCCGACCAACACTTCAAAAGTTGAACGAATTAGGCTACAAAGTTTTGCCTCATCCGCCACATTCACTTGACCTCTTGCCAACTGACTACCACTTTTTCAAGCATCTCTACAACTTTTTGCAGGGAAAACGCTTCCACAACCAGCAGAATGCAGAAAATGTTTTCCAAGAGTTAGCTGAATCCTGAAGCACAGATTTTTATGCTACAGGAATAAGCAAACTTATTTGTTATTGGCAACAATGTATTGATTGTAATGGTTCCAATTTTGATTAATATAGATGTGTTTGAGCCTAGTTATAATGATTTAAAATTCACAGTTTGAAACCACAATTACTTTTGTAACAACCTAACATATATCATAAAGACCCTGGAATGAGAACAACATAGTAAGTTTGCTGCCTAGAAGAACATCATACCCAAATGGCTCAAGCTGGTGGCTGGAGACATGAACTTAGAGGCATCTTTCCTGCCTAGCAAACTAGGCTCTCTGCTTTTCTACTACTTCTTATAAGTGGACAATTTAGGTATTTGCCTGGGAACTTAAACTGACCCACACCTGTGCCCTTCATATACTTCTAGTTGGCATGCACCTGTGCATTCTCTCTCTCTCTTTCTCTCGCTGACTCTTTATTCCTGCCTTATTTGACCTGGGGACAGAGAACTGCTCTCCTGACTCATGTGCACTTCCTGCCCAGGATCTTTAAGTAAAAGTCTTGGAACATATTTCCTGTTGTAGCCATAGTAGTACTTCCTTATATATTACTTGCTTCTTTTTCCTATTGCTTTTATAATCCTCTCTTTGTCTTTGGTTTTTGACAGTTGGATTATAATATATCTTGGGGAAGTCTTATTTGAATTGAATCTGATTGGAGACCTTTGACATTCTTACACCTGAATCTTTATATCTTTCTCCAGGTTTGCACAATTTTCTGCTACTATTTCTTTAAAAAAGCTTTCTACCATTTATCTTTCTTTTCTCCTTCTTAAACTCTATTACTCAAAAATTTGCTCTTTTTTATATTGTTCCCATAAATCCCATGAGATATCTTCATTCCTTTTTATTCTTTTTTTCTCTTCTGACTGTATATTTTCAAATAACTTCTCTTTGAGCTCACAGATTTTTCCTTCTGCTTGACCAATTCTGCTGTTGATGCTCTCTATTGCATTTTTCATTTCAGTCATTATATTTTTGGCTCCAGAATTTCTGTTTGATCTTTTAATTTTTATTTGAATCTCTCTGTTATATTTTTCACTTTAGTCACTTATTGCTTTTTTGTTTTATTGAATTGCTTCTCTGTATTTTATTGAAGTTCATTGAGCTTGCTTAAAAGAGTAATTTTGAAATTTTTGCCAGGCAGTATATACATTTCCATTTTTTTTAGGGTAAATCACTGAAACTTTATTTTGTTCATTTGTTGATGCTATGTTTTTCAGATTATTCTTGATCTTTGTTGTTATATGTCAGTGTCTGCACATTCGGAGAAGTAGGTAGTGATACACTTCAAAAGTTGAACGAATTAGGCTACAAAGTTTTGCCTCATCCGCCACATTCACCTGACCTCTTGCCAACTGACTACCACTTTTTCAAGCATCTCTACAACTTTTTGTAGGTAGTGATTCCTGTCTTCACACACTGGCTTTTTCTGGGAAATCTCTGTAGCAGTTATAGGCAGTGAAATACTGTCAGAAGCCCAGAATCCACTAGGGCAGGTTCAACACTGGAGAGGGCCTGGCCACATGCTTGAGGCATACTGTAGCTGACAGGCCACTGCCATAATCCCAGGACAGACATGGCTGACATGGCACTATGGCACATCAAAAATCTCAGGCCACTGAGAACTTCCTGCTGCTGAGGGCTCTCTGGAGTTCAGGGCCACTAACGTTGGACTGGCAGTGGTGTGCACTAGAGATCAAGTTCACCATGCAAGTCTGAAGCCTGTGGCTGTGTGTTCCTGCCTTATGCCAGAGTGGGTCTAGAGGCTTAAGCTACAGGTACTGACCTGGAATATGGGACTGTGGGGGATCTGCATGATGCTGAGTTTTACTGTAGTGGTTTTAGTATTGCAGTCTAAGGCAATGTCCTGGGCTCACTTCTCTCTTTTACTCCCAAATGGGCTATATCTCTCTCCATGCTATGCTACCTGGGGTTGGGGGATGGGGGATGTTGGTAATATAAAACTAAACATCTTACCCTCTTCAATACATCTTTTCCTATTTTGTTATAATTATGTACATTGATCTCTCACCTGGATTCCTTAGCTCTCATGGAGATATTTTCATACATAGTTGTTCATACTGATGTTTCTGCAGGGGGATAATCACTGGACAGTCCTACCTCACCATGTTGTTCTGCCCCTTCAAGTCTTTTTAAAATCAGCATTTCTAACTGAATATTATATTCTATGATCCATGTGGAAATTTGGTTGACTATCAAGTTTCCATAGAACATTTATAAATATAACCACTTCTATCAAAATTTTTTCAAGGTGATTTATCATAGTTTATTAAAAACCCTTTGTTAAGTGGTGTAATGTGAAAGGCTAAGTCAGTCATTCCCAAACTTGTCTGCACGTTGGAACCACTTGGGGAGCCTCACAAATTACTCATGCTCCAGAGATTTAATTGGTCTATGGTGTGGCCCAGCTTTTGAATTTATAAATAATCTCCAGGTGATTCTAATGTGCAAACAAGTTTGGGAGCCACTGGCCTACATTGTTTAACACAGGTGTTCTGAATTTCCTTGGCTCCAATCTGTATTTAGAAACCAAATGATCTTGAAATGGTCACCTATATTTAGGGTCTATATTTATTACTTAGCCATTCTTCTCAATGAAACAAAACAGTTCTAGCTAAGATCACTTTGATGATTAATTTTATCAATCAAGTTGGCAAGGTCAGGGTGCCCAGATATTTGGACAAACATTATTCTACTTGTTTCTGTGGAGGTATTTTTTTTTCAGATGAAATCAACATTTAAATCTGTAAATTTTGAATAAAGCAGGTTATCTTCCATAATATTAGAGAGTCTCATCCAATTAGTTGAAGGTTTTAAGAGACAACGGACTGACACCCCCCCCCACCCCAAGAGGAGGAAAGAATTTTGCTTCCCGAATGCCTTTGGATCCAACATGCATCAACTCTTACCAGGGTCACCTGACTGCCATCCTACCAGCCTGCCTGCCCTGAAGATTTCCAATGTGTCAGCCTCCATACTTTTGTAAGCCAATTCCTTAAAATAAATCTCTCTGTATATATCTTTATCTCATTATGATCTATATCTATTATCTCCTATTTATTCTGTTTCTCTGGAGAACACTGAATAATACAGTGCCCAATGACATCACATTGACTTTCAGACCTTGCTTTTCTTGACTTTTCAGCAGGACTTTACCCAATTGATGGCTCTCTCTCTGTTCAATTACTCTGTTCCTTTGCCTCTCAATTTTTCTCCTTATTTTCTAGTTGCTTGAATTTACCAGGTTTAAGAAAACACTGCTGCATGGGCCTCACCTCCAGCATTCTGATTTAATTGGCCTAGGGTGCAGCCTCGGAACTGAGATTTATAAAGGCTCCCTAGATTTTTAAATGTTTAGAGCTAAGTTTCAGAATCACTGATCTACAACCCCACAAGGCCTGACTCTGTCCTGAGTTCATCTACTTCCCCTTATCCATTGGGGAGTCTTCATTATTTCCTTTTCTTTTTGATGCTGCACCTTTCCCTGGACTCCAGCAAAATATATTTGCAGCTTTCATAAGTAAAACTTATGCCCAATCTAAAGGTCATTTTTACCTCTCAAATATAACATGAAACTCCTCCATTCCCTCCTTGTTGGAGAAGGAAGCAATATTAGGAATGGAACTAGTTGTCCTGTAGTTGCTCTTGTTAGGCTCTAGACAGCAAAAGTGAATTCCCTTTGTCTTCTCTTTAGTATAAGATGGCTACCTCTTCTACCCCAGGTGAAGCTACCACATCAACTGTGTATCCCGAAGGCCTACTTTCAATTTTCCTAATGCAGAAGGAGGTCAGAGCGCAAAATCTTTACTCTTAACTAAACAGGGTCAAAAATGAAATAGACATTATTTTTATATCATTGTCTTTGAAGACAGGATGGTAGAATGAATTATAATGCATGTCTTTAGTACATAGGTTTATGTACGCTGAAGGTCAAATGGTATGTTCTGAAGCTAATGAAGTCCAGTAAGACTGCTAGTATCTCACTTACTTCAGTCCCCTAAATAAACCTTTATTGTTGAGTGTTTTTGCTTTTTTAGTGTGGTACAGTATTCTTTATTACTATCCTTAGAGTTCTCCCTCCTATTATTTTAATCTTTTCAATTTGCAGAATACACAAAACTAAAAAGCTTAGTGCTGAAACTAATTTTTTATCTAAACTCACATACTAGCCAGATGTATTCTGTCACACCGTGCTAGGATATGCTGTTTGATGTTGTGCATCATAGTATTTTTTAAATTATTCACATATTGAATTTAAATTTATGCAATAAAAGGAAGTAGAGAAAATGCTCTCTTAGTTTTCTTTTTTGCTGCTATTTATCCATATCACTTTTTTATTTAAATGGCAAATCTCCAATTTTGAAGTTTTATGCTAGTGCCTGAAATCCAAGGAGGGTGAGTGTTTTTATTTTCATTGTTTGGGAAACAAAAATGTACCTCTGATAATTTTTGTCTTTGATTACTGCTTCTTCAAAGGATTTAAATCAGAATGAAAGCCTTTGAAATCTTCAGAGATGAGGAGACATGAGAGTTATTCTGTATGCACTGGGTAAACAGATGTCTTAGCTTTTCAAACCAAACCTGAAAAATATAATCACAAGCTTCATCAGAAACAGAACAGTTTTTGCAGGTGTATAATGTTTTATATTTTACTAATGTGAAATGGAAGAAATAATGTCATTTTATTCCTTTCTCTTGTCTAAGAATTTAGTTCCAATTAACATTTCAGTAAACTTTTTTTTAATATCTCAGGAAGAAAGATACATTCTGTAAGAGAGAAAAAAAAATCTCTTCTTGTCATCTTGGGTACAAATAAGCACCATTAGAAATGTATTTATAAATTGCTTGGGAAGTTGAGAAGCTAATTGAGAAATTCCAAATTAATAAAAGCCAAATTTCATTCATTTACTCAATGGACCAAATCTTGTACTCAAATTTATTTTGAGACAACCATTGACTTCAATGTGAGTTTCTCATATGGAATAATTGTAGAATTAAGGCTCAATGCTACTAACTGGGAAAAAAAACCCACACTAATAGACTTTGCATCGTGGCTACTGATGGACTAGACTGTATAACCTATTCTTCGGATGTTGATGGCATAGTTGCTCACTGATTCACAGAAATACAGAAATGAACTTAATGATGCAAACAAACAATCTCTATCCATTATGCTTTCAGCCTTTCCAAGATGGAAGTACTTCTTACTTACTTGTGGGATAAAAGAGAAAAAGAGAATCATGCTGCCCAATGACTGGAATGTATCCTGTGCCAAATAAACATGGATAATTTTGGAGTTTAAACCTTAAGTGAAGACTCTCAAATAATACCATAACTTGCACTTCAAGCACCTTAATTAGTTTTACTTTTTTAAAGCCACTTTTTGGAAACACTACCAACTGCTACACCCTTAGAAAAATTCTACTTCTTTTGCTGAATCTAAAATAAAAACATGGGGCCAACCTACCTAAATGTATCCTCTAAGGGACAAGATTTAGTTTTTTTCAACACTGTGTCCTCAGAGCCTTAGTCTTTGTTTGACTGGAACCTTAAAATAAATCTGAAGATATTAAATTCGAAATTTTAAAATGGTGAATGAGATAAATTCCACATTGGCAAAAATGTGCTGCAGATAACCAAATTGTCCCTCAAAAATTGCCTTGCAGATTGCTAAAACTGAAAAGGATTTTAGAGATAACTATATGTTCCCTTTATTTCAACCAGTGAGTTACTTGATGCTTCACAAGGGGTTAAGTGACTTATAGAGGAACTCAATTCATTCAATTAGGGGTGGATTCTGGCTCCAATCATGTGCTACTAAGGGCTCTTTTGCTCTTACTAGCTCCCCTGGAAACAAGAAGAACAGTTGCCATTGATTTAGTCACCATGCCAGGCCCTGAAACTTCCATCTCCTCTGATCTCTCTTCAATCCAACAATTCGATTTCAGAGACAAAGGAGAAGCACCACTACCACTGTTAAACCAAGATATCTCTCTATTAGCAAGTGCCGAATACAGTGGCAACCCTGTTCAAATTCATTGGCATGGCTTACTTGGGGATAAAAACGTGCAAATGTGTAACTTGCACTGACCAGTGTATATTATTACACATTTTAAGCCACATTTGGAAGTCAATATTTAAACCTAAGTACACTCATGATTTCCCTTTTGCCAAGGTTGAGATCATCGTAAGTTCCTATGAACAGATTGATTTCTGTTCTTTTCTTTCCTAATCCACTGAAGTAAAATGGCCAAAAATAAAAATGTGGGACATTTCATGTACAACCAGCAAAAAGGAACCTTAACATTTGCTTTTATATGATATTGTTTACATTTGGTTAACTGTTAGTGTCAATAATAACTATTAGTCTACGATTATGTCCCCGCTAGACGTTGTGCCAAGCCCTCTACATACATTTCTTTCTAATCCTCAGACCAACTTTGAAAGGTGGCTATTATGATTCCCACATGAAATATGAAGTGGTTAAGTCTAAAAGCAAGTATAATGTGAAGAGGGCCCCTTGCTTTAACTGGGTGCTTTATTTTTCTACATTCAATTCAATGTCTGTTTCAAGCCCCATTCTGCTCTGTGGTGGAAATATTAATTCAACCAACTCAAAGTACACTCAGTAAATCTAGGATTTGTTTCTTCATTATTTTGCTTCACCTGTACCTTTGGGATCTTCTTCATCTTCACTTCTCTTTATATTTGCATCGAAGTTCCAAGGGCTTATATAGAATCAAAGCTTAATACTGTCACCATTTTTCTACACTTTCATCTGCTGAACTCTGTGTTAGTTTTCTATTGCTATGTGACAAATTATCACAAATTTGGCTGCTTTAAACAATACTCATTTATTATCTCACAAATGTGTAGATCAGAACTTCAGGTGAATTCAATTAGGTTCTCTTTTTAAGATCTCATAAGGCCAAAATCAAGGTACCTTAGAAGAGGCTCTTATCTGGAGATTCTGAAAAAGAAATCACCTCCAAGCTCATCCAGGTTGTTGGCAGGATCTAGTTCCTTGCAGTTGGGGAAGTGAGGTGTCTGTTTCTTTGCTGGCTATAGGTGAGGGGTCACTCTCAGCTCTTAGCCTCCTAGTACTCACAATAAAACGTTTACATTTCTTTAAGAATCTTCTACCAGCATTCTTAGGGAGTTTGATTCCTTTTTGGTTCCTCCAAATTGTTTGGGAGACGTTCGTTATGAGCATGCCTGCCCTCCAGGTGTAAGTAATAGTAATAACCGTGAGTAGTGGTAATAACCCTAGGACTTTCCTCAGTGCATCTTATGAGAGTGGGCAGGACAAGGTTCAAAGTCCCAAGACTGCTTTTACACAAGCCAGCTCAGACTTCATTCTTTCAAGGTGTCTCTTTCTTGATAACTCAACGTATTAGGACTGGTACACGGTAAACAGGTGGCAAGGAGGTGGCTAGAGGTGGAGAGGGGGAACTGAATTTTAGATAGAAACCAAATTGTTCCCTGCTGGAATCATACATGGTAAAAAGTTTCTAGTAACCTTTAACTGATTTAGAGCTCATTATCATCTAATTAGCATAACATGGGTGGAACTTGGTGGAAAATTCTAGAAAAGGTGCATGCACAGGAAGGAAAACTGTTATATAACCTGCCCTGTCCTGTAACCTGTCATGTGATCTGTTATATAACCACAACCTGTCAATCACCCCCAAAGGTGGGAATCGGCAACCAATCCTGCCAGGGGAAGGTGGGACAAACTACTGGGCTTATAAAAGATGACATGTGCTCAGCCTTTGGTGCCTTTCTCCACTCCTGGGGAATGACCCCTTCCATCCTCTCTGGAATATATTTTCCCTTTGTGTAGCTTCCTTTACTTTCATTCTTTCTTTTGTGTGATAAACTGTTTATATTAAGTTGCTCTGTGATTGTGATCACTCTATCGCCCGCTCGATTAGGTACCAGTGCTCATTCTTGATACTGGGAATCGGGGGACCAGGGAACATCCACACAGACAAACAAAAGACGCCATCTCCACTCTCATCTTTCACGCTATGATGTGTGAAACTGGGGCAATTTACTCACACCTTAGTCATCCATAGAGGAAATGGGCTGCAGAATTTTGGGGAGAGTGTTATAGGAAGGATGCCAAGACTTTACTACCACCCTCCCTTCTGATTCTTTCTTCACCTCCTTCTCCTCTTTCCCAAAGCAGTTTTATGCAACAACAAACTCATTTTACATCTTTATTTCCATTCTCCCAAATCTGGAATTTAGAACGTGATCTTTATGTTCTGAGACCTTTGGGAATCTGTCTTGTGAAACAACCAAAGCTTGGCTCTTTTGAATTGAAAAATTGACTTTCAAGCTTCTTTTCTCTCCCAGGAGCTGTAATGCCCACGTTGCAATTAAAAATGTTAACATAAACTAAAAATGAAAGCATGGGACTGTCATTTTGTTTTCTGGTCTAATGAAGAATGCCCTATTTACTGTTGAGAATGAATTAGGGTTCCAAGGGGGCATAGGAGTGTGGTAAGGAGAAAAGAAACACAGTCTTTAAGGCTTCCGAATATTAGCACACCATACTGTAAGTCTGACTCTGAAGTTCATGACCTTTTCTTAATCATGCTGTAACATTGTAGCAAATACTGATTGCTTTTACCATTTCTATTAGTTTTATGCCCTTGATAATCTTGCCTACATAATGTTTAGATAATCTCCTGTGAACTTTTGAGGTATTTTGAGATAAAATATCTATACAGTGAAATGCATAGATCCTAGGGGTAAAATGTTATGAGTTTTCACAAATGTATATGCCTCTGTAATCAACATTCCAATAAAGATATTTCCAATCACTCCAAGAAATTATTTTCTGTCTAGTTAATCCCTATTCATATATGCAATTTCTGATCTTACTTCTATCACCATAGATTAGCTCTATTTACTTTTGAACTTCACATAAATAGAATCATACAATATATAGCGTGGCTTCTTTGGCTCAGCATTAAATTTTTAAGTTGCTTCCAGGTTGTTGCATGCATCTGTTTAGGATTTTTTGTTTGTTTGTTTTCCTTAATTACTGAATAGTATTCCATGATATTAGTAACCCATAATTTGTTTATCCACTTTCTATCGAGGTATATTTGGGCTGTTTCCAGTTTGGTTACAATTAATAAAGCTTCTATAAACATTCACATCCACATCTTTTTGGAGACATATGTTTTAGTTTCTTTTGTTTAAGTACCTAAGACTGAAACTGGGTCATGAAATAGATATACATTTCATTCTATAAGAAAGATAGAAAACTTTTTTCCAGAGTCATTATAGACCCTCCTTAGCAGCAGTGTAGACCTTCCTTACGAGCAGTGTATGAGAATTCCAGTTATTTCACATCCTAACCAATATTTGCTGTTGTTAGCATGTAATCTTAGCCTTTATAGTTGGTATTATTATCTGATTGCATTTTAAAAATTATTTGTTTGTTTGATTCAGAAGGTTAGAATCTTTACCCCTCCCATAATAAAAACTCATACTATCCAGAAAATTTCTCTTTGAAGTATAGGATCTTTAAAATGTATGACAGTTAATGTTATGAAAAAACAAACTGTAATGTATGTCCTATATGGAAAAGGTCATCCAGTAGTTGTAAATTTGGTTTATACAATTCTAAAATACATAATAAAAGTAGAGACAGAACAGGTTAAAAAGGAATTAAAAATAGGTGTAAAAAACATGTGACAAGGCAAACTCAAAAAGGAAGGTTATTAGTATAAGAATCATAAGAAAATTAACTGAATGTAAGCAAGTTAGAAAAAAACCAAAACACCGTCAATTATTTCCAGGTGCTTTGTGTTGAAAATAACATTGTGCGTTGTAGTTACTTCAACATACAGTAATGGCAAGATTTCTAAAATAGGCATCTGTGTTCTCTTTCTGGTGTTCTTCATTCCTTCCTCTGGATCTCAGTTTTAATCTGGTATCATTTTCCTTCAGTTTAAAGGATCCTTTAATACTTCTTATAGTTCATAGCCATTGTCAAAAAATTTAGTTTCTATTTTTTGGGGAACATTTTTATTTTGCCCTAGTTTTTTAAAAAATGTATTTATGTGTATAGAATTCTAGGTTGACAGGGTTATGCCATTTTTCTTTCAGCCCTTTAAAGATGTCATCTTAGTACATGATGCTCCCCACTGTAGTCCAAGCAATTTGCAGACCGCCATCACTCCTAAATTCTTCAGGGGAATGTGTGCTTGTTCCCCAAGCTGAGTGACTTTTACTGCATCACAGAATGTGTGCACATACCTTTGTTTTTGGAATTAAAATGTTTATAGTTTTAAAAAAGATGCCATTTTAGTGCTTTCAGTCTTCTGTTGTTTCTCATGAGAAGCAAGCAGATGTTCTTACTATACTTTTCTATATGCACTGAAAGCTTTCAACATTTTGTCTTTATTTTTGGATTTTAGCAGTTTGATTATGATGTGCTTAGTTATGGTCCTTTTTATAGTAGAAAGAAATTTATTGAACTTCTTGGATTTATAAGTCAGGGAAGTTAATAAGCCATTTTTTTTCAAATATTTCTCTGGTCCAACCTTATACTCTACTCCTTCTGGAAATTTAATTACCCAGATGTTAATATTGTTCCACAAGTTGCTAAGACTATTATTATTTTTACTTCAGTGTTTGCACCTCTTTTCTTTAGGTTGGAATTTCTTAGATTTTCTTTAATCTGTCTTAAAGTTCATCAATTATTTTTCCTGCCATCTGCAATATATTATTACATCTACTTAGTGATTTTTAAAATTTTAGTTATTGCATTTTACAGTCTATAATTTCCATTTTTAAAAGGATAATTTCTGTTGCTTTCATGAGATTCCCTGTTTATTCATTAAAACTATTTCTCCTTTAATATTTTAAACATATTTATAATAGCTGTTTTAAAGTCATTATATGCTAAGTCCACCCTCTGGTCCATCTCGGGTTTAGTTTCTATTAGTTGATTTTTATATCACAGTGGATTATATATTCTTGTGTCTTCATATATAGTGATTTAAAATCTAATATTTGCCCCTATGAATGATATAGGCTGTTGAGATCCTGAATTTTGTTATTTTCTGCTGAAGAATTTTGATTCTTATTCACTAGATAGTTCATTTACTGCCTGATCATCTTGAATTTTATGTTGGTTTTGTTTTAAATTTGATTAGTGTGAATATGTGGAAAGTTCAAGTGTTTTCTCTAGCTTCTCTAACTTGGCTTAGGTTAAGCAGGTCTTAACCTCTAAACCTATGAACTTGTTAGGATATTGTTTTAAGCTTTGTTAATGTGCATTTAAAGTAAGATCTTCTAGAATGTGGCTCTTCATTTTTTTGTGTGTATGTGTGAGACAGAATCTCACTATTGCTTGAGCTAGAGTGTAGTGGCATCATCATAGCTCACTGCAATGTCAAACTCCTGGGCTCAAGCGATTCTCCTGCCTCAGCATCTTGAGTAGCTGGGACTTTAGGCATGCAGACCACCACCCCCAACTAATTTCTCTATTTTTTATAGACATGGTGTTTCCCTATTACTCAGGCTGGTCTCAGACTCCTGCCCTCAAGCAATCCTCCCACCTCAGCCCCCCAGAGTGCTGGGATTACAGGTGTGAGCCACCATGCCCAGCCATGGTTCTTACTTCTAATAGAGAGATTTTCTGCATCTCTGCTAGATGCTAGATTTCTTAATAAGATGTTAATATTATCTCTCCATTCTAGCAGGACTCGCAGAGCTCCAGAGTTGTTATCTCAACACTGTTCAACCTTTAGTGTTTTCATTCCACTGTCAACTTCATAGGAGCTACTATTAATATGAAGTGACCCTCAGATAGCTGTCCCTGTTTACATATGGCTCAGCCTTCTGACACACACTCACAGGAGACTCACAGGACTTCTGTGCCTTTTTGTACAGCTGTCTCCTCGCAAATGCTCTTCCCTACAGATTCTAGCTGCTTCATCTGCTTCATGCTCCCATCTCTACCTCCTGAACTCAGCAAGATGGCTATTTTTGCCCTAGCTTCAGTTCTCTTCATATAGTTGGAAAATTGTGGAATTTGGCTTATTTATTTCCCTTCTGTCAGATATCAAAGTTTTGTAATACCTCTGTGATCGAATATATTTGTCTATGTTTCTATTTGCTTACTGATATAGAGAGCTAGTTAAATACCAGTTACTCAATCATGGTTGGAATCGGAACTCAAACTGATACATACTTGTACACATAATTTAATCTCTTGGAACCTTCTCATTTTTAAGTATAAAATGACAGAGCTTGCCTTTCTAACTGATCTTCTTGTTTCAAATGCTTTGTTAAAATACAATGGTTACTTCAGAGTCTATTCAAATATGAAGAAGTCAACTTCCCAAATGTTGTAAATTTCAAATTATTTTACGTGTGTGTGTTTTTAAATTTCTCCATCAGGAGCTACTCGGTTTTGAAGATATATTTGCTTCAGTATTAAAGCATACTGTGTTAAAAAGTAATTCAACAAATATTATTGATGACACCTCTGTTTCAAGAACTATGATGATTAGTTTAATGTATAGTTTTGCTAATAGTTTTCACTATTCTCCTTTAATATCATTTGGATACTATTAATAAATATGCATCTTACATTCCTTAGTGTTTACTTTTATATATCTTTCAGTAATTCATCACTTAATATATCATTTATTGTTCACTAAATATGTACCAGACATTGTTGCCTGCTGTGAATATAATGAATGGCTGAGACCTAAAACCCACCTTACAGAGCTGTGTCTATTAAAAAGACTTAAGCATATGAATTGTAAAAGGTAACTAATAAAACTGTGCCCAAAATATTTTGGGGATACAGATGAGAGTGATTAACTCTGCCAGAGGTTTCTGATAAAAGTTCCTGGTAAAGGTCAACTTTAATCTGTCAGACTTGTTGAAAAAAGGCAATCAAGGCAAAGGTTTTAATCCTAATCTTAGTACTTAGTACTTACTATGAGATCATTGGCAAACATATAACTTTTCTCAGCTTCAGCTTTTTGCTTTCTAAAATGGGGATAATAATAATGACTTTGTCATTTTGTTAGGAATATTAGAAATTAAGGTTATATGGGCATAAATATGGCATTTATCATTATTTTGTTATATACCATGAATATTTTACCATTGGCATATGTGGTTTTCATTTATTTCACAATAATATGGGAGTTTTCCCCTGTATATTCTGATTTATGAAATATTTCAGTGTAAGCCATGCATGAATTATCAATGCCTAGAGTTGAAAACAAATCAGCAAAATAATTATTACATTGTAATTCTCTTTTTCAATTCAGGAGGTACTTCGGAATTTGCAGAGTTTCTGTGTCCCATTGTATATTTCTGTTCTTTTTGAACATTGCTATAGGTCAAGGGGTTTGTGCAGAAATCTTCCAGAACCCAGAGGGAACTTTGGAATTTATCTGACAGGTTACATATATGTACTTTTTAAACTTTAAAAAAATGCAGCCTATTTATGTTAATTTGTCACATTATTTCTACCAATTCAAATTTCCTTTCCCAAATGTCCTATTTCTGAAATTCTATTCCCACTTTTTTATTTCTTTCTCTTTCATGTTTCACCATTGTTTTTCTTCAAAATATTTCTTCAATTAAGGATATTGAAGATCTCTTCAATTAAGGGGGGTGGATTGTTTATTATTCTCATTACTATATAATCAACTTTATTAAAGAACAACTTATATACAATAAAAATACCCATTTTAAGTGTATAGTTTTGAGTTTTGACAAATTTATATATTCATATAACTACTACCACAACCAAATTATAGACCATTTTCATTGGCCCAAAAAGGTCCCATGGGTTTTTTGTAGTCAATTCTTCCTATAAACCCGGGAACAGGCAAATCTTCTTTTTGTCAATATAGATTAGATTTGCTATTTCAAGAATTTTATTTAAATGGAATTATATAGTATATGCTTCTTTAGTGCCTGGCTTCTTTGACTAAGTATAATGTAGATTCATCCATGTGGTTGCATATATCAGTAGTTCTTTCTTTTTTATTGCTGGGTAGTATTCCAACATATGAATATACCAGATATGCTTATCCATTCTCCTGTTGGTGTTTCATTCCAGTTTAGGGCTATTATAAATAAAGCTTATATTCATATACAAATCTTTATATTAACACGTCTTGATTTTTCTAGGTAAACTTCGCTTTTGAGCTCTATCATTAAATGTATACATGTTTAGAATTGTTATTTTCTCTTGATGAGTTGATCACTATCATCTGTTCTGATTCTAGGTAATATTCTCTGTTCAGAAGTATAATTTGTCTCATATTAATATAGCCACATTGTCTTTTTTATTAACCTTTGCATGAGGTAACTTTCCCCATCCTATTTCTTTAAACTATTTGTGTGTTTATATTCAATAGGGTAATTATAGTTAACAATAATTTATTATGTATTTCAAAATAACTACAACAGTAGAATTGGAATATTACTAACACAAAGAAATGATAAATGTTTAAGGTAATAGATATTCCTATCCCAGTTACCCTGATTTGGTCGTTATACTTTGCATGCTTATATCAAAATATCCCATGTACTCCATAAATATGTACAACTGTCATATATCCATAAGAGTTTCAAATAAAATCCTTAAAATAAAATAAAAGGTAAATATAAATAAAGCTAAGAAATGAATCCTGGTGTATTAACAGTAACTAAACTGCGTCTTTTATTTGAATTTCATTATTTTTATGTTTCTGTTTCAGGATTCAATCCAGGTTACCATATTGCATTTAGTTGTCATGTCTCCTCAGTCCCCTCTGGTATGTAACAGTTTTAGAGTCTTTCCTAGTTTTTTTATGACCTTAACAGTCTTAAAGAGTACTGACCAGATATCTTGTGAAGTGTACCTCAATCTGAGTTTGTGCCCTGCTTTTCCTGTGATTGTATGAATTATTTACCATGATTTTTGACGGAATTTTTTCCTGTGTGTAGAATAGAATTCTACTTCTCCAGGAATTTCAACTTCCAATCCTCCTTTCAATGCTTTAAAGATGTTGTTCCATTGTTTTCTGGGCCACATAGTTTCAAATGAGGATTCTGAGATGATTCTTGTATATGTTGTTTTCTACAAGATATGTTTTTTTTTCTCCCTCTAAGTATTTTAAGATTTTTTTTCTTTACCACTTGTTTCAAAATTTTGATCATGATATGACCTGGTGTGGTTTTCTTTGCATTTGTCCTGCCTGTTAATAAAAATCCAAAGAAATTTGGACATTAATTTTTCCAATATATCCCCTCCCTTTTATGTGCTCCAGTTACATGTGTGTTAGCACTCTTAATATTGTACCTCACCTTGCTCATTAGCTGCTGATTCATCTTTTCAGTCTTTTTTCTGCTCTGAAAAATAATTACAAGTTTGGATAATTTATATTCTGTTTTTCAGTTCACTAATTTTTCTTCTGAAGTACCTGATCTGATCTATTGTTAATTTCATCCATTTATTTAGTTTCATTTTATATATTGTGTTTTCATTTCTAGAAATTCCATTTAGTTCTTTTTCACATCTTCCATTTCTTTCCTCATTATTGTCATCTTCTACTTTTAAATCTTTGGCAATTTGTGATAGCTATTTTTAAGTCCTTATCTGGTTATTCTGATACTCTGCTATTTGAGGGTGTTTTATTGAATGATTTTTCTCCTGATGATGGTCTAATTTTTCTGCCTCTTCTCTTTTTAAGCTATTTTTCTTTTTTGTTATTTTATTTATTTAAATTGACAAACAAAAATTGTATGTATTTATCACATACAACATGATATTTTGAAGTGTGTGTGTGTGTGTGTGTGTAGTGGAATGACTAACTCTAGCTAATTAACATATGCATTACCTCACATTGTTATCATTTTTGTGTGTATCACTTAACATACAGATCGTATTTTTAAAGAATACAATATATTGCTATTACCTATAGTCACTATGTTGTACAATAGATCTCTTAAATTTATTACTCCTACCTAAATGAAATTTTGTATCTTAGACCAACATCTCTCCAAGCCCCTCCCCACCAATCGCCTCAGCCCCTGGTAACCACCATTCTACTCTCTTCTGCTATAGGATCAACTTTTGTAGATTTCACATATGAGTGAGATCATGCAGTATTTGTCTTTCTGTGCCTGGCTTATATAGTGTCCCCCAGGTTCATTCATCTTGTCACAAATGACATAATTTCCTTCTTTTTCAAGGCTGTGAAGTATTCTATTATGTATATATACACCACATTTTCTTTATTTATTTTCTTTTGATGGGCACTAAGGTTGATTTCATATCTTGGCTGTTGTGAATAGTGCTGCAATAAAGATGGGAGAGCAGATATCTCTTCAATATATTGACTTCATTTCCTTTGGGTATATACCCAGTAGTGAAATTTCTGGATCATATGATAGTTCTCTTTGTAATTTTCTGAAGAACTTCCACACTGTTTTCCATAATGGCTGTTTCACTTTAATTTTGGAGCTATTTTGATTGGATACTGGATATTGGGCATTGTAAATTTTATGTTGAATGCTAGATTATATTGTTTTCTTTTAAAAAGTATTATACTTTGTTCTATCAGTTAAGAATAGCTTGATCCTTTTGAAGAGGGTTTTTAAAATTTATTAGGGGCACAGCTCAGTGGCTCAGGTGAGGCAGAAGGACTGCTTGAGACCAATAGTTCAAGATCAGCCTGAGCAACATAAAAATACTCTGTCTCTTGAAAAAATTTAAAAATTAGCTGAGTTGATGGCATTCATCTGTAGTCCCAGCTACTCAGATGGCTGAGATGGGAGGATCCTTTGAGCCCAAGAGTTTGAGGCTGCAGTGAGCTAAGATGGTACCACTGCACTCCAGCCTGAACAGCAAAGCAAGACCTTGTCTCAAAAAAAGACAAACAAAACAAACCAAAATAAGGATTTGTTAGGCTAGTGTAGTATGTATTCTGGGCTAGTTTAGTCCTACTGATAAGGTGGGCTCCTTCTGGGTCTCTACTGACTGCTTTGATTGTTTCACAAGGACTCTGCACTCTGCTGGCTGAAATCCAAACATTTCCAGCTCTGTGAGAGCTCTAGAAATTACTGAGCTAGGATCTTTCTCTGGTCACTCTCTTCCTTTACAATGCAAATTCCAGCAGCCTGAGCCTCCACGCACTTCCATCTCTGTCTTCTCAACTTTGTTTGAAAGCCACTATCCTAGATTGCCAAGTCAGAAATTCGGATTATAGAATTACCTCCTTTAGTTTGTTTTTATCAGGTATCTTAGTCTTGCACTTGCATTACTTGTTGTCCACTGTACATTATGAGTTTCTTTTATTTTATTGAGTGGTTTTATTCTTGTTGTTTGGTTGTTATTATTTTATTTTTTTAAATCTTTTTTAAAATTTTTTAATCTTTTTTTTTTTTTTATGAGAGAATGAACATAGTCCCATTTAATGCCAGAGCTGACAGCAGAACTCCATCCTTCTTGTTTATATTTTCTCTATCAGCAGAAAACCTAAATCCCTTATGACTTACAATCTGGATTTCTACAGTGGAATGATCACCTTGACCATTCAGTCTCCACATCCTCCCCAAACTATCCTTCAGATTACTACCAGATTAGTCTCCCATTCATACCACTTTCTTCATACTATTTCATTTAAAAAAAAAAAAACTTTATTGATTCTCTCTTACCCATGATATTTCATAAAATATGAACTTTTGTACCTAGATTTCAACAGGCTCTTCTCAAGCATATTTCTTCTCCTCCCCGTGTATACTATCTCTCTACTGTAGGACAATGGATTATTTTACATTCCTAACACCATATATACTCTGACTTCAGTTAGAATTTCTTAATTTTTCTTTTAACTTATCCAGTTCCATTTATTTTTCAAGGCCTGACTCAAGTGTTTTCCTTCCTGTCATCCAGGGCCCTGTGATACCGTTAGGGAATTTTCTCTGTCCCATTTAACATGAGAAAATGCACTGGTCCCTGGGTCTCCTGCATAGCAGTTGCCCTGGATTCTCTCAAGCCTGGGTATGAGCCAGGAAAATCAAACTCTCCAGGCCCATGAGATTCTGCCTCTTGCCTGGAGTATTTGAGCAATTCTCTCAGCAAAGATGACTCTCTCCTTGTTAGAAATTCTCACTCAGTCTAATAAAATGAATTCTATTCCATAATATTTTTTATATAGCTGAGTATTATCAAACATAGTACTTTTTAGGAATTCATCCTCATTTAGTTGTTATATCCTATCACCAAAGAGGTTGCAATCTAAAATGAAATATGGGTTGAAAATACATGGAGCAAATAAAGGACAATAAAAGATAGCTTGCAAAAGAATATATATTTTTCTTCAAAAAAAGGAATATCTTGGATATCATCTAAAGGCCTGGGTGTGCATGCAAACTATTTCAACCTTGTGCATTAATAATTCCTGATTCAAATTTTGGCAAGATATGGTCATCTGTGGTTTCATGTACTTTCTGTAGCAAGTCAAGACAGAAATACCACTGGGGCAGCTTTTCTTGTTTCAGTGCTTGCAGAATTTGGAATTGAGAAGATACAAGAAAAATAAACAGAGAAGAGCATGCATGTAGAAGCAACCACACACTATGTTTAGTCTTTTGGAAGGTCTTACAGAGATTCCCAGGTTGGAATGTAGAAAGATTCAAGAAGCTCCTTCTTTTTGGTCAAAGTGTGTGCTACTTTGTTATTCGGTTCCACAGATTCTTCCCTCAGTGTTTACTGTTCTCATTCATAGTTGCTGCATCGTGTGTTAACAGAACTCCCCCCAAAATAGTGCCTTCTCTGTGGATAATTCTGGTTTCAAAAATAACCATAAAATTTAAACTGCATTCCACACAGTTGGTTTTTTTTTCTGGCAAAAATAACTCCAAAATTTTGTAGTGTACCTTTATACACTGGGTGTTAATTTATGTGTGTTGTGCATGTATATACGTATGCAGGCATGTGTATGTGCCTGTATATGCATGTGAAGAACCAAACACTTGCTTTCATGTAGAGAGGAACGCTGCCAAATAAGTATGCATATAAATTTCTATTTATTGAAAATGTAACTATTATAGCAACATAAAAAATCAATGTTTGTCCAATTATTTTCTGCAGGCAGTATCATGCATTGCAGCATAGCTTCTCATTAGATTAAATCAAACTGTTCTTAAATACCATTTTACCAGCTGTTACTGGATAAAGAGTGAACAGAACAGTTTGTAGTAGCAAATATGTAGCTTTCTGGCACGTGTTCTTGCCAACATTACTATAGCTGTGTATATTGTTTATAAAAAACAAATGCCCTTAGTGGTTTTCCTTACATTTTATTGAAGTGTAATTTTTTTTCCAGAATAATTTCAATGTTTCTTAGGGAAAAAAATGTTGTTTAAGCCTGTAAAATAAGTCAAATTCAATCCATAATTGAAACTATTTTAGGTTTAATTTAGAATACAATGTGAGAATTGGAGCATTAAAGGGTAGATGCATCAACATAGAGTGAAATAGATTTACCAATTTCCCCAAGTAGATTTTTATGTATCAACTTCTCAAAAATATTCTGCATTTCCAGTAGTTTAAACTGGGATCTCATCAAGTAGTTAATACTCAGAGCTTTTTAAACATTGACCCACTATAACATTGAAAGAACACACTGCCCAACATTTTGCTTTATTTTCCCATTTTAAATATTTTTTCTTAACCTATGCAAAACTTTTTTTTTCTGCAGAGAAGAAAGACCCAGATGTTTAAGAGTTTTGACCAAGACTATACAACTTATTATTGGATAGGACTTCAAGGTCTCATAAATTCCAAGGGTACCATTTATATTAAGCAAATGAAGTTTTGTTATTGGAAATAAAGTATAGACTGGAACATCTGCCTTCAATTCCATTGATTTTGATCATATCCTGCTGATCAACAAAGTTTTATAAGTCATAAGGCACAAGAGAAATACAATGTGTTAATATTCTAAATTATAACAAAATGATATTTTAATGTTGACTTTTATGAGGGCATTGCAAAGAACATTGAGATTTCAAGCAACTGATAAGTCATCTTAAGCATATATATATATATATATATTAGATGTTTGAAAAGAGTAATTATTTTCCATTTTACCATCAACATTTTCTTCTCTTATATTTTTTATCATTCTTCTCTAAAATTTTAGTTTTTCCATGACAAACATATTATTGTTATTATTATTATTATGGAAGGTATAAGTATGTGTTTGCCTAGCTAAACAGAAAGCTATATATTGCTCTAACCCATACTCTTCATTCTCAGCTTAATACTTAGATTTTTTTTTCCAGCATATTAAAATCACCATTCCCTCTGTGTTTCACCATGAATTTTAGTGCACATCTAAACCCTGAATTAAACCATTCTGATTAGGTTGAGGATTTTTGAAGAAAACAGGAACAAGGAAAATCTGACCAATTACTATTTTTGTTGGAATAAATGACAATACTGTTGTTTCCTTTGGCAACAAATGAATGTTTCACAGATTTTCCTGATTGTAACACAGGTTATAAACTAGTGGCTTGAGAGAAAATCTAAACAAAATATTCAAAATTTTGGGCCAGTATTGTGTACACCAATATTCAGTTGGAACTAAGTAATGTCTGCATTGGAGACAGGTGTAGATGTCCTTCTTCACCAGAGCCGCCACCACTCCTTAATGTCTCATGTTAGCCCCCTTCATGCATTTACTTACCTGCCAGACCTTGCAGGGAATTACATTTGAAACCCTTGGTAGACACTAAGAGTGCCTAAAACATTACTTCAAAAGCCAGAACAAGAATATAAAATAGCAGATTCTATGTGGCTGTTGAGAAGGTCATATTTGATCACATTCATAATGTATTTTTTAACAATCTTTCAAACTAATCACTTTATTCCCTTGCTTAAAATACTTCAGTGGCTCTGAAATAGCTCCTTAGGGTTCCCTTTACCTTTCCAGTATAATTTTTTTGCCACTGCAACTCATCACCCTTCCACAGTTCTCATACAAAAGCTAGACTGAACGACTTTCAGGTTTTACAAGGCATAATTCTCTCTCTTGTACCAGCTGGGTCTTTGCTCATTGTGTTCCCTCTACCTAATGCAATGCCCACAACCTGCCCCCACCACCTGGTGACTCATATCTCATCCAAAACATCACTTCCTCCAGGAAGCTTTCCCTAATCTGCCAAATGTGATGTAGAAGGTCCTTCTATGTGTGGTTATAGTCCACTGTGTATACAATTGCATGTTTGCTCATCTATCTATTTTCCTGCTTTCATTGCAGGAGGTAGAACATCAGCATCCATGTATTTTTCACCACAATACTCCCAGTGCCTAGGAGTTCCCTAAGAAAACAGAAGGCATTTGATAATTTAGCAAATTAAGGAATGGAAAAATTAGTTGGGTTTTGAGTGGGTGGGTAGTTAAGAGTTCCCACAAGTCTGCAATGAAGGCCAGAGCCAGAGAAACTGCTGTTATTCTTCCTGTAGTCACTTTGACTCCTGTCTTATGTTGGGCTGGTTGCCTTGTATACTTTCCCTTTGTATATCAGTCCCAGAAAAGACTGGGCTCCAATAAACTTTCGCAGCTAGTTGTTTCTCTCTAGAGGCCATACAGTTCCCACTTTTCATCCTTTCTCTACTCTGGAGAACCACTTGTGGGGATGAATGCAGTGACAATGACAGTCAGCACCCTGCTTCCATCCATTTTCCTGAAATTTCTTCCCCATTTGAACCTCTTGGAATCCAGTCCTTTTGCTCCTTCCTCTGCTCTTTATTCTCTGCCAGGTGCTTACAATAGGAATATGCTTCCTTGTGGGTATCAGGGATAATACCCTTGTGGGTATTATCCTTCTTTCAGCCCTAAGCACTACTTTTCACCATATTCCTTAACCACACGCCTCTCCACACCTCTGACACTGAGTGCCACCCCCTAGTTTTCTACCCAGCACCCCACTTGCCTTGGAGAGAAGAAGCACATGAGCCATTGAAACAGTGGCTTTCTGCTCTCATTTGCTCTTAAGTTATTTTGCTCTCCTCGACTTTCTTTTTCACCTACTCAAATCACTGTCTTTTTTTACTGGTGTTTTCTAATGATTTGAGGGTAGGTCTGTGAGTTCACCATTAGGAAGTTTATATCTAAGTTTTTCATTTTTATGCTCATTTAAGAATTATCTTAAGTGTGCTTGGATTATTTGGATAACCACCCTATACCTAGATTACTGCCAAACAGTTTTGGTGCCCATATTTCAGTTTGTGTTTACCATGGTATGAATGCCAAATAGCACCGATTTAATGATCCCACACTAATGAAAAAATAACAAGGATGGAATAAATATGTAAATGATGCTCTCAATTCAAGTGAAGTCCAAATAACATCAAATGAAGACAAAATATCATGCAAATAAATATTTTGGCAGTAAGTCATGTAAAGATAAGTGCTAGGAAAATTGAGTCATCATTAAAATAAATACTAGTACAATCTTAATAAACTGAAAATACATTTTGTGATAGCAATTGGCACCATGTGAGGTAACAGTTTGTTTTTGGAAAGCAACATTATTTGTCATATAAAATTGTTAGTTTGAATTTTATTGTTTGGTAAAATTTACATTTAATTTATAAATTTGCTTTTGTATAAGAATTATAAGTACATAGAAATTAAATATGGATAGATTTATGTTTGAAGGCAAATAATGTAATAGTAAACATAACAACATTGGGAGCCCATGATTAAAAATATAAAATTTCTGAGCAACACTGACCTATTTCAGACAACATTGGTTCTTCCTGAAACCTCTTCTTGGATGGCTTATCTTAATTATGGAATTAAATTTGGTTTGTGAATTTGATTGTGACAAGGATAAAGGAATGGTATTAAACCACAGGTGTTTGCAATCTGTCACCTCTCCTTGCCTGGCAAAGAAAAGGCTGTCTTAGTCTCCCACTCTCACCCTACCTCTACTTTCCCCAGAAATACCTTCAAGGAAAAAGGAGAATCTGCAAGGTAATATGAAACCTGAAAAGCTGAAAGGAGAAGATAGCTTTAATCAGTCTTTTAATTAAAAGGGTGAGGAAAACTCTGATACCAAAGAGAGAAAAAGAAAACTATAACAATAGAAAACTACAGACCAATATGCCTTATGAATATTGATTTGTAAATCCTCAAGAAAATACTAGGTAACTAAATTCAACAACATATTAAAAAGAATTATGACCATGAGAAAGTAGTGTTTATTCTTGGAATGCAAGGATGGCTCAACATATAAAAATCAACCAATGCAGTACACCATGTTAACAGAATAAAGGAAAAAATATGATCATCTCAGTTGATGTAAAAAAATTCAATACCCTTTCATGACAAAAACATTCAACAAACTAGAAACAGAAGGAAACTACCTTAATATAACAAAAGGCTTGTATGTGAAAACCCATAGCCAAGATTATACTCAATGGTCAAAGACTGAAAGTTTTCTCTCTAAGATCAAGAACAAAACAAAGAAGAAGACTTTCACCACTTCTATGTATCGTACTAGAAAACCTAGCCAGAACAATTAGGCAAGAAAGAAAATATATAAAAGTTATCCAAATTAGAACTTAGCATTAATATTGAATTAACATTTGAGCCTGAGCAACTCAGTGAAACCTCCTTTCTACAAAAACTAGAAAAATTAGTAGGGCATGGTGGTGCATGCCTATAGTCCCAGCTATGCAGGAAGCTGAGGCAGGAGTATTGCTTAAGCCCAGGATTGAGTTTGCAGTGAGCTATAATGATGCAATTGCACTCTAGCCCAGGTAACGGGCAAGAATCTGTCTCAAAAATAATTAAATTAATATGTGGAAAAAAGTAGTAAAATTATTTCTGTTAAGGTGAAAGGGTCTTATGTGTAGAAAACCCTAATGATAACACAAAAAAGTATTATACTAATTAACTCAGCAAAATTGCAGAATACAAAATCAACACATGAAACAATGAAAAATTCAAAAGAGAAATCAAGAAAACAATTCCATTTACAATAGCATCAAAAATACTTAGGGATAAATTTAACTAAAGATGTAGGTTTCTTATCATAAATAATATAACTTTTATACTGAAAGAAATTAAAGAAGACATCAATAAATAGATATCTCATGTTAATAGATCAGAACATTTAATATTGTTAAGATGTCAATACTACCTAAAGTTAACTAAAAATTCAGTGCAATCCCTAACAAAATCTTAATGCCATTGTTTCAGGAATACAAAGTTTCATACTAAAATTTATATGACATCTCACGGGACCCTCCATAGCCAAAATACTCTTGAAAAAGGAAGAGCAAAGTTATAGATCTTACACTTCCTGATTTCAAAACTTATGACAAAACTGCAGTAATCAAAACAGTGTGATACAGACATAAAGGGAAACATATAGACTAATAGGATAGAATAGACACCACAGAAATAGATCCTCACATAGGCAGTCAAATGATTTTTGACAAGAAAGCCAGAACTATTCAATGGGGAAAGGATAGTCTTTTCAACAAATGGTATTGGGAAACTGGATGTTTAGATGTAAAACAATAAAGTTGAACTTTAATCTGACCTTATATATATATAAATTAACTCAAAATTGTCACAGACCTAACTAAATATAAGAGCTAAACTGTAAAACTCTTAGAAGTAAACAGGGAGAAAACTTCATGACACTGGATTTGGCAATGATTTTAATATGACACCAAAAGCACAAGCAACAAAAGAAAAACTATATAAATTGGACTTCGTCTAAATTAAAATTGTGTGCATCAAAAACACTATCAACAGAGTGAAAAAGTAGCCCACAAAATGGGAGAAAATGTTTGCAAATTATATCAATATGATCATGAATTAATATTCAGACTATATAAATAACTACAATTCAAGAACAAAAAAAAATCCGAACAACCTGATTAAAAAATAGGGAAAGGGAAAGGACACAACAAAAAAAGAAAATTACAGACCAATATCCCTCATGAATACAGATGCAAAAATCCTAAATAAAATTTTAGCGAATAGAATTCAGCAGCACATAAAAAAAATAATTCACCATGACCAGGTGGGCTTTATTCCAGAGATGCAAGGATGGTTCAACATACATAAGTCTATAAATGCAATTCACTTCATAAATAAAATTAAGAACAAAGACCATATGATTCTGTCAATAGATGCAGAAAAAGCATTTAACAAAGTCCAACACACCTTTATGATAAAAACTCTTAACAAAATAGGCATAGATGGCTCATACCTTAAACATATTAAATCTATCTATGACAAACCCACTGCTAATATCATTTTAAATGGAGAAAAATTGAAATCTTTCCCCCTTCCATCAGAACTAGACAAGGGTGCCTACTATCTCCTCTCCTATTCAACATAGTACTTGAAGTCCTATTGATAGCAATCAGACAGGAGAGGGGTATTAAGGGCATCCAAGTGGGGGCAGATGAAATCAAACTCTCGCTCTTCACCGATGATATGATATTATACCTAGAAAACCCCATGGACTCTTCCAAGAGACTCCTAGACTTGATAACTGAATTTGGTAAAGTTTCAGGTTATAAAATCAATATACACAAGTCAGAAGCATTCATATATGCCAAGAACCATCAAGAAGAAACTCAAATCAAAAATGCAATACCCTTTACTATAGCCCCAAAGAAAATTAAATATCTAGGAGCATACCTAATGAAAGATACAAAAGATTTATACAAGGAGAACTATGAAACACTAAAAAAAGAAATTGCAGAAGATTTAAACAGATGGAAAAATCTACCTTGTTCATGGATTGGTAGAACCAATATAGTTAAAATGTCAATATTACCTAAAGTGATCTACAGAATCAATGCAATCCCCATCAAAATACCATCAGCATTCTTTACAGATCTAGAAAAAATTGTTCTTCACTTCATATGAAACCAGAAAAAAACGTATAGCCAAAGCAATCTTAAATAAAAAGAACAAACTGGGAGGCATCAGTCTTCCTGACCTCAAGCTGCACTATAAAGCAATAATAGTTAAATCAGCTTGGTACTGGCACAAGAACAGAAGCATAGATATCTGGAATAGATCTGAAATACCAGAGATGAAACCATCAGTATACAGTAATCTAATCTTTGATAAAGCTGACAAAAATATACATTGGGGAAAAGAATCTCTCTTCAATAAATAGTGCTGGGAAAACTGGCTAGATACATGCAGAAGACCAAATCAGGATCCCTACCTCTCACCTCTCACAAAAATTCAATCGAGATGGATATCAGACTTAAACTTAAGTCATGAAACCTTAAGAATCCTAGAAGAAGATGTTGGGAAAACCCTATCAGACATTGGCCTAGGCAAAGAATTTTTGAGGAAGACCCCCAAGGCAATCACTGCAGCATCAAAAATAAACAAATGGGATCTGATCTAATTAATAAGTTTCTGCACAGCCAAGGAAACCATCAGTAGAGCAAATAGACAACCCACAGAGTGGGAGAAAATATTTGCTCTCTACACCTCTGATAAAGGTAAAATAACAAGAATCTATCTAGAACTTAAAAGAATTAACAAGAAAAAAGCAAACAATCCCATCAAGAAATGGGCAACAGAAATGAAAAGAAACTTCTCCAAAGAAGACAGAATGGCATGCAAACATATAAAGAAATGCTTAACTTCTCTAATTATTAGAGAAATGCAAATCAAAACCACAATGAGATACCACCTAAGCCCAGTAAGAATGGCCTATATCAAGAAAACCCAAAACAACAAATGCTGGCGAGGATGCAGAGAGACAGGAACACTCCTACACTGCTGGTGGGACTGCAAATTAGTGCAACCTTTGTGGAAAAGAATTTGGAGATACCTCAAACAGCTAGAGATAGAAATACCATTCGACCCTGCAATAGCATTGTTGGGCATCTACCCAAAAGAGCATAAGACATTCTATTATAAAGACATCTGCACCCAAATGTTTATAGCAGCACAATTCACTATTGCACGGTCATGGAAGCAACCCAAGAGCCCATCAATTCATGAGTGGATAATTAAAATGTGGTATATCCTCACAATGGAATATTACTCAATCCTAAGAAATGACAGTGAGCTAGCACCTTTTATGTTATCCTGGATTAAGCTTAAGCCTGTTATCCAAAGTGAGGCGACACAAGACATGGAAAATGGGCCCTACATCCACTCGTCATCAAATTGGTACTGACTGATTAAAACTATGGTTTTCAAATGGTGGCAATGCTCACCAGGGATTCGGGAGGTGGGGGACCCAATCTTAGGAAGGTGGCGAGTATTTTGGAGTGGAAGGGCATAACTCTAACCATTCTTAGGGAGAGGCAAAGATATACAATGTAACCAAAATGTCAAAAAACAAAAAATCAAAGCAAAACTTTTTATTGGGTGGTGGGCAGGCGGTAGGGGGGAAGAGGAAAGGGGTGTATGTTTCCATAACATGTGTGATGCACACCACCAGGGGATTGGACACATTGGGGGGAGGGAGGGGGACAGGGGCAATATTTGTAACCCTAATAATATTTATACCTCCATACTATGATGAAATTAATAAAATTAAAAAAAATAGGGAAAGGACACGAATAGATATTACCCCAAAGAAAATATACATTAAATACATGAAAATATGCTCAACATTACTAATCATTAGGAAGATGCTAATCAATATAGCAAAGGGATACCATTTATATCCATTAGGGTGGCTATTATTAAAAGCAAAACAAAACAGAAAATAACAAGTATTGGTATGGATGTGGAGAAATTGGAACACTTTTGCATTGATGGTGAGAATATAAAATGGTGTGGCTGTTATGGAAAATAGTATGATGGTTCCCAAAAAATTAAACATAGAATTATCATTATATATACCAATGTTACTTCTGGGTATATATCCAAAACAATTGGAAGCATAGGCTGAAACAGATATATGAAAATCCATGTTCATAGCATCATTAGTCACAATAGGCAAAATGCAAAAACAACCTAAGTGTCCACAGAAGGATAAATGGATAAATGAAAGCTGGTATGTACATACAATGCAATATTAGTCTTCAAAACAAAGGAAATTTTGCCCAATGTGGTAGTGTGTGCCTGTAATCCCAACTACTTGGGAAGCTGAGGAAGGAGCGTTGTGTGAGGCCAGGAGTTCAAGGCTGTAGTGAGCTGATTTTGCCTGGGAATAGCCACTGTACTCCTGCCTGGGCAAAATATCGAGACCCCTTCTCTAAAATAAATACACTATTCAGGTGATGGATACACCTAAGGCCCATACTTCACCACTATATAACAATATCCATGTAACAAACTCCACTTGTACCCCCTAAATCTATTGATATAAAAATGTTGGCAGAAAATAAAGTAAAATAAATGAGTGAATGAATGAAAGAAAATTCTGACATATGCTATAAATGGATGAAACTTGAAGACATGCAAATTGAAATAAACAGTCACAAAACAACAAATATACTGCATGATTTTACTTATAGGAGGTACCCAGAGTAGGCAAATTCACAGAAAGGGAAAGTAGAGGGGTAGCTGACAGGAGCTTTGGTGAGGAAGCAAAGGGGAGATGTTGTTTAAGAGTTCAGAGAAAAGGTTTTTGAGGGGAGCAGTCACCATTCATTTAGTAGAAAATACTTGAAATACGAAAGAACACAACAGAGATAATTTTAAGAAATCTTTTGCTATATATTACAAATTCATTTTCTTCTCTTAACAGTCTTTGAATTATGTTGGTAACACACTGCAGTGCTCATAATTTTGGTTGATAGACACTTTTTTATGAGAATCCATATGTGGTTTTATATAACCCCCCCAGATATGTGAGGGTTATATACTTGCTTATTCAACATTTATTAAGCATCTACTATACCTCCTCTTCAGATAATTTCAGATAATAGAGATCAAGAATTTGGGATATATATCAAATAATCAGTATTTATTCTTGTTTTCTAAAATAACACTAAGTAGATTTGTACATATTCTCCTTTGAGTTGGCCTTTTCTTAGTCATCCCCCAAAATATTTGTAGATTTTTTCGAAACATTATATCTTTCCATATTTTATTTGCTCACTTAGAAAAATAATTGGAACATTAGAAAAACAAGGAATGACCTCTTGTAGTGGAGAAAAGCTAAATGTTCTATTTTTAGAATAACAAATGAACAGAGAAAATGAAAAAAGGCAGACTAAACATTTCATTTGACAATCTGTCAGATACAAAATAGAGCAGCAATGCTGTGATGAACAGACTACTGCTGCAGATGAACCCACTACATACGGAAGAAACAATCATTTATCCTCAAATGCTTTTGCTTTCATTCTTAGTCCACAATTCTTTGTAAACCTACAAACACGGAGTATTCTAGCATTAACAGAAGGGAAGATGAAGACATGAGAAATTCAAGAGCAAATGTGTAAATTTAATTTAGCACTGAAGAATATGAGAAATTTGTATAGATAGCATAAAATTATGTTTTGGTCCCTTTAAGATAACAATAGTTTTCAGACTTTTATTGAAATACACTCCGAAGAGCAGCTTTCTTTTCTTCAAAACAAATTAAAGTTAGAATTATTAATAGCTTTCTTCTCAAGGAAATACCCAAATTCATCTATTTCTTCTCCTCTTACTCCTCCTCCTCCTCCTCCTTCTCCTCACCTTCTTTAGAGACAAGGTCCTGCTCTGTCACTCAGGTTGGAGTGCAGAGGTGTGATCATAGCTCACTGCAGCCTCAAACTCCTGGGCTCAAGGGATCCTCCCACCTCAGCCCCCTAAATACCTGCTACTATTGCATGTGTCTGGCTTATTCCTCTTTTAAATATTTTTTTTTCCAAAAAGAAAGAAATCTTTTCTGATGAAAATCCTACAAATGTTTGGATTAATGCTATTAAAAATGCATGATCACTTTAGTTAATCAGGACCTTTTGTTCCCTCAGAAAAATTTTGTCTTTGGACAGCTCCCTCATTCTCATTCACCTTTCTGACTCTATTAACCCTCTCAAGATCACTGCCTAATAACATGCAGCTTTCCTGGTTCTCCCATAGATGAACTCATCAGCTTATTGCAAAAACTGAATTTATCAAGAATCTACTTCTTTGCATTCTGCCTCATTGCATACATCTGAAAACATCCGAATTTCTTTACACAAGTGCTTAAACTCATCATGTATCATCTTCACCTGTCAAATGGAGTAATCCAGGGTGATGTCTGAATTGATTACTATTAATAATAATAGATTACATTTACTTAGTATATTATGTGCCAAGCACTGTGCTTACTGTGTATATTACTTAGTATATTATGTGTATATACTTAGTATATTATGTGCTTACTTACTTAGTATATTATGTGCCAAGCACTGTGCTTACTATTTTACATTTAGAGAAGCAATATAGGCCATTGGTTAAAAGCCTGGGCTCTGGGTTTAAACTGCCTGGTTTGAAATCTTAACCAATTATTTTCTGCCAATTATTAGCATGTAATGAAGGTCAAGTTGCTTCACCTCTCTGTGCCTCCATTTCCTTGTTTATAAATAATGATACTGGCCTTATTGGGCTGTTCTGAAGATAAAATGAGTGATTAATAGTGGCTGGTGTTTGTTAAATAAAAATATCCTTATATGGATTAAATACTTCGTATCTTAAATATTTATGAAGTACTTGAATCTCATAAATAATTAATAAACTTTAGTTATCATTAATTTGAGTTTAGGTATATTATTTTTTATAGCATAGATGTGGTTGATAACTGAGAAACAGAATGATTAAAGCAAGAGAGAGGCTCAACACCTAAGATCTGGCTTCACCAGACCTTCTACTTTCTTGGACCAGTTGCAGGGATGGATGGATATCTTTGCAATAGCTAGAGAAAGGTCAGGGAATGGGCTTGGTTATCTGAGAATGTGAGAATGAGTAGTGTCTTTCTAAGAATTTTCTCTATTCTTTTTCACATCCTTTAATTGTACTTACCCTGCTGATCCATCGTGGGACTTCCTCTGGCTCAATCAGTATGAAGAAGAAATGCAGTTGCAAATTCTGTGACCTATTTTGTAGTTTTTCATGATAACCTTGGGGGTCACAATGCATAGTTTGAGAAATACTGGTTTAAGCTATATTTTCTCTGCTTGTTGATGAGTGTGTCATATGGGACAAAATCAAAGGCCATCCTGAGGTTGAGATGTATTGCATTCATTGCTTTTCTGCTATCCGTAATGTCCTCTGCTCTGTCAGCAAAAGCTAATACATTGGTCTTTGATAATTTGCTCTTCTAACTCATGTTAGCTATTACCCTGCGCTCTTACTGTGTACAAATTGATTTTCTGATGATATGCTCCAACATTCTTACATATACTGAAGTTAACATGAATTGGTCTATAATTTCTCGCATTTACAAAAAGTGTTTTTAAACCAACCTTTACAAGGGCTCTCTTGTATCCTTTGAGCATCTCTCCCATCATCCATATGTTCCCAGGATGACTAGACCAATTCATTATGTTACTGCAGGGTGACTGTTGTCAGCTCTACGGAGATAAGCACATAGAAGTATTTTAGGTGATTAGACTTTACTGCTTGTACTTTATCTTGTTATCCTTCTATTTATCTCTCTCTCTCTCTCTTATTCCGTCTTTTTCTCCCCACCTTTCCACTTGCCCTCCTCTTTCCTTTGCTGTATAAGTAAAAATAAAGGCCATGTGAAAAATTACTTGCTATGGACTTTCTTTAATTTTCTACTCCAAATCATAATGAAATATTAATAGTGCCTACTGTTTGATGTGTGATAATGACTGTGGCCATGTTTTTAAAAAGAGGATTTATCTCTCTGTGATACATGCTAAAATATTTAAGTTTGAAATTATATGATATCTGAAACTTTCGTCAAAGTAAAGCTGAGTTATAGGAAGGTTCCAGTATATGATATACATGTAAACACCCAGAGAAACACAATTGCTTGCTGAACATTTGGTCTCAAAGCAGGTGCTTCACAGAAGTCCTAGTTCTGGAGTTATAAAGAGAACCATGTGTGGTATTGTAATAATATTTCAGAGGTCTTTGTTAATACCTACATTAAATTTATTCATAACAATTTATCCAAGTGTGCTTAGGAAGAAAATTGCTCAACATGAGACTTTGGCTGATATTTCTCTCTTATTCTTTCTCTGCACCCTCTATGTCACCACCACCATATACGTACTTCAGTGTTATTATTTGTCCAAATGCTAATTTGTCTTCCAGTTCAAATGCAATCTCTGCAAGAAGCATCATATTGTTCCCTTATGTGGATGAGACTCTATGTCTTTTATGGCACTTCCATGCCCTATAACATATTGTAGCTATCTATGTATGTCCATATTCATATCCTCTATTTTAAAAGCTTTTTGAGGACAGGGTAATTCCAATCCAATATGTCTTTGTGTCCTCCAGCACTCACTGCATTGCTGGGAAACCCTCAGTAAATAGATGTCTGTCAGATGAACATATAAATTAATAAATGGTGAGTGCAAAAGTTTCCAGAAAAGGAAAATCAAAAGAAAAGAAAACACACACACACACAGTATCACTTTAGATTTCTGTAGTTTTCATAGATGAAAAGATTCTTCTAGACTTAATTAACAATAAAAACTTCATCAACTCATAACAGCAACTAGTTTTTGTTGCTGCTTTTCTACAGAACATCGTCCCTTCTTTCAATAGCAGATCAATGACCACATTTTGTAGAATGGTTTTCTCATAAGCTGTCAACATCCAAACAGCTCTTTTGTACATAAAGCAAGATAAACTGAAGTTGGAATTGGCTATCCAGAAAGTTAAACTACTTCTCTAAATACAGAATGCATGTTTACTGCTTCATGAGCCTTTTGGCAGTTTCCCTAAAATGACCAACATTAGAGCCATGTAAACATTTTGAAGATTACACTACAGCCATTCTTGTCTTTTCTCTTCTGTAACGATTACTATAATGTGTTCATTATGGGAAAGCACGCCCTAACAATGCCTCACTGAATTTTAAGGGAGCAGTGGTTGAGAGAAATACTGTGCGTCTAACACCCATTAAGAAATCAAGATGTACAGACCAAAACTTATTTTCAAAGAAGTTTAGTTGCAGTTAAGTCTCTGGGCACATATACTGTTTTGGATAGTTCATATTCTGCTGCTAAATATGTTGGTGGCTGGAATACAAGATGCCAAGAACTTTTAAATCTTTTACATTTAAAATTATATAGAACAAAAAATTAGCACACTTCAGATTAAGGGGTAATTGCTAAGGATTTTTTAAATGCAGAAATGTAATTATTGCAACTTTATCAGAAAGAAAAAGAAAAGAAAAGAACTTTTGTTTTTGTTTTTCTATGTGATAATGAAATAGGTAGGTAAGCATCAGACCCTGAACATTCCATTTATTTTCGCAGTCTTGTTAGGTAGATAGGTGCGGCAGAGACTAGCTATTTCCTCACCGAATTGTATACTTTGGTCTGACACTAGGGTGCAGTGAGCAAGGCATCTGGGGCTGCAAAATGTGAGGAGGCTCTCAGGTTTCTGCAAATACCAATCTTGCACCTCATGACCCTGCACTAGCATGACCTCAAAAATGAGTGGCTCCCTTACCTTTGGCATCCTTGACACTGGCTCGCCTCACCCAAATTTCAGCAATTGTCTTGCTGGGCAGTTAGACTACATTTCTCAGCCTCCCAAATTAGGACTTATCTTGTGACTGAGTTCTGTCCAGTAGAATATGTATAGAAGTAGTGTTTGTCCCTTTTAGTCTTGATCTACAAAATTCTCTAAAGTTTTCTGATGGTTAATTTTAGGTGTCCACTTGACCTAAATAACTTGCCCAGATAGTTGGTAAAACGTTATTTCTGGGTGTCTGTGAGAGTGTTTCTGGAAGAGATTAGCACTTGATTAAGTAGACTGAGTAAAGATCCACTTTCACCAATGTGGGTGGACATTATCCAATCCCTTGAGGGCCCAAATAGAACCAAAAGGTAGAGGAAAGGTGAATTCTCTCTCTCTTTTTGAGTTGGGACATTCATCTGCTCCTGCCCCTTGGACATCAGATCTCCTGGTTCTTGGGCCTTTCAACTCCAGAACTTATATCAGCTGTCTTCCTGGTTCTCAGCCCTTCAGCCTGAGACTGGAAGTTACATCAGTAGCCCTCCTGGTTCTCAAGTCTTTGGACTTGAACTGAGTTATACCGCGGGCTTTCCTGTTTCACCAGCTTGCAACAGCTTTCCTGGTTCACCAGCTTGCTATCCTTTTCTGGGCCTCCATGGTAAAGTGATCTGACTCTCATAATAAATCTCTTACATATCCATATAATATATATGTTATATTGTAGATCTATACGTGTGTGTGTGTATATATATATATGTATATTATTATTATTATTATTGGTTCTCTTTCTCTGGAGAACCTTGACTAATTCAAGTACCATCCTCCATGCTTTTTTCCCCATCTACAAGCTTGATGAGGTCTTCAATGATGTAAGGGAAGATGGAGCCACAATTTGGAAGGAACTGGAGTCACTTGAGTTGCTACATAGATAAGACATGCTCAGGAGAGCTGCCCAACCAAGGACACCCATGTTAGATTCTCAAGGGAATGAAACTTTTATTTTAAGAAACTGAAATGTGGGGATTGTTTGTCAAATAATTAGCCTACTCAGATTTATAGCAGGTATAATGCCCCCTATTTGGGGAGGAAACTAAGGCTCAGAGAACCTAAGTTAGCTGCAGAAGGTCACATAGACCATGATGGTAGATCTAGGATTTGAACTGTAGTACATCTGACTCCAATGTTCATGTTATGCATCCTGTTCACATTGCATTCTAGAAATCACTAGAAGTAACTACTAAGAGTATACTTAGCAAAGTTAGTAAATCTTTCCTGCTATGTATCCAATATGTTGTATGATAGTTTCTGAAACACATTCAACTTTAGAAGCTTTAAGTTAGAAAATAAAAATGGTATTGTTCTTTAGAGGATTAAGTCATTTTAAGTAGGTAAATTTGCTACAAAAATGCAGCCCTGTTTGGATTTGAGCAGTTCCAGAAGTTCCCTACCTCCCCACTCCACACACACTACAGCCCCCCTTTCAATTTTGGGTCACCAGATCTTGCCAATTTCCAGAATCTTCCTGGCTTTGGTTTCCATTAGATTCAGCCACAGATTGTGGCTAGCACAAGTTGATGTGATAATAAGATGTCAGAGAGAAGAAATATCCCCTCTTCTTCTTTATTGCTCCCCAAATTTTATTGACAGAAACTCATGTCAAACAGTGAAGGCTTCATTATCTATTTGTTACCCTTACAAAAGGGAGCTCACTTAGTGATCTATATTCTGCAATAGGAATACATATACAGGGTCTGTTTGGCGTCTGTTTTTGTGTAGAGAGGGAGGCAAGCCAATTAAAGGGAGCAACAGGAAGACAGGGGCAAGAGAATAGTAGAAATCTGCTGTGCAGTCCATCTGCAGGACATTCACACTGCAAACAGTGAGTTCCCCGAGTTTTCTCTCTTCAGAGCAAATCAACAGGGAGAGATGTGAGTTAAAAAATAAAATGACTGGAGATGTTTTTTAATTATTTTAATAAATAGCTCTATGGTGACTTCCCTCACAATGCTTCCTAACCGGAAACACCTACAATTCTTTTTTTTTAAATGACAGATAAAAATTATTTATACATTTCTGTATTGCTTTTTTACATTGAAAGATAAATAATATATTTATCTCCCTTATCCTTGGGTGATATGTTCCAAGACTCCAGTGGATTCCTGAAACTTCAAATGGTACTGAATACTACATAGACTTGTTTATTACTATACATAAATACCTATGATACACGTTAATTTATAAATTAGGCACAGGAAGAAATTAACAACATTAATAATAAAATAGAATAATTACAACAATATATTGTAATAAAAGTTACATGGATTTGCTCTCTCTTTCAAAATATCTTATACTGTATTCTGCCTACTTTCAGAGCATGGTTGACTTTAGTTAACTGAAACATGGAAAGCAAAACCAAGGATGAAGGGTTACTACTTGAAACATAAATATCTTTAGTGTTGGCTTTCTTAATTTAAGTAGTGAGGTGATATGACTGATGAAAAGATCACAGCATTTGCTTTTGAAAGAGTATGGATATTTTGCTGGTTTCTTCAAGTACTAGATAAATAACAATGGGAAGATTATTGACTGTCTCCAAGATTCAATTTTTCATTTGTAAATTGACCACATCAGTGATATCTAAATCACAGGCTATAATGATATGGATATCTTTATGATAAAATTTTTTTTTTTTTTTTTTTTTTTGAGACAGAGTCTCGCTTTGTTGCCCAGGCTAGAGTGAGTGCCATGGCATCAGCCTAGCTCACAGCAACCTCAAACTCCTGGGCTCGAGTGATCCTTCTGCCTCAGCCTCCCGGGTAGCTGGGACTACAGGCATGCGCCACCATGCCCGGCTAATTTTTATATATATATCAGTTGGCCAATTAATTTCTTTCTATTTTATAGTAGAGACGGGGTCTCGCTCTTGCTCAGGCTGGTTTCGAACTCCTGACCTTGAGCAATCCGCCCGCCTCGGCCTCCCAAGAGCTAGGATTACAGGCGTGAGCCACAGCGCCCGGCCTTATGATAAAATTTATCACGGAGAATGAAATTGGATCATGTATGTGATAGCGCTTAATATAGAAACTCATTCTTTTGTTTTTTTATTTTTTTCTGTTTCTCTGTTTTCCAGGGTTTTGTTCGTTTTGTTTTGTTTTGTTGAGACAGAATCTCACTCTGTCACTCAGGCTACTAGAGCACACTGCTCATCATAGCTTACTGCAACCTCAAACTCCTGGGCTCAAGCGATCCTCCTGCCTCAGCCTTCTGAGTAGCTGGGACTAGAGGCATGAACCACCACGCCCAGCTAATTTTTCTATTTTTTTGAAGAGATGAGGTATTGCTTTTGCTGATGCTGATCTTGAACTCTTGACCTCAAACAATCCTCCTGCCTCTGCCTCCCAAAGTTCCAGGATTAAAGGCACGAGCCACGGCACCTGGCCATTTCCCATGTTTTTGATGTCACAATAAATTGAGGTACATACTCAGACAGAGCTAAAATGTAGTATGACATCTTTTTTAAAGGGCCCTGATTACTTGGTTTGATGAGCAACAGCATTGCAATGTTGTTTGCAGTTTTCAGGTAGAGTATCTATCTAAATTCTTTTCAACCAGTTCTTCCTCACCTTCCTTGGAAACTCCCAAGAGAGCAAAAACCTTGCCTGTATTATTCTCTCTGTATCTTCAGCATCTAGAAAAGAGCTTTCTAAAAACTTATGTGTTCCCAGTGTTTTGTTTTAGATTCACTCCTCATTACATGAGGTAGTTTTATTCACTCTTAAGCTTTCCCATCATTATTACACTGAAGAATCCAAAGTATGTATCCCCTGATCAGACACCCCTTCCCACACCCAACCAACTCCCTGTAGACAGGTCACATTGAATTTTCTGCAAATATCCTTAAACTTAACAACTAGCAGTAATCTTCTTACCTTCTCTCAAATTCCTGTCCTTTCTCTTTTATATTTTAGCAAGTGATGGCATGATCCTTCATGTAGGGCAGGAGTCAGCAAACTGCAGCTTGAGAGCCAAATTTAGCCCACTGTGAATTTGGCCCACTTGAAAATAAAGTTGTATCAGGACACAGCCATTCCCCTACATTAATATATTTTCTCTGGTTGCTTTTGCCCTTACTGCAGCAGAGTTGAGTTGTTGTAACAAAACTCTTATAACCATAAAGCCTAAAATATTTGCTATTTGGCCTTTTAAAGAAAAAGTTTGCCACCCCTGATCTAAGATAACCATGGTAGAAACACAAGGGGGACCACGGATGCCCCCCAATTCCCTGTCCTTCATTCCCTCATCCAATTAATTTCCATATCCAGTAAAATACCTCCTAAATAGTTCCCCAGTTCTTCCTCTGCCTCGATTTTGACTATCATTGGGACATTTACCAATTTTAAGCCCTTATCAATTTTATGCAGACTATTACAATATGCTAACTGGCCTTCTTGCTATTATTATTATTATTATTATCATTTTAAAGTCTACAGCACTCAATCTTCCCTGGCAGTCTACAAGTACTAACCAGATCCGCTCCTGCTGAGCTCTGAGATCAGACCAGATCAAGTACACTCAGGATGGAAGGACTGTAGACCCCGTCATTGTTCTTGATCATTTTAAAGCATTCTTCATATTCTAGTAAGAATTATCTAATTAAAAAAAAAAAAAACTTGATTATATCCCAACAATTTTTTTTGTTGGTCTCTAAAACTCACAGGATGAATTATCCTTGCCATGACATTGCCTTCAGTAATTGGGCAAATTTAAATCTCTCCAGCTTCATCAGCCCCCACTCCCTGTTGTAATTTTATTCTTTAGCACCATGAAATTACTTACTGTTCCCCTGCACACAGTTTGCTATCCTCACTTGGGTTTATGTCTTTGTTCATGCTGCCCTCTCTGGAAGCATCCCATTCTAAACTTTAATTCACCTAATACACACCTACTTTATAATTCTCACCTCAAGATGACTTCATTGAGATGATCAGGCAAATCAAATCTCTCTTGTCTGCCCTACCATCGCACAGTACTGCCTAAATTACATTTTCAGTCTTCCATCTTTCCTTCCTAACCAGACTCTGAATTTTCCTGTCAAAAGTTTAGAGTGGAATTTACCACACCCTCACCTCTAGGGTATGGGTTCCAATCATCTTGAGGTACTCAGCTTAGCCCATCTTCCTCATCACAATGATAACTTTATCCCATCCTTTTCATCAAGAAAGAGCAGAAAACCCAAGCCTAAGGCACTTGCACGTGGCATCCCCCTGAAAACAGTGATGGTTTGTGGATGAATCCATTGAAGAGAATCTCAGAACTTTTGAACAAATGAGTGCATATTGACTCCAGTTCTTCTGCCAGACTTGGTGGTAAGTGGATGTTTGGAATTGCTGTAGCTTCAGTGAGAGTCTGAAATTTTCAGAGAATCCTCACATGGAGCCTGAGGGTGGTTGCCACCTGAGAAAACAGAGTCACCAACTCCCCAGTCTTGGTGACATTGCTTTAGTTCAGAACCAGATTGCAACAGATAGTGGAGCATCCACTAAATGAGTATTCATAACTCAAATTTTTCTTTTGTTTAAGCCAGTTTGAGCCTTGGGATTTTTAAATTTTTCACTTACCACCAAAAGAATTATAATACTAAATATCCTCAATAGCCTATGAGTACTGTGGAGATAGAGACTAACTATCTTTACTCATTTTTGTTTCTTCAATGTCTCATGGAGTCTCTGACATGTAGCACAGCGGTCTTCAACCTTTTTTGGCAACAGGGACTGTTTTTCCATAGTTGGGGGTAGATGGCAGGGAGGTGCAGAACTCAGAGCACAATTCCTAACAGGCCATGGACTTGGGAGGCCTCAGCCTGGGACTTGGGGACTGCAGACATAGAAGATCTGAAGGAATGTGGTCTTAACTAACAAAATATATTGGTAGCAAAGCCAGAAATTATCCTATAATATAAAGCCTACCTAAACCATTACATTTACTTAAATTGAAAATGACTGACCTTCCCTATGTCTTGGAACACCATATAAATTCACAACTATTGAACTAGTTTATATAACCATAATAAATAGTATATAGCAGGATTGTGACATTCACATCTAGTCTCACTAGGAAATTATCATAATGCTATATCTATGGAAAATGTCCATGCCTTGTTCTTATCCAGCTGATTTTTTTTTTTCTGGATCTGTACTATTTTCTCATCTCTCATCTCTTGCATCACTCCATGTTCCATTTAAAATTCTAGATAATACTTGGTCTATATGTTTAGTGTTTAAACCCAATTTAAAATATTTTTATTCTCTCTGACTGCAATTATTCAAAAGTTCCATTTTAGGCTGAGAGTATTCATTCAATATGTTTATATAGCTCTATCTACTATAGCCCTAATATAATACTTCACAAGTCTGCACAATACTGTCAATTCCAATGCTCACTTTGAACATCTATTGCCTGTTACACTGAGAAGAAATTCTCTCTTTGTAAACCCTCACTAAAAGAACTTCATTACTTTGCACTGTAACTCTCTTTCACTTATGAAAATGGGAAAAATTTTAAAATCAGTCCCATCTTCTCTTGGTCAAAATTATCATACGTGTTTCTGCCAGCTTATATTTCCAGCAACTTCCACCTCAGTTCAGCAGATCTTGGTTGCTGTATCTCTCTGGATGCACCTGTCTCTCCAGATATCAAGGTGCCAGTTTTCTTTGCTACCTCAGCTCTCTGAAGGGTCAAAGAATAGTCACTGATTTTCAGTTTGTCCACTTTTTTCTTAAAAAGATGGGAGTGATGACATCCAAGCTCTTTACATGTCAGAGCTAAAACTGCAAGTCAGTCTAGCTTTTCTGAAGGGCAAGTCAATTATTAGCTGGAATTAAACATAAACTTCCCTGCTTCATATGAACTGCTAATCCTATTATATTTTCAGTGTCACTAAACATGTACGTCAGTTCTCAGGGATCAAGATTTTAATGTTTAAGAGTTTCATACCTACTTTAAGATTTCTAAATCCTAATCATATTTGAAAAAGGAAACAACTGCTTTCCCAATAGTTTTACCACTCATATGCTAGTCATGATATCTGCCTGGCCAACACTTGGTCTAAAGAAAATGGCTCTGACTATAGGACCACCTGTGATGGATGCCTCTACCCAGAAAGAAATGGAAATGCTGACTTAAAGGATAAGAATTTGGTAGTGGGAGATGTAGCTGAAAGGATATGCCAACAGAGCCCATTATGTAGAGGAGATGCAATGAGGGGGTTGGGGAAGCATCACAATTGAGTCAAATACAAGGAAACACAATACAAGAGAAGACAGATGCTCAGAGCAAAAAACAGAGGGTACGGTAGTGAGTAAAGGCAGCACAAATGCAAAGAACTGCCAAAAGGAAGTACTGACTCCCTCCAGCATGACTCTAGAAGGGTTATGCTCTCCTGCTGCTCAGATCCCAGAGAGGACTGTGGAGTTGTGAATGACACCAAACCCAATCATCATCACCAATTCTTGCATCAGTGAAGTTCAACTCTGCTACTGAGAGTTCCTGCTGCTACTGAGGTCTGCTTGGTATGTTTTCCTGGTTTGTTGGGGGTTTTTGTTGTTGTTTAGTGAGTTTTTGTAAGATCTACTTGGCTAAAGCCTTGATTCTTTATTTCAAAATGGATCCATATAATAACATCACTAATCACTTAAAATAACTTGATCAACTCCTTTCTTTTTCATTAAACTAAAAAGAGCTAATGAAGCGATTGTGATCTCAGCTTTAGAGTTTATCCAGGGAAGGCAAAGTTAGCGAAGATACCAAATTTTAAGTAACAGAATGTTTTCTTTCATTTTGATCTAACATCTTTCTGTCTTCCATATTAATGTACTTCTTTGTAGACCCCATAATGTTAATTAATATTATAAAACAAATGTTAATGCATTAGTGGATGTTAATGGTGGGTTAATGTATCAGCCTTTCTTTAGATAACATATTTGCTTTTGAAAGGGTTTTTTTCCATAGCAGAAAGGGAGGATGGAGTCAGATAAATAATTTTTGCCATGGTTACCATTAATGCAATTCCATTTTTACACAGATACTGCTTTGGAGCACATATTGGGTAGTCTAGAAAAAGAAGTGTATGTCACAACCTTCTACAACTAGGTGCTCCACCTGTTAGGATTCAGTAATTGTTAACTGAAAATATTTTAATCAAATCAAAGTCATTTTGATATAAAGAGTTCCTCTATTTTGTGCATTTATTTCATATTGCAAATTTATAAGGTCCTTAATTTTCATTTCTATATGTCTCTCTAGATTTCTCTTAAATCCATTTACTTTTTGTAAGATTCCACAGTTGCATGTTAGATTAGCACATCACAAGTTATATTTTATGTGAGATAATAAGAAATATAGTTCAAAATTTTTTTCTACCTATTAAACATTTTTCCCTTCATTTGTCTATTGAGTTTATTCAATTTTAAATATTTAAGCTAATCCAAAAGATTAGTGAAAATTCAAGAACTTTTCAAAGATTTTTAAATAAGATTTAACCTAGAATTTAGAATACTTAAGCTTTCACTTAATTTTTGGAAACAACACTGAACTACTGATAAAAGATTTCCTTCCTTCCCACCTTCCTTCCTTCTTTCCTTTATTTGTAGCAGATGATATTTTCAAACTATGCTTGGAAACGCCCTAAATATTTTGCAGAGATTCTTAAGTATCTCCTCATATATTAAATAATAGGGGGAAGACCAGCAGACAGTGCACTGACAATAATCATTTGAAGAAAGACTCCCACTACTTACAACAGAAAATCTAAAATCACTGTCATGGAATATAATGTAGTAGATGCTCAATACTTTCAGTCCTAAAAATATCACACAAACATTGAACAGCTAGCAGCATGAGAAAATCAATATATCTGAATAAATATCAGTATGATTGTATAATTTAAAAACCGAAAATGAGTGCCACTACTCTGTGTTTAATCAGTTTTGGTGTTTAATCTATCTCTACAATAGGGTACATTTATTTTGCAAAGAGCTGTAGGATCATTGTCATATGGCATGTGATTTCATAAGATGGTTCGACCTCCACTCAGGGAGTTGATCAAACTTTCACAGTGCCAGACCATTAAGTCATTTTTGTTTCCTCCCTCAGTACCTGCCCTCCAAAATGCATACTCTGCAGGTTAATCCACAGGACATAGTGAAAATGCCCAAATGTTCTCTGGAGTAATCCAACCCTGCATACTGATCAATCAGAGAATATATTGTCTTGCATACTGATCAACCTTGAAAAATAAAGTTCACTAGCAATGAAATGGAGAATGAAAGCAATAATCCACTTAAATTTGGACCTAAACATGATTCACCTGAAATATCCAGACAATATTATAGAAGTAGATGTTGTTACATTTTTGGTTTTGTTTTAATTTTAATTTTCTGGGTAATTGGTTTGGATTTTTTCCTTTTGCTACACAGACCTTGGGAAGGTCATATTAGTCCTATAAACCTGTAAAGGAGTAATTTGAAATACCATAAATAACAGAATATATGGGCACATATTTATTAGGGTTCTTTAAAATAAAAATACAAATTAATCACATATTTATATGCTTTCAGTCTATAGATGATTATCACTGTGCAAAATATTGTACCATGTATTCAATTTCTATAGCATTTATTTTATCATACTATGATTTATAATCCTATAAAGGCTCATCTATTGCTAAAACCTTTGAAGAAGTATGTAGTGAGAGCCAAATGAAAGAAAAATCTGCTTTTTAAGGAATATATAAATGCATCCTAAGTGCATGCCATTTGATTCATATACAACAGCTTTGAAATGCAGCATACAGTTCACAAGCTATTGGTAGGCATGCCTATCTGAAAGTAGGTATAAATATGTGATGGAATATAGGAACCTTTTATAAAGAATAATTGGTATCAAAAGTCAGTAGTTATAAAAATTATTTATTGCTTACTTAGCCAGGCTTCTATAAGTCTGTCTTTGCTAACATTTAAAGAAGCTAAACAAAAGCCAAGCCCAATATTAAATTTCTTTCTCTTTTATGTTTTCTGTTATATTTCTAACTTGTATTCTAATTAGGAACTTCCAAAGATCAAGAACCACCAGCTTCCTTGAGCAGCTGGACTCCCAGCTGGGTGTGTTGTGTGTGTAATAGCTTCAGTAATTTCCTTTCTTTTCATGTGTCTTTTCTCTAACTTGGCTGCATTGTTTAGAATGAGATTTCCTTTGCAATCAGTACTCTGTCCCTTGCTTTGGATATCTAACTTGATTTATAAACTCACTATTTTACTTACATTATTTTAATCATTATGAACATCTTTTCAGATCAAACTTTTTTTGCAAAAGCTCTTTATTCTTGCCACTATTCTAATATAAATTCAAACATTTAAAATAACCATTAATAATTTGTGTACTATGATATATATTTAACAAAGAGTTGACAATTATAAACACATTAAACTTTGATGCATATTGTTTTCAAAACTTGACATAGTTTTTAATTATTCTCCTTCATACCAGAATACAAAAGACATGTTAAAAGCAAAGTTAATTAAGAAACGCTCATTTTAGATTTTAGAGATCTTCAAATTTAAAGAATATTATAAATGATTGAAGCATTAAAATGTGAGTCAACAACATTGGAATTTTTATCCAGGAGTAGAAGTGGTTAAGGTTTGATTTAATGACTTATAGAAAATAAGTCCATCACCCAGTGCACTGATAGAAAATTTCAGTCTAAGATTAAAAAAACCCATTTCTTCTCATTTCTCTTCTCCCCTGTCACTGTTTTTCTGTGGACTTCTTTTCTCCTTTGTAAAGATCACTGCAATCTAAATATACAGATACAGTTGCATTATCACAAAAGGATTCATAGAAAATACTAACACAGCCATGTCCCTGTTCCATATGTTTATAAAACAATCATAAAATAATACCTAACTCTGAACAATAAATGCTATAAAATGTATCAGTCTTTCACTATTATAGTCAAAGAACTTTGAATTATAGATAAGAATAACTGAATTTAATTTTTTTCTTCCCTAAAATAACATCTATTGTTCAAGGTCTTATAACTCAAAAATATCCTAGTCACTTAAAAGAATTTTTCTCTAATTCTTTATCTAATCTCAATGATAGAGAGAGAATGACATTTTATAGGATAAGAGCTAATTTTATATCTAGAATTAAAGAGTTAATACAAGGAGACAGCTTAGAGATCATTAGATTCAGAATATACTTTTTACTTGCTCCTTTGCTTGGGTTTTGGATAACTAGAAGATATGGCTTATTGGCCATGTCCTTCCTTAAAAACAAAATTGCATGAAAACAAAATCAAATGTAAAAATAACAATCACCAGTATGGTCTTCTTTGAGTCTGAACCTCTGGAAGGCAAAATGATTTTGGGTGACACCAATTCCTTTAGCTCAATGAAGGACAAGCAGAGTTGAAGAAATATGTAGCCAGGTCAGAAGGAAACTGCAGCCACATTCTCTTTGGCAAAAACAAGTTTAAGTCTGAAATCAGGTTACAGAAAAGAAAAGGCAGAAGAAGAAAATTAATTTCCTTTTTCTTTCTTTCTGTGTTTCTAATGATAGTTATCATTTATTAAGTGCATTCTGTCAAATACCATAATAGGTGCTTTAAATATATTATTTAATTTAAGCAGAGAAGCAATCTTAGGAAGTTGAATATTTTTATTTTCAGTTGTAGATAAGGACATTGAGGTAGATTAACTGACTGCTTGAGGCCACACAGCTTGTAGTGGCAGAGCCAGAGCCAAAGCACAGGCTTATTGACCCTGAGGTCCATTTTATTCCATTCCATTATCCTGCTAGGGTACTTTGGTTGCAGGCAATAGAAACTGACTCTGGTTAATGTAAGCAAAAAGAAAATTCATGGGAAGGCTATAGGGAAAATCACAGAATCAAAAGGAAGAATAAATTTCAAAGCCAGAAAAAAATAGAAGCCTTATAGCAGGATTTCTAGAAGAATACATATTCCACTTGCTTGAGTGAGCTTTAAACATTTTCAATAATTATGGTCTTCTGATAGGATTGTATTCCAAGGTCTACCTTGCCTAGGACTGTTTACTTCCCAATGAAAAGAACAACTGTAATTGAGGACTTTGGCAAAGTCTCGCTGGAATATGTCCATGAAGGAGAAATAATTCAAAATGAAATTAGGAAGTTTTACTTCCCCCAAAATGTCAAATGGTTGGTTGCTAGTTTGCTAAGGAAACAAACAAAAACAAAAAAACCGAAAGACCAGGTTATTTCAGGTAAATTTGTCCTTTTATAAAGATTTATTTATTTATTTATTTTATTTTATTTTTTGAGAAGTGTCTCATTCTGTCACCCCAGCTAGAGTGGTGCTGTGGTGTCATCATAGCTCACTGCAGCCTCACACTCCTGGGTTCAAGCCATCCTCCTGCCTCAGCCTTCCAAGTAGCTGGGACTACTGACACATGCCATCATGCCTGGCTAATTTTTGTAGAGATGGGGTCTCACTCTTGCTCAGCCTGGTGTTGAACTCCTGGCCTCAAGCAATACTTCCACCTTGTCTTCCCAAAGTGCTAGGATTACAGGCGTGAGCCACCACACCAGTTGTAAAGGATTCTTTTATCTTTTATCCTTCTCAAAACCACAGGTTTACTAAATGCTCCATATCAGCTTTCAATCTCTTCTCACTACTCAGACTGCCCTACTTAGAGCAACACTCTCCATGGTGAGGGTATTGCTAGGTTATAAATTGAAGATTCACATTGAAAAGAGAAACAGTGTTTCAAGCTTCTACCAGCCGATATCCAGGTTGCCCTCATTGTATAAAAAGCAGAGCACAAGCATGAGAATTGGGCACTAATAACAATGACCAACATGTAAAGCTCCCACTAGGCAGAGATTGTTCTAAGGGTGCTCCATGTTTTAACTCATTTAATCTTCACAGCATTATGGGAAAGGTGCAGATGAGGAAATTAAGACTGAAAAACACTTGCTCCAAACCATAGACCTAGTGCACGACAAAACAATTTGGATAAGTCATTGGCTTTGACCAAGTTCTCAGTTTTTTCATTTGGGATGATAAGATAATATCTCACTCATTTGTTTCTTGTAAGATGAAATAATAAAGCACATTGAAAGTTACTACACAAGTCATTGAAGAGTAGAAGGAACTGAGTCTTCTCCCTGTAAACTAGCAAATGGCCACTATGGTGAGCTACATTGTTTCCATATTTAATCCTCTTTTTCAGGAAATTTATCAAGAACAAAAACTTCAAAGCCAAGATTCACCATAAGATGTGAAATTTTTATTATTTATTTCTACCTTAAGTACATCACTTATTAAAAAGTCTATATTTCTTTATATAAAGAAGGTAACAATACATATGTTGCTGGAAGATAAAACTCATTTTATAATGAATAAATAAAAAGTTGGGATGCAATTTTGGCAGAAGTGATAACGCAAAATCTACCTTGGTGTTTCCCAAAGTTGTGAATGCCATATTCATGAGCAATGAAATTAAAATTCTGATCAAATCATGGAGATTAAGGATAAGTGTTTTGGGACACATAATTGAAATACTTATATGTGATAGTATTAAGTAGCAAAATTTCTTTCTTTTTTTATAACAGAACTCTATTTTCTTTATTCAATTGTATTCAACAATAGCAATAAGAGAAGAAGATAGGGGGAGGTAAACGAATAACGCAACCATGTTAAAATTATACAGCCAGCATAGAAGAGGAAACAACTAACTGTTAGAGGTAGAGTCCACAGAGAAAAGGTTATATTGGAGCCTGGATTTGAAGAATGAACGAGAAGCAAGATGAAAACCAGTCAGAAGAAAAGGCATCCACAAAGGTTTGAGGTATTAATAAAACTATGTGCCATTGTTGCTTTTGGAACTCCAGCTGTGAAAGGGATGAAGAAAGGCAATAAACAAAGCCAGAGACAGGAAGGAGATTGTCAAAATTTGGATATGGTATGTTTATCATTTTATTCTGTAATCTGTTCTTTATGGTTTTATTCTACACTGTCAGGAAAAACTGATAAGAAACTACTGTCTTAAAGGCAAGACAAAGGAAATATCCTTTTTTTTTAATCCTCTAGACACTCCTGAGATTGTCTTAAGAGTAGAAACAACAGTAAGGGTCACACACACACACACAAAATAGCTTGCTCCGTGGCCATTCTTCTTTATGGGGTATAAGTGACAATCTTAATAAATATGTTAATCAAAAACAAAAGGCAGAAAATAGAATGGAATAATTAGAAACTAATTTGTAAAGATAAAGTGTTTTACAGAATGAGAATTTTGAGCTTGAAGAGACGAAATATCTGCTTTGCTCAAGTCACTAAATGAATTAGTGATGGAATATTATCAAGATCCCAGGTCTCTGGATTCTAATCAATTTTCTTAACATAATATCACACTGCCTCTAAATATTAATAATAAATACTGCATATCCATATTCAAATGTGTGAATACAGAACATATGTATAATTATAGACCTGAAATATATTCTAATCCATAGTTGATGGGTCTGGGAAGGTTAAACAAAATATTCCTTCATAGACCATTGTCAGGAACTAGCCATCGAAGTCCTCCAAATGGCAAGGAAGACTGGGGACAAGCAGGAGCACATGGAAATTCATTGAGTAGCAAGTGCCTCTGCCACATTGACTTTCATCTCTATCATCTCCCCACTAGTTTCACGAGGACAGGAACTATTAATACATCTGTTACATCTCTTCAAGACCTACTTAATATTGGATCCAGTCTCCAAATTTATGCTTCACAGATATTGAATTCATCCTCCAAATTGGTGCAAAATCCTGAGAAATTACATTCCTACCGTGATCTCTGCTCCCCGCCTTACTTGTACATAATCTTTATCCCATCCCTAGTTAATCCAATTAGAGAAATCAGCCTTTCCTTGATCACAAACACACACCAATAATGAAAACAAAAAACAGCAATAAGAGATATTCAAATACATGCCCTTGTGAAAGCAGGTTACTTTGAGGGAGTCATGTTGGGCTTGGGAAGAGGGGGAGGAAAAATGGAGAAGAGGTTTATATGTCAAAAATGCAAAAAGCTTCAAACTAAATGTTAGGTATCCATATTCTGAAAAAAATTTCCTTTGACCACCCACTTGAGAGGAATTTTACCCTTTTCCTCTTAGTTTCCTTTGCCTGGCTGCACATTGTCTGTCTTCTCTTTGCTTCCTCTTTTTTTCTGTGTCCTCTCATCCCTCTACTTATCTGCTCTTCCTCCATGCAAAAATAAAAAGCCTCATTTCCTGAAGAGCAGTTTACACATAACTGCCTTTGTTTTGTTTCTAAGCTCCTGCTTGTGCTTTTCCCTTCTAAATCTCATTTATACCTCTCATTGTATATCCAAGGTGTTTTTCTAAACAAAGAGTTTTTTCCTTAAGAGGAATTTTGGTATCACTATTGAGAACATTCTGCATTTCCATTTCCTGATGCTTTGATAGTTATTGAGGCTAAATAAAGATCTTTTCCTTGATTAATGAGTTTATTAAAAATGTAAAGCAAACATTCGGAAAGTTAATTTTGTAGTATTTTATATATAACAGCTACCATTTTTATTCTTCTTTTGTTTTTAATACCACTAGAACAGACCACCTGAATTCCAATTGAAATTCTAGTAACAAGCCCTTCTGCATAAACTCTATCAATGCCGTTACCCATACTATAAAATTTATTGTATTATATTATTACTTGAACCATGTGATGCTCCATAAAAATAGCTTTGTCCAAGCATGGTCCAAAAATTCTACACACAAAAAATTAACTTTAATGTTACGGTTTTAAAGCTTTTAACAACTTAGAAAAATTAAGAACTTTAATTGTATTATTAATTACTAACATATATTTTGTGTCAATTGTACAGATGACAATTATTCCTAAATAAAATCTTTAATATGCAAGTCACATTTTTCCGTGTATTATACTAGCATTTTTTAAAGTTGGTTTTTGTGTTCTGTTAGTGGAATATATGTTTGTTTTTATTTTATTTGCTTTGGTAATTCTATGATAAGAGAAGGGTTCTTTGTATACTATAAAAAACGTAATAAAAATGAGAAATAAAAAATGTAACATAATTCTCATACAGTTAAAATTAGAGGCCACCTTTGTAGAGCTCTTCACGTACAGAAGTTCTCTTTTCTTCCATACTTGGGAGCAGTATTTAGTAACTTTATCATAAAAAGTAGAGTAATGAATTAGGATAAAAGAGTTAAGTTGCTGCAACAACAAACAAAAATCCAACATTAGTTGCTTAAAGAACCAAGTGTTGTGGGTTTTTTGGTTGGTTTTGTTTTTTAGTGTAGCAAGACTTTCTAATCATTCTGAAACCCATGCTTCTTCCATGTTCTGTTAACCCCTAGGGTGTATCTCTAATTTCCATGAAAGCACATCTGTGTTCTTGCTCCTGTGAAGGGAAAGATTAGAGGAGCAAGAACACAGACACAAGCTGTGCCACAGCTTTGACCTGGCAATGTTTTTAGGACCAGGTCTGGAGTTAGCATCCATCATTTATGTTCCCATGCTATTGGGAAGTACTTAGTCACATGGCCACACCTAACTGCAAGAGGGTGAGGGGAACTAGGAAAGGTGTTTCCTAGTAAGACATGCCAACTACAACTCTATCACTCTGGAAGAAGTTGAGAACTTATCTGGCTAGAAAATTAACAATCTTTGTCATCATAAATTAAAGCAGAGAATGATGTTGGTGATGATGATGATCAAGCAGACATATCTTGAGCATTTTATTTTCACTCAAATCTAAGTGTATATTTCTTCATAAATCTTTTGATAGAAGGCAAAATTTTTCCTTTGAAAATGGATCTACCCCAATAGAATCCAATGTAATATTTCTGTCATAAACCGTAATCCTAATGATATTCTGTAATGCCTTCTAGTGAAGAGACAACTGAAAATTGTTTTCAAAACAAGGCTGGGCGTGGTGGCTCATGCCTGGAATCCTAGTGTTCTAGGAAGCTGAGACGGGAGGATCACTTGAGGTCAGTAGTTCCAGAGCAATCTGAGCAAGAGTGAGACCCCATCTCTACTAAAAATAGAAAACATTAGCCAGGCATGGTGGCATGTGCCTGTAGTCCAAGATGCTTGTGAAGCTGAGGCAAGTGGATCATGTGAGCCCAGGAGTTTGAGGTTGCAGTGAGCTATGATGACGCCACTGTAGTCTGGCTGGTGGACACAGGGAAAGTGCCTCAAAAAAAATATTGCAAAAAAATTTACAGATTTTTATTATCTTCTGCATTTTTTACAGCTGTTTTGTCTCTAATCAACATCATTTTAGTGACTTATTTTTATTAAGTTTTCATAACTTTTTACTTATATGGAAAATCTTTATGCAATATCTCATGAAATTACATTAGTAAGCACAACTGGCAAAACAGATTCAAGAACACACAACTGACCCTGCATAAACACACAGCTTACCAGGATGGAGGAGAAAGGGGCTGGAAATTCTAGAAATTTGCCTACAGTGATGAGCATCCCCTGTGCTGGGAGCACTACCCCCTACATTTCATCAAGGGAATACTGAATGTCAGTTAATCTAAGAAGTTGTTTAAATGATGATGAATTAACAATTTCCACTACAATTGAAGATGTTTCTTTATAGTGGCATATGGTCCTACAAATAATTGGAGAATAAAACATTTTTTCGTTGACTATTGGAAAGAGGGTATACAACTCCAGGGGTAAAATAAGAATATACCCAGGTTCAGACACTTTTATGACCTATATAACTTATATATAAGAACTGCAGTGCTGTGTCTATCTCAATTTCCTGTAACCACAGGCTCGCCATTTAGAAGTATAATTATCCTGAGAATTTTTGCCTTGTGGTAGGTTACATCTAGTGATTCTTCTTCTTTAAATATTATATATAGCTCCTTGAATCAGGAAAACATTAATATTGTAGTAACACAGCTATTTTTAACAGCCCCCGATAAAAGAGCTCCCCATCTGACAAGAGTTAAACTATTATGCTATGTATACCAGGTCAATTCTTTAATTCAATACTTCTCAAACTGTGTTTCTTGGTCTAGCAGCATCAGCAACACCAGAGAACTTGGTAGAAAGGGAGATTCTTAGATACACCCAGACCTCTTAAAACTCTGGGATGGGATGCAGCAATCTGTTACAAATCCTCAACTTGCTGTCAGAAGAGAGCTCAGGCAGTTCCCCTAGCATTCTGGACCTAGATTTCAGCAACACAAGATCTTGTGCTTTTGTGCATGTTTATGCAAGATTTCTTCTACACTCTTCGTCTCCTTCCTCAGTTCTCATTCTCAAACTTACTGATTCATTGACAGCAACACAGAAGCCCAGGCTAGCATAATTATATTATATCAATGTTGCTTTTGCACTGATTGCCAGTGTGGATTCTGGAAGTTTATCATTTTAGTAACAAGTCCCCTTATTTTCTATTATTTTTTCCAGTATAATTAACTTTGGGGAACTTTTTTCTTTTTTGAAACTAGAAAACATAGCTAGCCGGGCGCAGTGGCTCATGCCTATAATCACAGCATTCTGGGAGGCAGAGGCTAGAGGATTGTTCAAGACCAGGAGTTCAAGAGTTCAAGACTAGCCTGAGCAAGAGTGAGACCCCCATCTCTACTAAAAATAGAAAAATTAGCTGGGCATTGTGGTGTAGTAGTCCCAGCTCCTGTAGTCCCAGCTACTTGGGAGGCTGAGGCAGGAGCATTGCTTGAGCCCAGGAGTTTGAGGTTGCTGTGAGCTATGATGATGCCACTGCAATCTATCCAGGGCAACAGAGTGAGATTCTGTATCAAAAAAAAGAGAGAAAGAAAGAAAGAAAAGAGAGAAAGAGAGAGAGAGAGAAAGAAAAAAATAAAGAAAGAGAGAAAGAAAGAAAAGAAAAAAGAAAAAAAATAGACATTCTAAAGAATAATAAAGAGCTTACCTGTTATTTATATTTTTGTGTTCACTTTATTGCTTATTAAACATTTGCTATGCCTCTAGCACAATGACATGTGTTAAGAGTAATAGAACATTTTAAATGTTATTCAATTTTTTAAAATCTTAAACCTGTGACAGACATGAAAGTTATATTTATACTTCTTAAACAATTCTTATTAAGACAGTTTCAACGTTGTGTAATAATGTAGATTTATCTATAAAATTCACCTACTGTGAGGCTATTACTTTTAACTGACAAATTTTGAATGGGTTAAAGATTAATAATGTTTTCATATTTATTGTCAAATCATAATTTCTAGAACTATTTTCAAAAGTACACCTTAATTTATATATATAATCTTAAATTTTTTCTTAAATATTGATTATCAATATTATTCCAGTTGTTCTTTACATAATAATTTTCTTACATTCCAAAAGATATTATTTGGCCAACCACACATATTATCATCGCATGCTATTCTATGTTATAGATTTTTCCCCATTTGTTTAAAAATGTTTTTGAGACGCTCATAAAGCTACTAAATCTGCATATATATATATATGTATATATATATATGTATATACACACACACACATATATATATTTTAAATGAGATTGTTTTCCGGGTGGATATTCCTGGTTATTGTCAAATTAAGTAATCATGACTCAGTTATTTTAAAAATTGAAACAAAACAGTTTATAATTCATTATTTCACAAAGGTATGCCTATTTTATGACAACTACACCTTTATTATTGGCATAATAGAAAAAAGGCTCTTGTGGTGAAAAATGAGAAGAAATTAAGCTGGCAGTTTAGAATGGGGAATGACACTTAAAGTGAGCTCTGTGATTCATGTGGAATAATCTATCCTTCTAACATATTCAGCAGCTAATTATAATGCTCCTCTAAATCAATCTGTTTCATAACCATATTTTTTAAAAGACTACTGTTCGAAAGCTAAATATAGCACTAGACACCTCAAAATTAGAGTGTTTCCAGGAAAATGGTGACTTTAAAGAAATGTTCTAGATGTCAAATTTGGACTGTTTAACCAGAGAAATGATACTATTCATTGAGTCAAGAAATTATTCTCCAATAAAGTACTTTTAAGGTACTGAGCAAACTGTCAACTATTTTTCTAATTTTGAAGACCTCATTGCCTTTTACTGGAGTGTTGGTTTACTGGTTCTATTAATTATACATGTAACTGTAGTCTAGTTCCATGGCCAAATGACAAATATATATTTCTCTTAAAAATAGTTTTTCACCTGGATGATTTAGATGCATACTCTAGATTTTTATAAAAAACAATTTGCCTCATTGACCCTTTACATGTTATGTGGAAGAAAGTAGGAGACCTAGACCTAAGTATTTTCAACAAATTGGTCTGAGTTGCCTCTAAACTCTAATCTTTTCTAGATATTGATGCTGTAAAGTAATAAATGTGGAAATAATAATCCTAGCTTAATGTATCTTCAAACATAACTTATTACCTTACTTAAGTCTTATCCTCATTCTTAGATATAACTTTTATCTTGAAAATGTATTAATTTTCCTTTTTCTTTAAACCGGCAATAGAGGGAGGAAGGGAGAGAATCTGAAGAAAATATATGTATCCAAGAACCTACCCAATTAACATAGTATAACATCCTGTTAACCAGTATAAATGGAGAATATTAAATATGGCCCTAAAATACCTCTAAACGCCAACTTTATGTTTGGGTTTGTAGGATGCAGCATCATTCACTATTCTGTGTTAAACCATGCATTCAGTTGTTTCCATTTATATTGCATCAAAGCAGTTGAAATCCAATTGAAAACTTTCTTTAGACAGCCATTGTGTGGGAACATGATGTCAATATTAATAAAGGCTGAATTTCCCCTTGGCTCACTTCTTACAGATAAGCTTTTCAATAATACACTGCTTGCACCAAAGGTCTGATGGGACTGGGAATAGTAAAAAACACTAATAAAAGAATGTTGAATGTTTTTATATTAAATTTCCCCACAGGCAAACTGAAAAGCCTACTTAGAGAACGCCAATCAACATGGCACTTATTAAATGTAACAAGAGTCCTGTTACAACAGATCTTTAAAGCCCTAAAAATGAATTAGGAAATAGAAGCAAAAGACAATTGCAAATTCATTTTTATTAAATAAATGCAAACTCTGGACATATCACCTGATATGTACAAGATTGATCCTGGCTTATTTGATCTTCAAAAACTATTCATTTATGGGGGCACACAACTTTTAGAATTTTCTTTTACTTAAAAAAAGTAGACTCTTTTTACCCAAAATCATTCTTGATATTTGTCTTGCAAAGTTATCCAATAGAAATCAAGGACTTATATAGAAATTAAGTCTCATTCTATTTATTTTTAAAAAAATAATAAAAGTAATGTCACACCAGGTCAGCGACTAAAATAATAACTGGATTAAACTGGAGAAAAAGAGGCAATTGTTAAAATTAATTAATATAAGCCTAGCAAAATGTATTGCAACTTAGAACAAAAATAAACACTTGGGGTTTTTGAATACCATATCAGTATTAACAACTTGGTGTTTGTCCTCAATTCACAGACTTACTACCCATCACTTTCATCTGAAGTTAAGCAATATCAAGGTGGTGACAAATATATTAAATCTGCCCATCTTTGAGAACTTGAACCCCAGGTTGAGACTTTGACTTGGATTCAGTAATAAAAATAAACTCAATTGATAAACATTAGTTATTTCTCACAGACTTAGGAGAAAATAGGGGATGGTCACTGGGACTTTGGGATAAAATATAATAGCTTAGGAGAAATTTTTATTATGGATTCTATAATTCTATTAAACATGATGCTTTTATTTCTTTGGAAAATAAGGAGCTTCCCACAAAGCAACTTTCACAAAGTCAAATTAAATATCCCAATGTCCAGGGATATAATATTTTAAAAAACTTTTTAAGTCAGTATTATAATAAGAAAATCCAAAATGATGTAGGTGAAATAGACTTTCTATAATTTTTCAATTCAACAAAAATATATTGATTACATACCATGTATTCAATCTATATGTTTATATATACATATTAATATATGTATATAGTTATCCTTTTTTAAAAATTAAGTCTTTCAAATATACTTAGTTATCCGACTTAGCTTTCTCTATCAAAATTAACTAATTTTTAGTTATAACTTACAGAAGATGATAGAATATTCTAATATCGATTTGTAGATTAAGAGGTAAAGCTACTTTTCTCTTTTGTATGTCTGAAAAACTTGTCAACATAATTATCACTGAATTTCATATTACAATTGAAGTTTGCTGAGATATTAAAATTGGTTAAGATAAAGTTTTTTTTAGAGTTTTGTTACATATTTCTTCTCAAATTCCAGTTAAATCCTTAGTATGAAGAGAATCTCAAAGGAGAAGGTCCAACTTTTAGACACTTTTATAGCCATGGTAAGTTTTAGATTTTTTCCTAATGCTATAATGAGAATACAATTTGTCCATTTTAAAATACAGTAAGGTTACTTTTTCACAAATACCTTACAATCACCTATATTTTACTTATTGGCATTGTTTTACATCATTTCACAGAGTTTAGTATCCTTATGTTAATCACTAATAAGAGGACTCTGTTGCAAATATGGAGCTTTTTGTTTGGTCTATTGTTTGGCTTTATGGGATTTATTTTTGCCTTGGATTTACTACAACAAAAGCATAATTCTGTTAATTGTAAGCTCCTATAGGAGAAGATTTCAATCTGATCCCTCTTTGTATTTTACCTGGCACCAATCATCAGACCTTACATATTGCAGATACTTAAGTAAAATGTATTTTTAGTAATAACAATAATATTTGCAATTATAATATGAAGTTTTCCTAAGGAGCATGCTGATACACAGTCTATAAGTATGGACTGAACTTGCATAATATTTACACTGTAAAAATCAATTACATAATATTAAGAACCTAATGCTCCAATTTTGAATTTTTTTTACAATTAAAATAAGTTGAATTGTCTTCAATAAGCCTTTATCTGATTATAAAAACTAAAATTTAATTCAGCTACACAAATAACACATTTTATTCTTCTCTTAAAAACAATAGTGACAAAGTGCCACACCATTCCTATTCCTTTTTATTCTT